>NC_046185.1:130813984-131139296 GCF_011004875.1 Balearica regulorum gibbericeps | reverse complement strand
ACAAGGATTAGGTTGTTTTCACTTTGTAAGGGCTATTTATAGTTCAAGAGGAGATTTCCCCCCACTCCTACAGTGCATCAATGGCACGATTTTAGTCTTAACATGTGACCACATTATACAGTCATGTTAAGTAATTAAAAAAAGGAGCTGATTATGAAATACAAAGGACTAACTAGAAACATATGAACAATATACTGCATTTATGCAACATATATTTCTTCTAGGAGAACTAGATCCTGACAAGACTGTGTATGATGCTTTCACAACTAACATACCTCCTTCAAGATGACTATGCTGTTTATCTGTTCCAAAACACAACAAAATCATGTGGGATAGAAACTAGAATAAACCTGAACTTGAAATAGTAGTAGGACTCAATGACCCAGTCTTTCTGCCCTTGAACACAATGGGAGTTTTAAGACTGAATTCAGTGGGAGCAGGAACAAGCCTGGAAAATAATTATCTAAGAGGGAATTTGGCTGAGATAACAGGGTTATGATGCATTTCTAAATTCACAAGAGAGATCAGTGTGACATAGGACAGTGCCCATGACAAATTAGCAGAGGGGTATTCTAAGTGCCCAGAATATAATCTTGATTTAGGGTGAAGTTATTAAAAGGACTGAATGCTGGAACAGCTGTGCTCCCACTGAAGTCAGTAGCTAAAAAAAAATTTTGAAACTTTTTAGTATTTCAGTAGTTTTAGTAGTTTTTCAGTAAAAGCTGAATGTTTGTGAATCTTCAGATAGGGACAGAAAAAGGGATTTAACCTGCCTTCATCTATATTGCAGACCCCTCAAAATAACACAGCCACATGAGAGGCAGCAGACAAATGGCTGAAGGAGAAGCTTGTCTCCTTCCAGGGACAAATGCAGGAGTCTAGACAGCAGAGATACCAAGCTTTTGGACTGCTCATGGTGCATGAGAGACATCCAATGTCAATGGCTGCAAAACGCCTGCCTGGAAGCTCCCTTCTCCCTTGCTTGCCTACTCTGATGAAGCCATATGTTGTTAATGGGTAACTTGAGCCTGAACAGCTAGAGAGCTGGATCTGTACTTGCCTGCTTAGATCCCTGGCTTTTTTGCTTTCCCAGTTGTGCTATCTTCATGCCCACTTAACTGCTGCATGCAATCCATTATGCTTGCCCTACTGAGCCAAACCTGTGCTGTTCTATTGCAATTCTCATTTACTCTTCCTCTGGTTGTCTGTCAGCAGATGGGTCCATTACCAAAGCTTTGTTTGTGCTGTTGTCAGGCAGCCTCTTTCCCCATTGTTGCTCTGCACAGGGATGTAGCATGTTTTGCTGGAGCTGTACGTCTTTGCTGAACCCCAGGAGCGCATTTAGAATAGGCACTGGGACATCAGAGTGCAAAAATCTGGTGGACAGCCCTACATGCGATTGGCAGTTTCCAGTTCTGCATCTCCCTTGAGCGTGTCTCTCAGTTCAGCCTTCCCTCTCTTCCTCTGGGCTTTCCTCCCGCACTGTACTGCCTGCCTGGCAGCCTTCGACCCAGCCCACTTTCTGCCTCAGGGTCTTCTACTCGTGACAGTTAATGCTCTAAAAAATTGTGGCCCAGAAAAACTTAGTAGCAGGCTGCAGCCATTAATAAAATGGCCACCCTTTTCATCTGTTACAAACCTATCCCTTACTTGCTCCCTCTCTGTTTTGTCCTCTTACTAGATACGCCCTTTGGTGCGGGGATGCAAATCTCAGCTAGCTTTGATGTCATGAATTCAAATGTTGTTTTTATTAACCTTTCAAATGACTGCTACACTGGGCCACATCCTGCTTTTAGTTAGTCAAATGCAAGTAATGTTTCTGCTTGATTTTGTTTCTGTTTTCCAGATACTTGTGTTGCCTTGATATAATTTTAAATAACAGTGTTCTTATTTTCGTGTGCCTTTTTGATTAGTTGGTCACTTACATATTATTCTCCTTCATTGACAATTTCTTCACCTTTACTGTAAAGTTACCTACCTTTACTAAAAAGTGAAACGTGAATAAAAGCCATTAAGCATAACCAAATATAACACAATGTACTTTAGGAAGTCATTACACTTGTTCATTTGCATTCTTTATTGCTTGTTTTTCTTATAAAGTAGCAGGAAATATGCAGATTGCCATTGGTTTTATTACTTAAGAGCTCCAGCCATCCTTACTTCAGATTAAAGTCATTGTTATCACAATAGCTCTTCTACTTCATCACAAAGGATTGAGCTTGCAGAGAAACACGTTCAGTATAAATGGGTTCTGCTGGATCTCCAAGACTCCCGCCTAGATTAGGGTAGGTTTTTAAGTTGGGAAATGACATATCTGAGCTGTGATCAGTTGTGCTATCCAGGCAAGTCTATTTAAAAGCACTTTCCATTTTAAATATAGCAATAAAATACCACACTAGCAAACCTTCTTGATAAGGGTAAGAGCAATACATCCAAATCCAATCTAAATTTGACAGTGCCTAGAACAAGAATTCACATTGATAAGTCAGGACTCATTTACAAGGCCATAAATGGGTGGGTAGCTATAATTTGGGTATTAAACTTGTAAAATATATTGATGGCACGCAAGGGCTAAATAAATAATTTACTACAAGAAAATTGGAAATCTTTACACAGTACTTAATTGACCAGCCACTCTCCCATGTTCTTGTTAGCTTCCTATTTTGCTTTTTTTTCACCCACTGTATTTTCCCCACGTGTATGTTTTTCCAACGTCAGTGAATGTTAGTAAGTCCCTATATTTCTGCAAACATAGCCTGTTTCCATCTTTGTTTCGTCAGTCAATTACACTTTTTTTGACGTTTTCATTTGTTTGTTTAAAAGCATGAATGAATCAAATGCCTTTTCTGGGTATGGCTCAGCTGGTGTTATTTTTAAAACTAAAATTAAATTGCCTCACTGATCAGCCCAGCTTTGAATGTTGGTTAAATCAATTTCCAGTGCAAAGCAGACCGAGATATTGTAGTTAATGGGTATTCCAGTGATCACAGTAAGAGTGGGATTGGCAGCTTTATACAAGCTTATAAAAATTCTTATGACCACCTCACTGGCCAGTGTAACTCAGGGTAGTTGCAGTAAGGCCAATGAATTTTGGCTTTAAAGAAGTTTTGCCATCCACAGATATTGAAAATCTGGTTTTAAAATTCCACACAGGTACTTGGTTGACCTTGTCCTCCGAAGCACCCTATGAGTCATGAATCAGACCTACTAAATGTATAAGATTTTATTTTTAAATCATCACACTTGCTTTTTGTTAGATTTCTCCTCTGAAACCACACCTTCAGGATACACTCCCAGCACCTTTTCCTGTGATGCAAGGAAGAGAAGTGGGGGCTTCCCCCCACCTCCCCAGCTGTTGTCACTTCCTTGGGTGACCATGGCACTACTGTGCCTGCTCGTATCCCTTTGATGCTCATGTGGACTCTCCATCTTTCTGCTGGAGCAGAGAGAGGACAAAAATCTGCCTTTCTTTTGCTCATTAGGGTGCTGTGGTTTCTCTGTGCAGTGGCTTTCACTGAATAAAGAGTTCAACTGCTTTTTACAGGAATCATAGAATCATAGAATAGTTTGAGTTGGAAGGGACCTTTAAAGGCCATCTAGTGCAACCCCCTGCCATGAGCAGTGACATCTTCAACTAGATCAGGTTGCTCAGAGCCCCATCCAGCCTGACCTTGAACGTTCCAGGGATGGAGCATCTACCACCTCTCTGCTTCAGTGTTTCACCACCCTCATTGTAAAAAATTTCTTCCTTATATCTAGTCTAAATCTATCCTCTTTTAATTTAAAACCATTACCCCTTGTCCTATCACAACAGGTCCTACTAAAAAGTTTGTCCCCATCTTTCTTATAAGCCCTTGTTAAGTATTGAAAGGCTGCAATAAGGTCTCCCTGGAGCCTTCTTTTCTCCAGGCTGAACAACCCCAACTGTCTCAGCCTTTTTTCATAGGAAGGAGAGGTGCATTTGAATTCAGGTTCCTCCTAGCCTGTTTTGGTTCATTCTCATCCTTAGCTATCCACAGCAACCTACTCTGCAAAGAATTATGCTCTAGACAGGAAGTGTTGGTGCTTCCTCATACACACATCCTTGGATAACCTCCCACTGGAATTGTACACTGGCAGCAGAGTTATTTTGCTGGTACAGTCTGTACAAGTTTTCCAGGAGATATAAGGTAGAATGCCAGAGGACTTTGCAGGTGTTAGTGCTTCTCTGTGAGGGTTTTTGCCAGGACGAAATGCCATGATGAAACACATGCCATACCACCCCAAGTCATATACTGGACCCAAGGTGAGCACAGCAGAGCAAATCCAGAGGGACTAAAGCAAATTCTGGGTAAGGAAAAGGAGAGCTTTGCTCCAGCTGCTCTGGGCTACTGCCATCAGCTTCCCTATTGTTACAGGCACCCTGAGACTCCCATCTAATTCCACTTTCCACCTGCCCTCCCCAATAAATTCCTTTTAAAATGGTAGTTATTTTTGCTCAAAATATTTCCATTGTTTCCTGAGGAATGTCACTCCCCCCAGCTGGGACCCTGCTCCATGGGTCAGATGATTGACAGCACTTTGCTTAGCAGCCACATGACCATTTTGGAGCCCAGACCTAGCTTCAGAGTGAAATATTTTGGGGGGTGAGGGGAAAGTCCAGTATTCCTTGTATGGTGATAGGGTGGGTTGTGGGTTAGGGTTTTTAAGCAAGTGTTGTTGTACCCAAATTGAGGTGTTAAAAAGTCTCTTGGCTATAGGAGAAAGGGTACACGCTGGTGGAACTTATATGTGAGGGAGCCAGAAGAAAGAAAAATTCGATGCTCTGCTTTACATGTGTGTAGTATGCTGCTGCTGCCTGAGGGAGTAAGAACCCACTTACAACCCCGCATGGATTACCCTGGCTTTGTCCAGGTGCATGAAACAAGCAGGGCCACACATCTGCTTATTTCCTCTCTGGGGATTAGAAATTGGAGGGTGGGAAATGAGTAGAGCCTGGGGTCCATTCTCACTCGCCAGCTCAGCTGAGCTGGTGAGCGCTTGAGGGGGTTGGGGGAGGAAGGGTGGGATATTATTTTATTTCTGGCTTAGGCCAGAGGTAAATGATTGCCCGAGGGAATAGGAGAGGAGAAGGTGTGCCGCTGAGTTACAGTGCCTCGCGGGGGCTCCTGCTGCCATGCCACAGCTATGTAATGTGCTCCCTGGGGGACTGCATCTGAAATAAAAATGTAGCCTGTTACTTATTGGCATTAATGTTCAGTTACTAACGTCTTTTATTGCTTGACTCTTCAATTTTGGCGCCTGGGTAACTACTTAAAGCTCTTTTAAATTCACTGGACCAAATTCAGAGATCACATATCCAGAGATCTATGTAGAGTTCACAACTGGCAGAGTAGTGCGAATTGAAAGTAGTAAATTTAAGAAAGTCTAGGGAGACAGTCGTAATGAATAAAAGGATCACGGTAGATAAGATCCCTGCCTCCACCCCCCATTTACTTTCAGTCAGCTTAGCTTGAGTGGGACCTTGTGTCTCCCTGGCTCCTGTAAATACTATAAATTATTTTGGATCTGAGGTGTCTCTCAGTGAAAAAAGGATGCTGACTCAGAGTCAGGAGTTGCTTGTGGACTCCTAGCACCCTCAAGAAACCTTTGTGCAATACTTGGTCTTAACTCTCCAGTAGTACAAAGTTCACAACATCATGTTAACCTTATATGAAGCTTTCCATGAACTATCCCACCAGAAAACCTGTCCTGAACATGAAAAGAACACCCAATATTTGGTACATTTCCAGAATCAAACTTCTACCCTCTATTTCCTTATTTAATTACATGAAGCACATCACCACCCTGTCTGCACTCTAGTCCAAAACTCAGACACCTTTTTTTTACTGAGGATTTCTCTGGGTCCTTGCATCCTGGCTACATGCAGAGAAAAAACTAAGAAACAGTTGTTCTCATCCAGCTCTTGCGGTTATGACAGCGATGTTGGCTCAACCCCAAACACTCACCATGCACAGCATGGGCATAGATGTCAGGGGAGGACTGTTTTGTTTTCTGGCCTTGGCTGGCAGACTCATGGCTGGTTGTTGGCCATCGAGAATGCTGCTGTCAGGTTCCTTTTCTCAGCCCATTACTTGGTGCCCATCATGCTTTTCCATGTCACCTCCCACTCGTGGCATGTCTGCATTTTCAGGCCTCCCTCACATCATGTGCTCACTCTCTTTCACATCCCTTTCTAGTACTTCCAGCTCCCACTTCCCATCAGTAACATTCCCAAAAAATAGTTTGTACTTTCTCATCTATTTTCCTTCAGATATGGAAGATACATCCCTAAATCCTTAGCAAATGACCTCATTATCTGCGGTTGAATGCTGTCTTGAAGCTCTGCTCTGCCACACTGCCCTCCAAACAGGCCATTGGACCTGTTGCCTACAGTGAGCACCCCTGCTCCCCCATTAGCATCTACATATCTGGTATTTCCTGTGTTTTAAGAGAGAGAAAAGACTATCTTTTTGCTGTTTGTACAGCTCCTAGCACCCTGGGACTGACCTCATTGCTCTAGCCATACAAAAGGTATGTAACAGTATCTTCCCCAAAAGCCATGGCCATCTTCCATAAGATTTAAAATTATATGCCAGCCCAAGGGTCCTCCCATGCTACTGAGCCATTGCACAGCAGCTGGGAAGGAGACGGGGGGAAAGGGGTATATACAGAGTTCCTCAGTAAGGCAGGGGGAGAAGAACCAGCTCTGTGTATTTAGTTACAGTTAATTATAAGTTTATGACCTTATGATGCAATTGTTGTAACCCTTGCTCAATATACTTTCCAGGCAGAGCATGCTGAACATACAGAGAGGGTGTATTTTACGGCTGCAGTGTTTGCTTGAGCTGTGCAGATAGATAAGAGAGCTGTAGAGAGGTCTCTGTGCGGGACGAAGAGGAACAATTTTGGCCACCTGGTATTGGTAGGATCTGAGTGTCTCTGTCAAAAGAGCTTAAGAAGTGTAGGTCAAAGCCACGCTGATCTGTCGTCCTCTGCTTTCTCTGGCAGCGGGGGTTGAATTTTGTTCTTGCACTTTTGGAGGGCAGGAAAGCTAGTGGAGGGAGTAGGTGTCATTAATGTGTAAGGGAAACTAGAATAGGATTTTATTTTTATTTAAGAGAGGCAGCTTTGGAGTTTGATTTTCAAATACTGCACATTTTTTTTTTTTGATGGTTCATCTATATTATACCCATTTTATGGATAAGCTAACTGATTCAGAAAGTGAACAGTAAATAGAGTGTCATTTTCAAGTCTATGAATAGATTCAAAGACTCCTGAAACCTTAATCCACTTGATCCCACTTAATGACTTCAAGATGCATTAACAGGATAAAAAGAAGTTTAATCGAAGTGCATCAAACTCAGTTTAGGCATTTCTGCTTACAAGGGTAGCCACGTAAAGAAAAATAAGGAAACATTAGCTTGCATTTCCCCGGAAAATAAGTAAGCAGGAATGTATGTCACATCCTGGCTGGCATTTTAATCTCATCAAAGCGGAGCTTTAAAAAATGGCTGTTCTTTCCCTACTGTGCTTTCCAAGATGCACAGCACAAATGTGCTCTGAACACAACAGAACTAATTGAACAATCACAGCAAAGGAGGTCAAAACCCAACAAACAGTGCAGCATCTAAAATGACTCTGGAGGATTTTAACAGATGGACACTTGTAAATCTAACAGGATTTCCTACTGGTGAGAATGCCTTAGGTAAAATTCAGAATGTCTCATTAAATTGTCAGCCAGCTATGAGGCATTGCTCATGTGAATATGAACAGCTATGCAGCTTTGCTGTAAATACACACAGCCATATATTAGCATAGGCCTGAAAAGCCACATTTGGATGCAAGTTAGCTTAGAAAACCCTTTCAAAATTGAAGGAGGATCAGAGGTAATGTTTCTGGCTGGGATCCATTAGAGATACAGAAGGGAAATTAAGCAGAGGTCAGGCTTTTTCTCTCACCATTCTTGAAGTTGTACGGTTTTGCCTGTGTGTGCATTTCCATGCAGATTTGCAAATCAGTTTGGGTTAGACTTCTCTAATCCCTTTTGCTGTTGCTTTCTTGTTAGCTTCCGTGGTTTTAGGCTGTTGATGAAATGCATCAACAGACCCAACACAGGTATAATAGTGCTCTGTGTCTCCCAAGTAGATGCTCTTGTGCCAAGAACTTGAATGTAGGTTAGCACAATGCAACGACACAGCAGTGGCATGTTTCCATTTTTACACGTTTATTTTACATAGTGCCAGTGATCTGGATAAGGGCAATTAGTCTGTTTCTCACCAAAATGCTGTGTGTGCCCTTTTACCTCCTCCAGCAACCCTACTGCTTATGAGATCTGTGAGCCTGTTGTTCAGATCCACATTCCTGTACAGTCCCACTTTCTCGGTAAGAAATAGTCTCTGCTGGGTTTATTGGCATTTCTCACAGTATCTGAGTTCAAAGAAAATGATTACAAGTTAAGACAGAGCTCTGTTCTTTAAAGCGCCACAGTGTATAGATCTGTTGAGTGATATATAACATAGAACAACTTCCAACTGAGGAAAGCTTAACACAGCTCGGGCTAGCTTGCTGATAGCTGCTCAGCTCCTAGAATTACTGCTTACAAACCATAAAGGCCCCAGCTTGAGTTTCATGGAGGGAGGGGGGCGATGTGTGTTGTGCACACCGCAAGTACAGCCACAGGGCGGGTAAGCCGCCAACTCCCTAACCTCAGCCAAAAAATCTGGCCACTGCCTAACAGGCAGAGTATGTGTATTCGCTGTCTATCAGTGGCAGCAAAACAGCTTAAAGTCAGAAAGAATCATGTGAAACCACCGAGTTCAGTCGTGGGAGTATTAACGTGCCAAATCGACAGGCTTGGTATCTGTTAAAACTGCCCTTCATTTCTGTGATATTTTTGGCAAGGAAACAGCCCGTAAATATAAACAGATCGCTTCCCTCCTTACTGAAAAGCAGGCACCTCGGAGGGAGGAAGCACAGTGCATGTTTATCAGAGTCATAAATTCTGCACAAGGTTTTAGAACCGGCACGCAGGGGTAAATTTCACGATGGAGCTAAGAGACTCGAGGAAGGACAAGTTAACTGTGAGAGAAAAACACATGCAGTGTGTCCCCCAAACCACAGAACACAGCTCTGTTGGGGACTGTTTGCGCTGCTCTGAGTAGGGGAATTGTGCCAGGACAGGACACGGGTCTGTGATTATTGACCAAACCCTTTAGCAGAGAACAGACGCAGCACTCCCGGGCTGGAATAGTAACTGTGGAGTTGTATTCCCATCTAGCATCTGGCTGGAGAGCCCTCATCTCCCTGACACCTCTCTCCCACTCCCAAGGCTCTTGTATTCAGGTTGGCACTGGAGAAAGACCATTGAATGTGTACGCGTGAAAATGGGTTATGGTAAGATGCTCACGCTGGTACAAAAATTGTTCTCGGTGTCACTATAATTCAAAAGTAAATAGTGCACAGCATATTGGTACACTAAATAAAGCAAATGCAATCTTCATTAGAGCTTTAACAAAAAAACCCCACAAAAACCAGGCAAGGTAGCGTAGCACTATGTTATATGAATACTTTACATTTACTGCAGTTGATCAGAAGTGCAAATTACTTTTAATGGAAAATTATAGGGGGACATGTATTGTGATATTTAAAAAAATAAGGATTTTGATTAAAAATTAAGACGTTATTAAAAATCCATCGTTTAAAGACTATTTTCTCTAGAGGCCACTATTTCTTTTTCAAGTTTAAATTTTCTTCATTTTCCCCATCCAGTTTTCCCTATCTTAACTGCCCACCTTTGTTTGAATTCTGCCATAATCAAGCATACACTAATTAATACATCACTACTTTATGAGAAACTTAATGATCCATACATCCCCTTTTATCTTTCAGCATCCTTCTCCTTTCATCATACTTTATCTTTCTTTTCACTTGTTTCTAAGTTGAGCCTAAAGGAGAGAAGAAGGAAAATTACTAGAGTATTAATGATAGAAGAAATTCTAACCCTTCAAAACAAGGTGGCCATGAAAACAGACACAAAGGTAGATTTCCTATATTCGTTTATCCATGCCCAGTGTGTGTTAGAATTCTTTCCCAGAAAAAAAACCCAACCCAAACACCTTGAAACTGCGTCTTTTGCACTGGAGCAATCCTGGTTGTTGTGGTTATGAACTTGCACTAGCCAAGCAAGGGAGAGTCAGGCACCAAATCTCCTCAGTGGGAGAAACCCCTCCAACAGCCCTCAGAGCTGCAGTGGTATCCTGCCCTGGTGCGCTGCTGCCCTGAGCGTGCCTGCCAGGTGACTGAGCAATGTGCCTTTCTCCCACACTTTGGCAAATCAAAGAACTCTAAAAGATTTGTGAGATGTGACATGTTGACAAAAGCCTTGTTGATTCTTCCCTGTCACGTCACATTTATCTATATAGCTACTAGCGCTCTTCTCTGCTATAGTCTCTGCCAGGGTGAATGGCAGAGAAGTCAGACTTACTGATCTGTAATTCCCATAATCCTCCCAAGACTCCTTTTTGATATCACCTTTGCTACTTTATATTCATCTGTTATTAAGGTATATTTGATCAGTAAGTTACCTGTGCCACAATTAATAAAGCATTTTTGTACTTAAGTTCATTTGGACCTCTTGTGTGAATATTGTCTGACTCTGGCAATTTCTTATTGTTCCAGTTACTGAGTTATTCTACAGGCTGTATTATTAACACTAAAATGTGAAAATGATCCTTAGATTCATAGAATCATATAATGGTTTGGGTTGAAAGGGACCCTTAAAGGCCATCTAGTCCAACCTCCCTGCAATAGCAGGGACATCTTCAACTAGATCAGGTTGCTCAGAGCCCCGTCCAACCTGACCTTGAATGTTTTGAGGTATGGGGCATCTACCACCTCTCCATAGATTCATCCCTTTAAAGAATAGCTCTATTGCAAGAATCTCGGTGATGTCCTCTTAGGGAGCGCAAATGCAAAAGATTAATTTAGATCATCAGTAACTGTTTTATCTTTCCTAACTGTTCCTTTTATATTTTGTTAATGTTTTCACCATGCCAGGTCTTTGGAAGGCATCCTGTTTCCGAAGAGTTTGTTATTATTAGTTTTTATGACTAGCATAAAATCTGAATCCAGATTTGAACTTTCCCAGATTTTAGAGGTTCAGATTTGGACTATTATAAAAATAGGATCAAGATGTGGGACCTAAGGCATGGCTGTGAGCCTAACATTGCTTGCAAATATGGCTGTGCCCTTGCAAGGTTACTCAGTAAAATAGCATGGTGGTGCTCCAGGTGCTCATTTTCAGCTCATTTATTCCACATTGGACTACTCACAAGGAAAAAAAACACTGTTCATACTCTGCAAGTGAGACACAGGGACTTGGTTATTTTCTCTTCAGGTGTAAACATCATTAGGGCTGCACAAAACCCCCATGGAGTACAAGGTAGTCTGGAAGTTCTTCACTGCTGATGATCACATAGGAGAAGAAAAGGACCCCCCTGTGAGACAAAGCCTGTATGTTTATCTCTTACAGGTCTGCTGGCCAACAGATGCTGGATCATCTACAGGGAGCACCTACACATTTGCTCTGTTGTGTTATAAGCCACTTCCAGCTCACTGCAACCAACTTCTGAGCTGACTACCAGCCACGTAGCCATGGGGAGGGTAGTGCCCTAGCTAATTAAACCCTTCTGAGAGATACGTATATTACCACTAAGTTGGGGTGACACAGCTTTTAGCTATCTTGTGGTGTAGGCTTACACCTGTTGGGATGACACCATTTAGTATATTCTGCAGACATTTATGGACCCATCTTGAGGAACATGGCTGACTGACTGACTGATTTCTGAGTCTCTCCTCCAACCCAGCAAGCTCATTTCAGTTTTCTACAAGCTGCTGAGACTAAAAGATGACTTCTCAGGCAACTGCCCATCTTTTTTATTTGCCATCTTCCCCTCCCTGGTATATCCCATGCATTTGCTGTGTGTCAGCCCTCATTGCAACTTCATATTCTGTCATTGAAACAAGACACACAGGTGAGTAAATATATTAAAGTGATGGTGGTGTTTGTGATTGTGTTTTGTTTGGTGTGCTGTTTTTCTCTGACATCATTTCACATAAGGCAGGTGAGTAAGGAGAAATTAGATTTGCGTCTAGGAAGTTAGTTTGATAAAAACAAAAAGTGGGGAAGGTTAAATTTTGAGGAGCTGTTTTTTAATTCCTAACCACATACCTCAGCTCTGTAAACAGTAAATAAACTCAACAACGAACTGTGTAATTTTTACCTTACTTGTACTATTATGTCTGAAAGATAAGAGAGAAGTGAAGAAAGGAAGACAAACTATAGCCCAAGAGGTTTATTTTTCTGGGAAAAAAAAAAATCCTAATTTGCAACTTCTGTTCATGCATTACCTTTTCCCTGAAAATGCATGGCTTAATATTAAGTACAGCAGTACCAAGGACCTGATTTACTGTGCACATCAAATACAGCAAATAACTCTCCCATTTAAAGAAGAGAAAGCTTTTCTGTAATTGAGCTCTCACCAAGAAGAAAGTGGAGAAGGCAGGGGAAGACCTGTCTCCTGACGTTATTCACTTGTTATATGTAAATTTAAAAGATTATCCAGGCAGCTAAAGAACCATGGGGTTTTTTTTGCCTTTTTGTGGAAAAGTTAGCCATTCTTTTAGTGGAAAAGATTCATGTGCAAAGAGGTAAACTCTGACGAAATTCTCTGACAATTTATTAAAGACAGAAAGATTTATCTTCCTGGAGAAGTGGAATGTGGAAGCAATACAGACACTTTGAAGCAGAAGACCACTTGGATTGGGGGAGGAAGAGAAGGGAGTAAAAAGCCTCACTTGTACTTGAATAGCAACCTTGAAAACCCCATCATATTCTGATAGACTTTTTCCTGTTTTTTTAATCCAAGCAAACAGCGTGTCTCTGTTCTCGTTACTCACCCAATGCTTTGTCAGCAAGACAAGGAAGAATTTAGATTGTATTTCTAACATGAATGTAGTTGCAAAGGGTGCATACTGTGTTCACAGAGCAAAACCATCTCACTTGGCTCTCCTTGCCTAGGGAGCAGTCTCCTGAGGAGAGCTGATCCTTACAGAGCTGGAAAGCCAAGAGCACTGCCGAGTGTCCTGAACCTCCTCCCTACCATGTGTCTTAAATATGATGAGAAAATGTCGGCGCAGGGAGGAGTTGTATCTCCCTGCTGCGCTTCTCAGTGGGCAAAGGCCAAGGAGCCTTCCAGCTGCTGTCCAGCCACTACTAACATGCATGTTAAGGAGGTCCTGTGTGGTGACAGCATACCTTTTTTCTCTGAGTATTCCAGGAATTATCAAGTCTCATTGAACTGGCCATGCCACCCTCCGTGGCAGTCATAAGGCCTACACTGGAAATTTGTAACAAAAATACTTTGACAATCCATTCATGCTTCTAATAATCCTTCCAGATGGCACTAGTGGGAGAAGACCTGATACTGTCTTGCTCTGTAGGCCAACCTGGCTTTCTAATTGAATCCAGGAACAGCAGAAAATAAAATGCAGTGAGACCATGTTGGTTTCATTGGTTTTTGGGCCTTGAATTAGTGGAGCTCAGTTAGGCCCCAGACTTGGGAACCAGTGCAAAATCCTACTATCCTCAAGGCTACTAAGTGTCCCAAATTAAAGACTAGTTAAAAGTTCTTGGAAGTTCTTGGAGAATGTTTAATTTTCCTGGTGAATTCAGTGCCCTGTCTGTAGTTTCCAAATAGGTGGGTATTGTAATGCCTAATGTTTAGGCACACACTTGCAGTGCCTGAGCATGTCTTGCGCAGCTGGCAAGGTTTGCCAATGTCATGCTCTTCCTTTTTGCTGAAGAACTCAGCAATTAGGGCTTTCCTCCAGGATATGAAGCACCCAGGATCAAATTGTTCTTCTGCCTCCTGGGACACGCATGCACATCATCTTTGAAAAGCGCCATTGCCCCAGGTGACGTGGGAAGTTAGGTTGAACACTTCTGCTGAAGCTGCTCTGCTACATGTATGATAGTTAAATATTCATTGTGAGGAAGGAAGGAGAAAGAACAGCCTGTGGTTGGTTTGGGCCACAGAGAGACAAAGAGAAGTACTAGTGTGCCCTGTGCTACCTGCTCCCCACAAGGCCACCATCCCCTCCTCTTCCTTGAGGTTCTTCTCTGGCCCCTGAGACTGAGTGATAACTGATGCCGGGATGTCCAGGGGATCATCGGAGCAGAGTGAGAGGCATGTGATGTACTGCAGATGGGGGGACAGCAGCAGGGATAGAAAGAGTCTCCAGGTGCTCCAAGACCTTTATTTTTGCCCTGTCTGGATGTCCTCTCCACCTCAAGGTCTCTACAGGTGATCACAACATTTATTCTAAAGAATACTTAATTCAAACACAAAGTAACTAAGCTTCAATAGGAGAAAGTCTTTCCCACCCCAGAGCCCTGTAAGAGCTAATGGAGAGACAGAGCATGCCCTTGTACAATAAGTGGTCAGATCCCCTTGGGCTTGAGGCAGCAAAGGCACTTAATGTGATGGTGGCACCTAAGTCCTTTTGGAGAACCAGCTATAATTCTCTTTTAGTTAAAAACAAATCCATTTACAGTAATTATACATGTGTTTACAGCTTCCAGAGGGAAAACAAATAAAGCAATTAATGTAACTTCTTACAAAACCAAAGTGACTACTCCACATTTGGAATGACTCACGTGACAAAACAATATTTTCTAAAGCAATCAATTTCTTAACAGTTCAGAAATCTTAGAAATAAAGAAGAAATTACTGAATATTCTTTTATTTTAAAGAAGTAATTAGTGAATATTTTTAATTAAAAAAAGGTGTAAAATATTACTTAATGCCATTAGGATAACAAAAATTCTTCCAATAAAACTACAGGCTCTCTACCCTAGGAAGATTTTGCCTTAAGAGATTTTAGAGTTCCTGAAATGAGTACACACTATAACATATCCAAGATCTGTGGGCTGTGACAAGTGCATCTACAATAGCTATCACACATGATGCATATATAGAATCTTATACAGTAATCCTGTGTCAAGGGAAATATTCTCTTTGACTTCAGTGGGAATCAGAGAGGCCCTTAAGGAATAGAACCGTATACCATAACAGAAACAAAGCTTAGTTTAGATGTGAATCACAGTGCTGCCATTGAGTTTATGCTCAGTTTAACCTATTAAACAATGTGAGATGAGCAAAAATTACTCATTTCCATACTGCTGATTTTGCAGACTGCAGAAACCCTGAGTATGAAATAAATAACTTGCTCTTAATAACTTTCAGTGTGGATAATATATTTAAATGTAGGAAGATGTAAATGATGTATTTTTATTGCATTGCTGGTTACCTCTCTGTATCGATTCAGATAAATGTAAAAGTTTAAAATTATATGGAATTGCCTAAAAAATTTCATCAGTTTGTCACAAGTAAAACAGTGGGAAGACCATGCTATTATGGAAAGTTCTGAAGATTGAGACAACTGTATCAACATAATCGGTACTATGTTTCCTGAATGAACTGGCCTGGTTGTACAGCTATGTCTGTACCATAAAAATGCAATGATAAAATTGCACAGAGAAAAAGATTAGAAACCACTGTGCACAATCTAAGTAATATTCCTCTACATTACTCTTCATTAGATGGCTTTCCCTTGTCAATATGCCATGTTCATTCCTAAAGAGAGCACTCTGAAAAGACAAGATCACTCTAAAGTGCTCTTAGCACTTGAGAAGTGTGTAGCTGCTGGGTGTTCTTTTTCTAATAAATAAAATTAACATTTCTTACAACCAATGCTTTGGGAGTTTAAAAGATAAATTATTCATATTGCAAGGCAGGATGTATAAGAACTAATTTATCTAATATATTAGGGAACAGTAGGGAAATTGGTGATTATGACATTTATTTGCTTTTCTGCTGGCTAATTTGCAGTTATGATAAATTTTAATTAAAAGGTCCTTATTCTTGGTAGGTAAAGCTGTGGTCACTTTCTGCATAGCTGCTTATCTTTGTGAGTCTTCTCACCTCTCTTTTGCTGCTGGACCTAGTCTATGACCCTTTTCACCGTCAAATCTTAATTCCACGTACAAAACTGCACAAGTAATAGAACACACAAAAACGTTAATCTCTTCTCATTCCTTCCATCAACCTTAGTTTGTCTGTTCTCTCCATTTTACTACTTTTTTTTCCCCCAACCTTCTTTTCCTGTATCTTTTTTTTCTTGCCATGACCATAAGGAATTGAAACACAAAGATATACTCACAGGTGAACAAAAAATGGGATATCAGGTTCTAGGAAGCATAAACAGAGTGTCAGGGGACTGAAAGTATTATTGGAGGCCATTAAAATCTATGAGACTATATCTCGATGTTCTTCTGAAGATCTCTCATGCTTCGAAATGGAGCTGTAGCATTTGCACAAGTTTCCATGTAACTTCTTTCTGAACTTCTATTTTCCACTGGTCATATATTTCTTCCTCCTGAGCTCCTGCACCATTAGATCTCTCATTTTTTTGAGGTTTGTTCTCTTTGGTTTTGTCTTACTAGAAAAATGAGTTATGTCTACGAATAGGAGCTGGCAATTGGGGCACCTGCAACAGCGATGCTGCCTCTGTGAGTGGAAACAGAGAGATTCGAACTTGGCAGGTACACAAAATTCATCCATGAGACACTGGACACCACCAGCTTGTTTCATGTGGTTAAAAAAAAACTTTTTGGATGAACTGTGACTTCCAGAGCTTTGAAAGTATTTAACTTCTTTCTGAGGTCAGGGTGTAGCAATCCCCCGACCTGAAGACGATCTGTAGCTAGACATGACCTTCTGCAGTGCCCTGCCATTGTGAGCTCATGCACAGTAACTCATCCTGCACCACCTATTATTTCTGAAAAAGTCAACGTGCAGAGGTTTGAGATAAAAATCACAACTGATAAACAGCCAACTGAAAAAATACTTAATGCATTTCTAGGATTTGGAATTTGATTCTCTGCAAATGAGAGACAAAAAGGGAGAGAGGAACAGAGAGAGAGGGGCAAGAAGACATTTTTCTAAGTCTACAAGAATAAATGTCTTCATGAGCTTTCAAAATCTCCTTTCTCAATGTGACTTCATTATCTTATTTACAACAAAAATATTGTATTATGACATATACCAACCTATAAACATAAGATATCACACATGGGCCACCTTATACCCAATCTAGTTATCTGGATCAGTGCTGTAATTATTTGGGTAAGGACCCAATTATTTGGGAAACAGATGTTGATTTTATTTCAGATACAGTTCTGGGATTATTACTCTCTGTCTATTTAAAAATATTAAGTTAAATTGGATTTTAAGTTACAGCATGCTTGATTGTGATGTCCATTGTAAATCCTGTGGAATACATGTTAACTTCCTGCTTTCTTATTAGGAGAGAGAGAAAATAAAAATTTTTCAATATAGATTTTTTTTCTGTGTGTGATTTTAAATCAGCATGTGTGAATTAAACTTGGAACCACCTTTCAAAATAAGCTGGTAAACTTATAATTAAACAGATGACAACAAATTTGTAAAAGTGTCTCTGGAGACATGCTCAGTAAGACTGGAAATTATGTATATTTTTTATTAGTAGTGACTAATTTTTTGGAATGGATGAAGAACAGATTTGCAGCAATTAAACTCTTAACAGATATAACCTCATTAAACAAGTTTGTATACAAAGAACACTGTGCTTTAGCTGTTGCTTTTTTAAAGTTCATTTTGTTTTCCATCTCCTTCTTATCTGATCAGAAAGATAATTAGACTGGTTGTATGAAAGGCATGTAGCAAAAGTTTCTCCATCCCACTGAAAAGACACAGTAAATTGGGATTACTTTCTGTTAAGGGCTCACTTTAAAAGTTTTCATCATTCTTCACTGTTACTTTCAAAATAACCATTTCCAAATTCTCACTTCTCTTAGCCACTATTCTTTCCTAAATTACTTTTCTGAATTTTGAGTGTCAAAGCTCTAAGTTATTTCTACCTGATCACAATATCAAATCAGTTTTGGCTTTAAGTGATTGTAATCTCCAATAGGCCCACCAAATAATTTTGATTCTCCATTCTTAAAAAAAAAACCCAACAAATGTTTCCAGAGATCTTTGAATGCTCCTTTTAAACAGAGATGCTGCTGCTTAGCAAGGCCAAATAAAGTTTTGTTAACAATAAGTGCCAAGAAACTCAATATATAGGCTCATATATTTCCTACTATAGTGACCCCATTAATATCCCACCTTAATGGCCACGTGCATATTGATGCTCCTCTGGCCAGGATTAACAAGCCTTTCTTTCTACATGCCATTTGAAGCATGTTCCTGCCGTGACCTATTTGGGCTAGCTGCAACCTGAAGCACGAGAACATTCACCACTGCCACTGCGGCCGGGCGGTGAGCCTGTGGTCTGTCTGCCAGCAAATTTCAGCTCTCACTGACATCAAAAAGAGGCCTCCTGTGGCACTTTGGGCTCCAGAAATGTCTCACCTTATCATGTCTGTCAGACAAAGAAGCTCTTCTTTCATTTTCTTTCAGGCTAAGCCCCAATGCTTCATATTGATGCTATTCTCAAACTTAAAAGCTTGAACTCTTTCATGGGGCCATCAGGGAGGACCATGGTTAAGAGCATGGGGGCTGCTCCCATCCTGCCACTAGCACAGGTACTGCTAAGCCCCGTGTGAGGCTCACAACAGCTTGCATGTTGTCCCACGTTTCAGAAAGGACAGGGATTGCTTTCCTGAGATGATTCATGGAGCCAGGCAGATGCTGGCTTTGGCTGTCACTAAAACAATTGCCATAAGCCACCTGAGGAATGAAATAAAAAGGATGAAAATATCTACCAGAGCAAAGATACTCCACAAGTCAAAATCCAGCATGTTCTGTAGTCGGAAATAATGGTACTTTCAAATTGGTATTGATATCTTACACAGGAGGGTTAAACCTAGGAGTGTCAGATAGGGACTAGACTTCAGAGATTGCAGGTATGTTAATTCTTTACATTGTTTTAATGTAACCCAATATATATGTTTACACTTCATATACAGATCTGCTTTATTTACTAGATATTTGAAAATCTCTTCATGCTACCAGTCATTTATTTTTCCTCTAGGTGAAGCAGATGAGATTTTAAAAAGGAAAGTTGCATCCAGCAGCAGCAGATAAGAGTTCTCTGGAGTAACAAACCCTAATGCTTCCTGCTGCTGCAATTGCCATAGAAACAGAAATGCCACTTAAACTGCTCTCTTGTCTCTGTAATGAAATATTGCCACTTGAGGGGATTTAGAGGGTCGCATGCAAAGGCCTTGATCCTGCAAGGTGCTGAACACCCCTGGTGAGGTGCCGGGACCCTGGTTCTCAGGGTATTTACATAGATCACATCCACTGATTTTCAAAACCAAAGGAAGCTCAATGTAAAAAGACTTCTGAGGATGTGAGCCCTGCACGCCTTTTAATTCTTGCTGAAAGGGCTCATTTCCCATTGCTACTATCTGGGACTTACTTCTGCTGTTTAAACAGTAATAGCTCTGGTCTCTTCGTAAGTCTGCTTAGTCTTTATCTGAAGTTAGAATGGATCACAAAAGCCAGCCACTGATGCAGCACAGACAGATGCCAGTGCAGCCCTAAGCACCTTGCTTTAACTTGCCCGGTTCTTACTGTTTTCATATCCTTATTTCAATCCTATCCAGCCAGGTGGCTGAAGCATGATATATTCCATATTTACTGCTGAAGGTACCAGAAACTATCCGGAACAAGTGGCCAGATAACTGTCTACAACTTAAATAAAATTTGGGGGTTTTTTTAGATCCACAAAGGGATCTCATTTTTTACAGAGAAAGCAGTCTGGAGCAATAATAATCGAAGTAATATTTACCCCTTAATAACTGCCTATTTTTATACTGGTGCTAGAGGTTAATAGCACTGTTATTTACTCCTCTGCCAAAAAGTACTGAAGGATATGAAATGTAGCAGTCAATAAAGCTGAGCCGTCAGATAAATAACATTCATATTACTCTCTGACAAATTCTTTTGCTGCACGGGGATATAAATAACACTAAGAAAGCAGTTCCTACATTACAAGTTTACTGATGTGTAAAATGTAATTTTAAAAAGAGCCCAAAGCACCAGAAGCGTGCCTCGCTGTAACATGATATATAGAAAGAGATATATGGCATATCTAACACCTGTAAGGAGAAGAAACTGGGAGAGTGAGACATCTTTGTGAAGGTGGGATGCAGCACTAAAGTGGAAAAGGTGGAAAGAGCAACTCCCATTCAGAGAAGTGATGATAGCTTTGCTCACTGGACAAAGCTTCAAAATAATAGTGATAATATTTCTGGTTCTGTGTTCACAGTCCCCAGAGGGATGGACTGGCTAGGAACCGACTGGTTCTGATGGCAAAATTGCATTGTGTTTATGTTCAGAAAACAGAGGGGGTGACGAGCTCCTGATACAACACAGCGGGGGGAGAGAGAGAGAGAGAGAGAGGAATACATATCCTGAACTAAACAGGTATAAAATATGGGCATTAGAAAAAATGGATGTTAAAAATGGCAGCATCCATGAAATGAGTGTTGGGGGCAAGAACGCAATGTGGGAATGTTCTTTAGTGCTGTCAATGCTTCATGCAGACATGTGTCCCTTTGCAGCATGTGTGATGGAGAAAGAAGGAATCAAGTCATCCAGGAGAATTGTACAATTTCCTTTAATTGCTCTGCCTCCAGTTTCTCTACTGCTCACTCTTTCAGAAGGCTCTCTTTGTGATGCTTTGGACACAGAACTATGCTGGCTGAGCTATTTCTATGGAGAACATTGAAAATTGGTGATATCTGCAGCTTCGTCTAACACCGATCATTAAAATGATGTTCATACCATTACGGTGGAGAGGCACTGCAGCCCTTCCTGCACTCTCCTTTGCCTTCGGTCCCTGGCTGGGGAGAGCCGGCGCTGGGCAGGAGGCGGGAGCCTGCCTCGGACCCATGTCTGCATGCTGGGGAGAGTTGAGCTGTTCCACAGCTCCACAGGGGCTCTGGGGGCCACCTGTGTGGCCCTGCTTAAAATGCTCTATAACAAGACTCTCTGGACGACTGCTTCCGACAGATTTTATTTTGGCGCTTATTCAGTAATGACATCCCCCATACGGTCCGAGGTGGGGATTCACAGGAGCAAATTGCCATGTGCTGTGTTTTCTGCTGGTTTGTGTCATGAAAGAGAATTTCTGCATCGTGGTACCTCTCAATATGTACAAATCATAAAACTTTCAATTTCCTGAAAATCCGATTTGGGAAAATGTTAGCCTTGTCTAACATCCGGTGCAATAAGAAAGCCCCTCTGCTATCACCCATCAGAGACCCCAGCGACATTTGCATTTTGTAGGGGGGCGGGAGAGGTGAAAGAAGGACAGAGAGAAAAAAGAAGGGTGTACTGTCAGCTATTGACCTTACAGCTGAGCTTGGCTATTGCTGAGGTGGATGACTGTTCTTGAATAGTCCTGGATTTTGCTTTTTTAATGAGAGATAATAAAAAGATAATTTAGGGTTATTGTCCATGATATTAATATTTTGGAACTTCTTGGAAATATTATGTTGATATTTTAAGGTCTGTCTTTCTGGAACAATTGTGTGTGTCTCCTCTTGTTGAATTACAAAAGATCATCCTCCAAGCATTAACAAGCACACAAAAAAATGAGAATAGGAAAGCTGTTTCTAAAATGCCAGATATGTCTTTGTCCAGCTAAGAAAATTTGTAGCACAAACCAGAAGAGGCAGAGTGTTTAAACTGTAGCAGAATAATGACAGGAAGAAGCAAGTGTACTGATAGTTTGGACTAAATATTTAAGTAATACATTTTGATCAGATCTTGACGCTGTGGGATTATTTAGATGTGAGTGGAAGGATGTCCCTTCGGACTTTTCCCTACCAATGGCAAAAGCATTTTTGTAATCCAAACAACTTTATACTCTGTCTTCTTCCAACAAAATAAAGAAATTACTCAAATTAATATTAGTTAAGGATACACGGGAAAGTACTTCTGCAGCAGAGGAGTGAGACCTCTCTAATTTCTTTTAAAATGTGTTTCAGATATGGTAGCTGCCATAATCAAAAGGATAAATTTTGCAAACATTATGAACATACCCATTTGGGAAGTCAAAACAAATATGATGTAGACCCAGCTTTTGTCATAGATAAATAGTTCTTTTTGTAGCAAGCCCTGGAGTATTTAGAGCAAACCAGCAAAGTCCAATGAAGTGTCAACTCAAGCCAGAAGCATTATTATTTATTGTCAGTTAGGACCTTCATCACTTACAGACATCACTGGAAATATTACTGGTGATTGATACTGATGGCAATGATGATTACTCTTGCAATAAGCTTAATTAAAATAATGAAGTACTGTTGCACAGAACTTGGTTGTTGCCCAGGCAGGATAATGTATAAGCAGCACAAGGAAGTCATCAGCTCAGAGAGTGCTTCATATTTCAAGTGTGACATCGCTAGGGGAGCAAAGAGGCATTGTGTGTCATTTCTCCTGCTCCATCTCCTATGTGTGTGCATATACAAATAATTGCTGGAGTAGACACGGCAGCGATTGCCTCTTAGATATTAATTCTGACTCTCTACCATAATGAAGTGTATATTGGTCATAGTGGTGGTATTGCTGTTTTTATAAGATGCTGCAAGTCTCTGAGAAACCTTTTTGTGTCATTATTCTTCACGGAGCTCTTCTCTGACCATTTGATTGTGACAGTTTAATTGATCTTCATCTGCCACAGTGAGTAACCCATGCAGTCAAAGGTTATAAGGGACCTGGAGAGAGGAGAGTTATTTCTGACCTCTCTTGTTCTAGGTAGCCGATGCGAGAAAAACTCCCAAGCACTAAGGTGTAACATCATCTCATTATTCTTGGATAACTTAAGCTATTAGCTGTGCATTTAAAAGCTTGGAATATAGATGTAAACTGTAAAGCATCCAGGCTGGCTGAGCTGGTCTCAGACCCAGGTCTTCCATGGCATGGGGAGCAGCTATAAAGGTCATGGGCATCTCCAGTCTCAGAACAAGAAGATCTACATTTATAAAAGAGAATACCATCCCCATATTCTAGGCTTTTTGCATTGAGCTAATTAAGACAGTAAGCTGTATAAACATTTAAGGGCAAGTTGATTATAAGGGTTTTTGTAACAAGATTTGTATTTCTGGCTGGTGTGGCCTAATGATTCAAACTGAAGCAGGGATCATTTAAAAATCATTTAAAGAATCACACATCCGTCATATTAGGTAAGACACAGACATTCATTTAGGAGGAAATTTCAGAAGAGCTTAGGAAGAAACCTTTTCTGAGCAGGTAAAATGCAACTGTGTGATCAAATTAGGAGCTAAGGCTAGCACATTGTGCCATTGAGACAGTCTGATTTTGGATATTCTGTCACTTGTCCTTCCTTATTTCTAGGTCAAAGATTGATGATGTTAAATGATATTTTGCCTGGAAGCTTGTGCCTTGTCCCTTTGTCTCTCCATAACTTATGAGACGTGCCAAGTGTTTGTTTTTCTTCCCTGCTACTTTCCGCTTACTTTAATTCACTGAGTGCTTCCCTTTGCATTCACACCAAAGTTTTGAATATAACCTTCCTCTAGAATGAGAAAATACTGTAAAGCTAAGCAGTATTTTGTATAAATTACACACTCTGCAAGAGAAAAGGAAGAGACAGATGATGTTGAGATGAAGGAGAAAGGGCATGACTTAGGAACTCGTGTTACTCGTACAGACCTGCAGACTTCTCCAGCACAGCTGAGGATGCACCCTCACCAGCACCGTTCCAGTTGCTCCAGCCACCACAGCTCCAGTACCACCAGTGTCCTCTCGATTTATGCCAATAAGTTATTTTGCTTGAATAAATTACCTTTTCTCATTAGTTAAACCTGTATCCTGTCTCTGTTAAGACGAAGGGAACTACAAAAGAGATATATAGTCAGCTGAATAGTGATGGTTGTAAAACTGGTTCCACATAAGATCATATCAGGGTTTGAATTTTCTTGTGCATACCAAGAACGTATATTTGCCTTTGCAATGAGATATTTTGCCTATTAAACACAAAACGGAGTGCCAACTGCAAAGTGGGAAACCACCTGAAACGTCTCTTACAGTCGTTACAGGCAATCATACAGATTGGGTCTGATATTTCTTAAAGAAGGGAGAAATGTTTTGACTAACCCAGATGTGTTTGGCTAAGCATCTATATTCTCAGTGGAGAGCAGGGTGGCATTTTCAGAAGGTAACTTTGACCCAATTTTGTAGCATAATAAAATCCCCATGGCTTTGTGTCTTGATACACCACCAAAAAGCTGAGCAAAATATTACCCCATTTAGGCCATTTCACAAACTTAACAGGGAAATGCATTCAGCAGTAGTTTCTAAAGAATTGAATCAGGAGTGGAGCAGCAGAGAGAGACCAGGAGGAGAGAGGAGTGTGTGCGTGTGTGTGCTCAGATGTGTGTGTAGGCAGCTGGTTGCTCTCCCAACCATATTCTAGCTGAGAGAAGGCTTATGCAAGGACAATTACTCAGGACAGGCACAACAGAGTTTCAGCTATGCAGGAATAAGAAGTCTATTTGGTAAAAGTAAAGAAAACCTGGTGAGTTAACCGAAACTTAAAGGTTTGAGCTGAAATGAGTGGGGAAAAAACCCCAAATTGGTACAAAGCATCTCAGCTACTCAAGACTAGAAATTTGGGGGCTACACAAAGCAAGACAGCTTTACTCACAAAGCAGATAAATGCACATTTTTAAGTAAATGTGCTTAAGTGCTTTATTGAATAGAGAAGAAAATAAGGCAACATTTAAATGCGTTTCTACACAGGACAGTGGTGCATGTTACATGAATTGGGGCTTCAGATAGTTTCCACAGAAAATGTAGTCTTTCCATCAAAAAGTCCAAACACAGAAAGGCTGTGAATTTTCCTTTCAGACCCCAAGTGTGTCTATGCAGACATTCTATTCACACCTGAATTCCTCCCTTTCGATGTTGATTCACCAGTTTTGCTTGTAATACAGTGAAGCAAGGAGTCTCAAAATGCACCGTCATACCTCAGAGAGAGATCCTGGTGTAATGTCAAATATGTGGGCCAATTAGGGAGTTAAGAAGAAAAATCGAAGTATTTCAACTATGACTCCCAGAAGGCATCACGGCACTGTGCCTGTTTATATTGTTTTTTGAAATGCAAGTTTTCAGTTTTGCTGAACTTTTTGCATTGTGAAAAAGAAGACTGTTCAGTAGAAAACTTTGATGACAACCACTTTTTCCTACGTTTGTCAAACTTCTGAAAGGACAAATTAACACCAAACCTTTTCTGTCCTAATTTTTTTTTACGGTCAGATGCAGAACATACACATTTCATGCAAGCAGGTCATTAAAAACCATATCTTACTGTTAAAAGTTACCTAACTGTTATTTCTCAAAATGTAATTACAAATGAAAAGCCATGAATGTGTGAAAGTATTTCTAGTGGGGCTCTGCGGAGATTGGTTCTCTGCTAAAAAGAAGTATTAATCATTTTATATTGAACGTAAAAGTTATGAAGCATATCTGATAAGGATGGAGGAAGTGGTTAAGTAATGATGAGGATAGGTCAGGTATTATTATAATCCTGGTAATGTGATGAACTGCAAACAGTCAAACAATATGCATTTTAACACAGTCATTTATAAGGTCATATAAGTAGGAAGAAATCAGGTAGAGAGGATGTATACTATTAATACTGGGAAAGAAGTGGTTTTGGAAAGGACTGAGAGGTCACAGCAGACAGATAATTAAATATGATTTCTCTATGTAAAACTATAGCCAAAAGGGATGTGATGGTTCAATATATAACTGAGGATAAGAGGGTGATATTGTCTATAAATACAGTATCAGTTAATTCACTAATAGAATGCTGTGTCTCATTTCTAGTGTCCTTCCTCAATAAGGATATCAAAGCATTGGTTGAGAAAAGATCTGTAAGAATAATCTGAGGCTTGGAAAATTTGGCTTATGAAAGAAATTCTATGTATTTATCTTATGAAGGTGAAATTTAAGAGTTAACTTAATTCTTGTTTACAAACATCCACCCAAAGAAAGAAGTGCTAAGTAACTCTGATGCTTCTCAATTAACAAATGCATGACAGGATCCAGGCAGCAGAAACCAAAAGCAGAAGAACTGAAACTGGAAACATGAAGGTTTTAAGGTGAACAAGGCAGCTGCTACAACAGACTGACAGTAGAGGAAGAAGTTTTCCGCAAACAGATGTTTTAAAATTAAGATCAGATTGTCCACTAATATTTGTGCTGTAGTTGAAGTTAGAGAGGGTATCAGCAGCTGAGCACCTACAGTCTATGCAGTCTGTTAAGATGATGTTTATTGCTCCATATCGATAGATCAAAAGAGGACCATTGTATGTGGCACATCATGGAACAGGCTTCCCCAGCATGTATCTGAGGAAGCTGATCTTATCAAGTACAGAAACCAAAGAGAAGGAAGAAGGCCACATTTTCCTACAGACAGCATTGTACAGAGGGAGAGGGAGAATAATCTCACTCTTTGTAAGAGTGGATAGCAAAGTAGCAATTCTGCAGAGGAGGCAAAATCGTTTAGGAATGGTTTAGGAGGTAGGGTCCTATCCAAATTAGTTGAAAAAGGAATATGCTGATATTAATTCTAAGTGATAAATAGAAATTAATCCATACTGGAAAGACTACTTTGAACTATCCAATCATATCTGGTTCTGATCTCACTATAGCTGCTCTGCAATCACTTGTCAGCACCACCTGAAACAGAAAAAAAAAAAAAGAAGAGTAAGTAAAGAAGAAGATAGAGACTGACTGTTATAATGTCATGATATAAATCTTACCAGGATTCTTTTGTTTTTCTGTCTCAGAGATGATGTAACAGAAATTGGAGAGCTTGGAAACAGCTAAGGATGATAAGGACTATGTAAATACTTCTTATTTTGAGGGGATTTATATTAATGAGAAAATGAATTTAACAGCTGATAATAAGATAGAGCATCATATCTAGTATTAGGAAGATGGGACACTGCACTTTTGGTTATCTGCTGTCTTAAAAAATGAAAGGCAGTCAATAAAATTAAAGGACAACATTTTTTTTAACACTGTCTAACCTGTGTGACACAGACGGTCACTTTAGCTAAGTATTTAACAGGACTGAAAAAGGTAAGACCGTGTTCTAACAGAACAGCTACCATCATCTTAAAATGAATTTTAAAAAGTTTTTTCTTAATCTTGCAAATAAAGCCTCCTGCCCAAGAACAAAAACCAGCCACTAGACGACAGAGGCTAACAAGCAGCTTCCCTAACGGAGCCATTACTCCCGAAGGCCCCAGCTCAGCAGTTCTTCTCTGTTTAGGAAAGCATGTTGAGTGGAAATGTTCAAAGGGGTAGAGAACAATTAGGTGTGCAACTCCCATCCAAAGCAGGGGGAGGAGGAGAGGCGAATGCCAGACTTCCACCAGGCTGTTGAAAATCTTCCCATGCCTGAAGTTAAGCATGTGCTTAAACGCCTTGGACTTTCATGGTAGAGACGGGACCCTGGATTAGAGGAGTCATGGAGTGGATCAAGCATGGGGAGCCCTACGCTGCTGTACAATAAAGCCGAAGTCTCTTTTCCTGTTGTTAATCTCTTTCCTGTCTGTTAGCCTCAAGGCACAGTGAAGAGTTAATTGATTTTCATCCAGGAAAAGAGGACTTCACTGAGAAGTGCAGTCATGGAATTTTTTATTTTATTTTAAGCACCAGGCACACCTGCCAGGCCTCCAATTATTCCTCAGGAGGAGAAAGTCTACTGTTTTTCCTGTGAGGAAACCCTCTGATCCAAGCACTTGTCAGAGGTTTGTACTTCATCTATGCACTGTGTTAATCTGTCTTCCCTTTTAAGACCTGGCTGCTGGTGGAGGTTTTGGGGGTGCCTGTCCTTTTGTATAGGTGTTTAGTGGTTAGGCCATTTAACCAGAGAAAGAGAAAGCCAGAACTAGCTTCCTCCTCAGCCGGGGGTGCTAAAAGCCCCGGGAAATGTCCCCTGCATCCCTGCTGGCTGCCCAGCAATGAGGGAGATGAGGTTTTTGAGCCCCTTGGGCTGGGCTGGCCATCCTTCCTGGGAACTAGCCTAGAAAAGGGGAGATTTCTCCACGTAGCACATTTCAAAAAAAGAAGCATTTTATGTGGGACCTGACCCTGCTGCTGAGTGCTGGGGATGTGGAAATGCCCATCAGGTCATGGCTTCTTCTTGGTTTAGGGAGCAGAGTTGGTGCAAACACCACATTAGGCCACAGCTAACCTCAGAGTTGTGCTGTGTTTCTGAGGAGATTTGTAATTTGCTAATTAGGAAGCACCATTAGGAACCAGGAGCTGAAGAGAGACTTTTGCACCATTTTGTGCAACAGCATTAGATGTGTGGTTGAGCTCCAGCACAGGCTGTTGAAGCTGCATCATAGTGCTGCCTCATCACAAGATCTGGACCATTTCGGGTGAAACCAAACTGCAAGATCTTCTCTGAGAGAGCACGGAGCGCTCCAGTCACTCACGGATGTCTACTGGTGCTGGTATGAAAGCTCCTCAATTTGTCGCCCAGCCCTAACACAGACAATGTGCACCTCATGTCCTCAGTACCAGATGTTTCCCTCTACAGATCTGCTCCTGTTGCACCATGTTACATGTAGATGAAGTCTTAAATGTTCAAAATCAGTCCAATTCTTATTTAAGGTACCTCTGTCTTCTTTTTTATGGTTTTCATCAGTCATGTTTTGAGCCACTACTACAGTACTCTGCCAAATAGTTTTTATAGTATTGCATGGGGAAATGAGACCTGCGCTTCTGAGGTTTGAAATAAAATTTAAAAAAACAAGCAAAAAAAAAAGCAAAAAAATATTTGTACTAAATTCAGAATTGCACAGGAGGCTATAATGGCTCTACATTTTTTTTAAAATACCAGCACGAGTTCTGTTGTGTGTCTTGTACCCACTAATGGATTTTAACTTTATTACTATCCAGTTTTATTGGAACTAATCAGAAGACTGTAGGAATGAAAGGACTCCCACATTACTGAAACAGTTAATTTTTTTAAAGCCAGGCTACTGAAGTGCAAGTTAAAAGGGAGGAGCAGATCAAATCCATGTGCGGGTCATTTAAGAGCTCAGTCTCATTTTTGAAATATAGATTATCCAGGATAACATGAATTCAGCATTTCTATGTAATGTTGTTTCATTGATTGATCCCTTAGGCCAACAAGACTTGGCTGTAGATAGATACCTAAAAATGAGTTTTAAAACTTTACCATCTTTTAATATGTTATAACCTGTCAAAAAAATCAGTTAGAGGCTCTGCCTTTTCTCAAGTTCTGATATCACGGCAGCAGATCTTCAGCAGAAACGCATTTTTTCATACAACTAAATGGTAGTTGCCATGAAAGCGCACGGCGAGTCATGACTCTGAAGAAATTCCTGGGTGAACAGTAGCAAAGGTGAAACGAATGGCTAACACCTGCCAAAACCTGCATGGAGAGTGCTGATGTCATCAGCAGTGCCATCACTTCGCAGGCAAAGCCTCTGCTCAGGTCTTGACAGGTAAGGGTAGGAGGCTATGACCTTCAAATAGTCTATTTTAAGATGCATTTTCTGCGTGGTCTTTTTAAGTCTCACTGAAGCCTGGGCAGGACCCAGGCTTTTACTCATGAGGTCCTTATTTATGTTTATTTATAAGCTTTTCCATGGAGGTCATCCTGGTACTATGTGAGTGCATTATGTATATTAATGGCCTTGTCCTCAAGCTATGCCAGGAGTGATGAAAGCACGATTCCTCCCTCTGACAACAGGCAACCGATGCAAAGAGGGGTGAGGTGACGGGCCAAGGTCATGCACAGAGTCTGAGGTAGAATCCCCTGTGCCCCAGCCTCAGCCTTAAATACTGCTCTGGTTTTTGGTAAAGTTATAGCTATTTACTTCAGTGGGAGCTGAAGCTTTCACGACACTTCCCAGGGTCAAGTTTAAAATGATGTTATCAGTAATGTGATGGACAGTCAGTCAGATGGGTACACATGTGCACAAACTTCAGGACTGAAGCTTCATGAGCGGTTTCACAGATGTCCCTAGAGCTCTGCCGGGCACTTTCTGTGAGCAGTACGGAGACAATGTCATCCAACAGACACGAAGCTGGAGGATGAATTTCTGGCTCCGCCATAGGCTCAGCATGGGAGTATTGGCAATTTATTTAACTTTGCTGCAGCGTACTGTAAAACAGACATTCTGATGCTAGAGCCGCCCTGCCTTTTTGAATAAACCACTCCCATCAAAAGCTGTTGTTCAGATTTTTATATCCTTCATGAAACAATTGACTTTTCAAACCTTGTTACCCTAGAAATACAATACTGTACCCTAAGAAACTGCCCACCAGAGGACTGGGCATACCCAGTCAGCATCAGAACCACGCTTAACAGTTAAGCAGCAGCAGTAGCAACAACAACAAGGTGTAATATTTGTCTGTTTGCCAAGGCCACCGTTTGGGACAAAACTGCACATGGAACTAGTTAATCCATGTGATAGTAAAATACTAGCACTTTGTATTATGTTGACATTTAATAACAAGTTGAGAAAGATGAGAAAACACAAAGGAAATTGCAGTCCCTCCTGAGGTATGCTGAAAAGAAAAGCGTATTACTCTCATCTCTTAAAAGACTACCATGCTGTAGCATCAGAACTGATAGTCCAGGCTAACTGGCAACGGATTTAAGATTTCAGGACACACAGCAGCTGAAATTGAAAGTAATGTGGACGAAGGTGATGTGTTTAGCCTCAGGAAGCATGGAATTAAACTGTCTGCTGGTAGGAGGTGAGAGGGGGAAAAGCTGGAAACGCAGCAGTCCCTTGTTTTGGCAGCAGCAACCCACAGGAAGGTGGGAGGGGGAAGGGAAGAGGGGGATGAAACCACAGCAAGTTTTCCCTTCAGTGTACCTAGCAGGAGATTAACAAAGAATATGCTTAATTATTGCTTCCTGCCCACCTGCCTAGTTCCTCCAAGAACCAGAGCTCACTCAAATAACATTCACTCCCTTGGCAAATGCACTCCGAATGGAAGCGGTTACAAATTAACCAAGTCAGTTTGCTTCTTTTACCTAGAAGGAATTGCAATTCCTTTCCTCTACCTTTTTTTTCCAGACCTGCTGGTGAACTTTTAGTTTTCAAGGATGAAAATCTGTGTGTCACACTGGGGTAAATCAGCATAACTTCTGTTCAAGGCAGTGATATTGTCTGCATTTACACCAGTCAGTCATCCATCAGTTCTGGATGATCAAATTCACTGTCCTATTTACTGCCTTCAGTAATTCTGTGTTATCTTAGCCGGTGCTAGATTTATTTTGTTAATAATTCATGGGTTGCCTTCAACTTATGACTCTCTGTGCTACGCAAATGATACAGAGTAATTAAACTACCTTTAAAGCACCTTGAGTGCCGTTGGCAGGAACAACAGCAAGTATTTCAAAGAATATTTAATACCGTGCACTGCCGGCACGCATGCTGGGAAACAAGCTCGCATCGCAGAGCCTACCCTGGGCCAATCACAAGAGAATGGCTTAATTGGTTAATCATATAAATTACAGTCACTTAATCATTTTAATCACCATCAGCCAATTAGCTCGGAGTTATGGGCTCTGAGGTAACAGTTATGCAAATGTTTGTTCCACTGCAAGCTATTAACAGCCATATTTTCTATATCAAGCTGACAGTGACTGATGTGGAGAGGGAAGTGAAGAAAGTGAACATTTATTTAGTATAAACTTCTCTCCTTCTGATTAGAATGAAGCAAATTATAGGAATGGCCTTAAAATAGAGCAGTTGTTTTTTTATCATAGAAATTACCCTCCATGGGTTATGCTGGTGTGGGAATGCTGAGGTGCTTTCCTAGATGTTTTTGCAGAACACTGCCATGACTGCTCTGGTGTCCCAGCATCCCTGTCGCTATTAACGAACTGTTTCACTAGTAGGATAGGAATAAATGTTAGCATTCAGTTACTGGATGTCTGCAATACTGGGGAAGGCTAGTTGGTTATAGTTCATGAACAATGGATGATTTCCTGGAACAGAGGTGTGGTCTTTCTCAATAGGTGAAAAAGCGTGGATGAGATTTTTCAGTATCGGATGGCTCATTTGCATTGCTTGGGTAAAATGGGGCAGCACAGCAAAAACCCAGATGTAGGAAATACAGAGCAGCAGAAGCATCTCTGATACAGTAAGGCTCATGGGTGCATTGGAGCTGGGATATACAAGACATTTGTGTGATCAGATATCCGTTGGTGTTAGTTCTGTTCAGAAAATATATTCTGCCCCATCACCAACTCAGTCTCCCTTGATAGGCATGCAGAAGTTTCAGAGCTTCATTCCTATGACAAAGCTGCTGTGGAAAAGAAAAAAGGTGGAGAGGAGGGGGACATTTGTTAACATTACTTTTTTTATAGTTTATATTTATCAGCCAAAAGTACACTTAGATATCTAGCAGATAAGGAAGGTGCAGCTGGCATGATTCTCTGGAGCATTCAGAAGTTTGTCACTGATGGAGTGACACAAGTCTCAAAGAAACACTTAGGAGTTGCAAAACCTCACACAGAAAATGTGCTTATATTTGGTGTGAAAAGCCACAAACGGCCCATTCTTAAAAATGCCTCATTACCATCAGGAATCTGAGCTAAAACATATGGGGGAAAGTTTCCACAAAACTCCACTAGCTTCATAATATTTTAGTTTGATTTTTTGTGTGTGTGTGGTGGTGTTTTAAAATATTTGGGGTTGCAAAGTTCCATATTTGAGGCACTAAGAGGAGTAACTACATATATATGCATATCACTGTCACCAGAGTTATGTATTGTGGCTTAAATTAAATGCGCCTACTAAGAACATCAGTAGAAAGAATAATAGACAGCTTTAAGCCACAGTTATTTGAAACCAGTTAACCTGTTGTACTCTATAATACTCAATTAACAAATTATTACAACATCTATTAACCATTTATTAGTCCTTTATCAGTTACTCATAAATAAAACCTTAATGCAAAGCACGATAATTTTGGCTATTTAAATTAACAGTCAGTTTGAGGAGATGATGTATGAGTTAAGAGTAACTAATTTCAGGACAGAGGGGCTGATCTTGTCAAGTAGAGCAGAAAAATCAAAACCCTCACTACATATCAATCAACAGCAAAACAACTAGGGGCTGAGAAAGCTGTTCACAAAGTGTTACCTCTTTCGTGCAGGGGAGGAGGAAAGAAATAATGTTTCTGAATTTCAGCTCAGTCTCAGTGATACCATGAATAAATGAGCTACGTATGTATTTTAAGTACCTTAAAGAACAAAGCACTACAAATAGGTTGCCACCTCTGAAATGCAAAAATACCTGGCAAAGCCAGGGGAAAAAAATGCTGCTACAGCTGCAGATGGGTCTGTATATGCAAAGCAATTCTGATGCCAACCAGTAAAGTCTATAGTAAAGGCAGCCAAGCTGAATGACAACCGCCCAGAGGGCAATCCCATTCATAATAGGCCTGTGAGCTAGGAAAATATTTGCATATAAATTTTATGGAGGAAATAGAAATCGAGATTAAAGCCTTGATGTTATAAAAAGACTAAACCAAGCAGTGCTCTGTGCCTACATGCCGCATGGATGGTACGGCCCTGAATGGCTTGGGGATCAGCACCATGGCTGTGGGAAAACCCAGACCTGAGGTTCAATCCCAATTAAAAAGACCAGGCCAGGAATGACACGTCGCCTCCTTGTAAAGGAACGAAATGCCTCATTTCAGAGTTCTGATGCTTCGGTGTTATTGCATCCTTCGATGACCTCATCTGGGAGAAATCCTGAAACACACTTAAGGGATACTTTTAAATTTCTGCCTTTAAGCACTACCTTACCTTTCTGTAGCACCAAGGAAGCTACCACCGAGTAGTGTTATCTTTCAGTTGTGTTGACAGGGTCGCCTGGTCTTTGCCATGCCCTCAGCAGAGATACTTATGCCTGGTAAGCACTGCTTCCTCTGTCAAGGTCATTCCGCAGCTTCACAGACATGCTCTGCCCCAAATAAATTAATAACGGAGCACACCTATCAATATTTATTACAATTACTCAGGCAGAATATAAAACAAAGACTTTATCCACCAGCAGTGTGCAGTCAGACCGTTGCAATGACCCCAGGACTAGGCCCCCAAAACCTTCACCGCCTGTAAATGGTGTTATGTCCTGTCAGAAGCGAGGGTTGGAGCTGCTATTCTGCTTCTGCAAGGAAGGTGGAGCCAGGTAAAGAGCGCGAATAAGAGGAGATGTTCCTGCAGAACAAGGAGAGAGTTGCTAGGGCTCAAATTAGCCTTCCACCAAAATATTTCCCAATGCCAAATAGGAAGTTTTTTGTCTAGGATATTAATTTACCCTGTTAGGCTGAAATCTTCCAAAATCTTTCTAAGGCCACATGCCAGCGGATGTCTTTAAGATAGTGGTTGTACAAAACCACTCACTTCAGTAGCTAAGTGGTCATATTATAGCCTGTTGCTATTCAGCTTTAAAAAATAGATACAGCTGTGATTTTGTATGTGTGCATGTACTCTTTAGGAGAATAAAAACATTATTTTCTTGCTAGTTTATTGAATGACCACCAATTGTCATATTTTACGTCTGCTACTGAAAAAACTTTTTTGTGGATTTTTCAAAAAATGCCCTAATGTCAGGTTTTCTTCATTTCTTTACTAGTGCTATTGTTTTCCTACATTCACTTCAACAAAGCAGTGTGCAAGGAATGCCAGATCAGCCTTCCTGAAAATTAGGCTCAATTAAGCCGGGTGACCTTTGATTGTTAACAATTGATTAGAAAGCAAAAGACAGATTTACAGCAGACTAGTCAATATCTGAACTTTTTTCTTCTTTTGGTAAAAGATACCTCCTTTCTGCCCGTTGCTATTTTTTGTATTCCATTAAGATGCCTGTATTTATGTTACCATGTCTCGATAGAAAGGCTTTTTTTATTCTATTGACAAACCTGTCACTTAAAAGAACATAAGGCTGCTGTTGTTTTTACTGATTAATGATATTGTTGACTGTATTAAATAAGATAATGATCTTAATATAGTGTCATTTAGGTACACAATGGTGCTTGCTTTCTGCTTGTAGGGAGGTCACACTGTACCATGCTATTTGTTTTCATTAGTGTGTTGAGGGCGGAGAGGTACATCGGTGCGTAACCCTAGAGCGGGAGCAATCTCCACTCAGGAACAGTGCTGTGCAAATGATATTTCTAACCTTACAATGAGCACGATGAATCTTTGACCTGCCTTAAGCAACAGTGTGCCTAAGGAGTGGCTTACATCACAAACTCGATCAATATTTGTTTCAGGCATTTTATTCCAGACAGGCAAGTTATCTGAGGTTGTGAATACCAGCAAACACAGGTAGATGGCTAGTGTTAAATTCAAGAAAGGACTATGGCAGCAAAGTGCAGCACCAGTGGAAGTTTAGGCACCTCAGGCTTTCTGAATCCCAGTTTTGTCCTGAATTCCTGTTTGAATTGAAGTTTGGATGTTGGTATGTCCACTATCTGTAATACCTATTACAGCTTAGTAGCAAGGTACCTCTGAGAAAGATCCTAGCCACTTCTGGTTTTAGAGGCTTAAATATTTTTGGAAATCTGGATCCATAATCAGCAGCCCATCATCAAAGCACAGGGAACTGGCACATGAACAAGATTTTCTCTTGTTTGTTCTCCCCATCTCCCTGTCTCTGACATCTTATGCAGCCGCAGGAAACAATGAGAAGCTGAATGATACCCAAACTCGAGCGATGGATGCACAGAAGAAGCCTTGAGTGCTCCCAGTGGCTATTCTCCTTTGGTCCAGGGCACATTTTCCCCACTGCAATGGCAAAGCAGTGTACAACTGCAGATTTCTTGAAGTCACAGGGAACTGCAAACTCTGCTTTGACTTTCTCCCTTTGCAGTGATTGCATGTATGGATTCGAATGATGTTTAAGGGCCACAGGGAAATTAAGACAAAATCACAGCTGTGCTGCTTAAGAAATGTAGGAATAGAAAGGACATGGTTAAATTAATAGGGGTGTTCTGTTGTTCAGATCTGGGAACATGGAATACAAGCCAGGTCTGGGCAGTGAATGTTAAAGCAGCAGTAAAATGGGCAACATTAAAAGTATAAAAGGACTATTATAAACTCCTGATTTAGCCTTCTTAATAAAAACTGAAAGCTGGCATTGCTTCCAGTAAGGGCTACTGAAAGTGTGACTGTGTTAGTACAGGTGGGGCCAGGGAGAGGGAAAGGAAGAGAAAACAGAGCATCAGGAGAAAGTGTGCTTTTATTGTCTGATTTTGTTTTTTATTAGCAAAGTTTGTAATGAAAAAAGGGTAGCTGGATTCCTCCACTTCACATAGCGAAGGGGAGCCTGAAGGGTCCCCACAGAGAAAGAAGAGAAGGAACTTGTCTTTTTAACATGGTCCATTTTCCATCTTTGAATCTAGAGGTTTCAAGCCAAGGCAGAAGTTAGACTAAGGAGGAGACAGAAGGGTTTCTCTTCTTCTTTTTGGTCTGGCCATAAGTGAGAGGTCATTTGACTTCTAATAAAGCTTTTTGTGCATTGAGGTAAGTCAAATGACTTTGCACTGGCTATGGGCCAAAAAAGCAAGCTACTCTTACCCCACAAAACCCCTGACTGATCCTCTGGAGGGTTCCCTATTTTTGCCTCTGTTGACTGCACAAGAGCCTTCATCAGCTGTGCTTCCTCACTGAAGTCCCTTAGCTAAATGCTGAACTAAGCTGCTGTGAACCTGGGGGCACTGTGGCACAAATTGCGACCTGTCGGGATATTGTGAGTGGCTCTTGTCAGTACTGCTTCCATTGACGACAACCACCTCCTCTCCATGTGCACTAGACTGCTAGCAACGTGCCGCCAGTCAGAGATTCAAAACGCTGAAGGCCTGACCCTACCCTGGACATTGGCTAGAGACTTTATTATTAGCTTATGACCAAGAGAACTCTATTCTGTTCATTCTTTTCTCATACACTATATACTGAATTAACTGATGAATTTTCCCCTGAAGAACTTTGTCTTCTTCCCATCGCTTTTTCTCCTTTAACGCTTAAGTATAGCATCTAAAATAACTGAGAATTGAGAACTAGAGTTAAAATAGCTAAAAATGAAACAGCTGTTGACCCTGATCTTTCAACTGTTCTTTTCAATTTTAGTTACTCTTGTAAAGACCTTTAATGAGGGACAGAGATTATTTTTATTATCTTAATGAATTCCAATGATTTTCTCAGTTCTGTCATGTAATATGCTACTATTGATTAGGTTAATGCAGGGTGGGTTTTTTTTCTTAGAAGGAAGTAGGTTAGATCTATTCGTGACTGACCAGGACATTTGGTTTATTCTTGCCATCTCTAATTGACAGAAATTGGACTAAAATAGACAAATAATTGAAAGACCATTTCCCACCAGTTTTGAGCTGGTAATGGATTTAGATTGACTTAAGTCTGCAGTAATGCAGGTGTGAAAGAGGATCATTGAGTATAATTAATTTCCGCTTCCTCAGTGAACAGTACAACACATTTGTCTGTATGAATGTCTGTATTTACAGGATAGGGCTTCAGGAATGATTTATCAAATCAGCTCCAGAGAAATGGTGTGATTTGATGACATAAAGAATAAGGTAGGTGGTATAAGGAGTATCTGCCATCTTACACAGAGTGTTGAGCATCTTGCAGGATTAATCCCTAACTGAGGGCTGTTGTGATTCACATTTATAACCACCAGCTCACCCTAATAAGAAACAAGCCACATTTCAAACTTTGATCCAAACGTAAATTGGCTGCTGGTCAATTAAACAGAAATTAGATCATCACTCACTAGGCCAAAGACATCAACAATATGTTGATGTATTTCTCAATAGCAATTTCTTCAAATCATTCTGCAGCTTTAATCAGAGAAGGCAACAGAGGTTCATTTCTTTGCTTTCTTGTAGCTCTGTCCCTTTTGGGTACAAGAGGAGGCAGCTGTGGTCACGCTCTGATGCATGGAAGCTTTGGAGTTCTGATGAAAGGAATCAGGCGACAATTTGCAAACTGTGGTTCCTGATGCTGCACTCCTAACCTGAGCAGGGTCTCGTGTCTCTCAGGCTGGAAGGAAAAGTCAGTTTTAAAGAGCTAGACAAAAAACCCTTGCTAAATGGGAGGCAGATATGGACACAAGAGTAAGAATTTCTGTAGATTTAGACCCCTAGAGAGGAAAAAAGTGTGGTAAGATATTATAGGGCAAAATGTCCTAATCAGTTGACTTTTAATGGAAAAAATTATGGAAAGAGGTGAGGAACCAGCATCAAGGGTTCAGTGAGATACTAGGGCAGTAAATACAGCAATTGTTCACCAAGGAGAACAGTATGTCAGGAATGCTTTGTAAAAGGCAGAAAAAGCAGCTGTTTGATTCTGTGTTCATGAGTAATACATGTCTTACAGGTCTGTGATTATTATACATCATGTTCTCTGTATTTCCATTTCTACTTTATTTCAGATAATTATAAACGGCTAATATTCCCACAAGTACAAAGCTGCAGTCATGTGCTTTCATCTCCTTCTGAGGACTTCATGTCATTTTAAGAATAAGAAAATCTCCCCGAACTAGATCAAGTGTTTACTCCAGACTAAAAATATATCCAGAACTGTAAGAGACTTTGAGCATGTCTCCCAGTCCAAAGGGTGTCTGAAGATTCCTGTCAAAGATCAAAGGACTCTGCAAAGGGCTGTGCATATGTGGGAATCTGTGTGCTGTTTATGCACTCTGCTGGATAAGAAATGCTGTGAGCATGGCTGCAAAAATTTTAAAGATTCCCTTTTGATTGTGCTATCCTGGTTTGTACCACTGTTATCACCATTTTACCTTTGTTTTGAACTGAAGTGTCAAGGATTATAGATAGAAAAATAATACTAGATGACTGTTAAAATGGACAATTTTCCATAAGAGGCATCCATTTCCAGTGGCCTAGCACCTGCCATGAAGATTCAACAGCCATATACTACTTATCAACCACATTTCAAAAAAATTCCTACCTCTGGTCTGGTCTGAGTCAGGTACGAAGCTAAGGGCAGAGGTTAAGCCAGGCCAAACAGTCCTTTCTGACTTTAAGAAAGAAGGGAGAATGGGAGCTGTGAGGGAAGGTGGACCAATAGTTTTAATACAGGGAATTTGACACTGGAGGCTGGGAGGGAAACATTTGAAAGTAGAAGTGAAGGCAAGACAGGCAGAAGGCAACTAGATGTGCAAGGAGGCAGGATTTGGTGACTGAGAAGGAACTGCAGGATGGGAGAAAGGAGAGAGCCTGCATCCAAGGCACCACTGAGGTTACCAGGCTGTGAAACAGAAGTGTGCCCAAAGGGACCAGATGGGTTGCACAAGGCACTGAGCGGGGAGGCTGGGTCTGGCTGACCGAGGAGACAAGAAAGAAGAGTCCATATATGAAGCAGGACTGAATGGTGAACACGAGGAGCAGAAGCTGCCCAGCTCAGTGGAGAAGGGTAGTGGGGTAGAAGGATGCTGCACTCGGACAGAGAGGCTGTAGGACACCCAGCAAAGGGTTGCGCTTGAGAAGGAGAGAGGTAGATATTTCCAGAGCCATAAACGCTACCTGAGATCCCCAACCTGAATATCACTATTCCTCCATTGACAAATAACTATGAAAAACAGTAAATATGTCTAGTACTAATCTCCCAGAAGGATGACAATTTAGTACTGTTGTCACTTACTCCATTAGCTCACCTACTAGAGGTCCAAAAGTCCAGCTCTGCTGATGACCCATAGGAGTGTCAGTGTGATGCCATGCGATGGAGTTTGTTTTTCCATGTGCTTTCCTGAAAGCCCTGGGAAATTACTCTCACAAAAGCACATTAAAAGGACTTTATTAATATAGGAGAGTTAATCAGAGTATGAGCTAGGAAATGCCAAAAGTGCCACAACCAGCCCACTGTTACTCCTCTGGGGTGTTGCAGTCCCCACTAATAAAATATCACAACCAAAATTATAATAAAAAAGCAAACAGATTTTTTTGGGTCAGTCATGCTGTGCTCACTTTGAAAATGACTGCATGGTAAGGCAAGATTTTAAAAGTTCCAAACAGAAGCAATTAAGTTGGTGAAAGAAAATATAACTATTTGCAAATATGCCTTCTCCTCCTTCACTCTCCAGTGCAAGAGTGCTCCTAAGGGACCAGTTAATTTCTGCATGTGTATGTACTGTTCTTTAGGTCACAGTACAGCAGACTGAGACACAGAAGTTCAAGCCAAAATTGTTTTGCAATTAAGAAAGTGTTGTAAGGTGAACTTGTGAGGGGAAATAATAAAAAAGGAGGTCTTTAGTATAATATTTTTTTTTAACTTCAATGGGTCTGAAGCATATGTTTTAATCTAAGGTACGTGCTTGAGAAATATTGTTTTGAATTTGGTCAGACTTAGGTGTTTAAGAGAATTCATGAATGAGGGGCAAGGCTATATATGCTGCATATTGTGTAATGCTTCAGTTTAAGGGTCTCAGGTCATCAGAGGATAAAATTGATGTAAATCATGCTAGTCACATACATTAAGAATAAAACCTGGGAAAGGACCGACATACTTTAAGCAGCCCACATTGTGAGCACCTTATGGCTACTGGAGTCCCTGTCTTGTAGCAAGGAATTACTTTCCAGCAAGCCAGTGAGATATCAGCACAAATTAAGACTTTTCCACTGTCACAAAGAACACTTTGGATTGAACCAGGGTCTTCTGAGTCCTAGTTCAACCTGCACAGCCCTAAGCAGTTGTATGTAAACCCCTCCATGCTAACTAAAAATAGGCAAAATGCATTTTAAACGGCAAGCTTTTGAGAATTGTATTTTCTCAACAACCAGCCATGGAATACAGAACAAAGCAGAGCCCAAGTGTTAATTGGTCCAACCCCATAATTAAATGCAGACATACTGTACTCTGACTGTGATTCTTGAAAGCTTGCCCACTTGTTTTTTTCAGTCCAATAAAAAAGAACACCATCCATTTTTCGTTTGAGTAAATGCAGTTTGCAATAGCTGACGTGACAATAGGTCATTGGCGTAATTACAATCAGAAATGCCTTTATGCATTAGCCACAAACTAAAAAAAAAAAAGGCAGTAGTCAAGCCACTGCAAATTTATTCTGCTTATTAACATCCGGTATGCTCTAGAAAGCAGTGAACGCGCATGTGTTTATTTTGCGGTTCTGTTGGGGAATGGCCCTGGGATCAGATTTAGTGCATGCCTGCCTGGATGAGCCCGTGCTCTTAGTTGGACAGATGCAAGCCTGTCTGGTCCAGAAGCCAAACACTCACATCAGCACAGTACCATGAGCAACTTAATGTGGGTTGCTTCTTTGCTACTATGTCTTCATAGCTCTGGACCAAAGGCCAACCTACATACATCCGCACCAAAGTGTTTGCAGCTAGAGCCAGCGTCACTTTTCCTCCATTTGTGTCCTCTGATCTGAGCCAACATGAACAGTTATCACCTGACCCGCAGTATGTAGGTCCTGCTATCCCTTTCCAAGTCTGACCTTCACTGTTGGCTCTATTTAGGAACTAAATGCAAGTTGAATATTTATGATTTAGATGTGCCAAGATCAAGCCTTTACTTCCCAATTAAATTCAAGTGGTTGGTTTAATAAACAAGAAATCCCTTCCAAAAATTGAATCAACACATTATATGCCCCAGGGCTTGGACCCTCTAGGCTACCTTCTGCTTATGTTTTATTTGTATCCTGCGCATTTTTTTGTAAGTAAGTGTCTAGGTCTGCAAACAAAACCAAATCTGAGATTTTCATAGGATCACTTGTGGATGCTTAAATCAAACACAAAATTTAATAGACCACTATAAAATACAGGCAATAATTTTCATTTCCTTTAGAGGGTGGGTAGCATTAGGGCATTGCTCTTGTCACCACCTGTATGTTGGTGTGGTCCCCTCACACAGGTAGGAAGGCAGGGGTACTGTTGCTCTCACTGCAGGGGGGGGTGTGTGTCCATTCTGAGGAAGCCCTGCCCATGTACTTGCACTTTGGAAGCGCACTGAACCAAAATGCAGGTTACCTGGTGCTCACGGTCTGCCTCCTTCCCCCTGGCACCACCTATCCTTTGGGCATTTACCACCTGTGTCCAGATTCCCATGCAGAGAGGGGTTAAAAGCATTGCTGCACTTACTTCCTACGCTCAATGGACTTTGTACCACAATGGTTTCTGCTGTGCCCCAGCAGAACTGGCTGGTAATTCGAAAGGTGCTTTATGATCCCTGCAGAGTGAAATAAACTTCTAAGTGAGAGGCAAAGCCTTGAGCCTGAATAGTGCTATAAAGCTGTTTAACTCTAGCAAGTTAGACAATCTCAAATACTACCCCCTTGGCGGCTGAGTAAATTCTTGTGGGAGAGGAGGAAGAGGATCGAGATATGGCGAGGGAAAGGCTCGGTGGACGGGGTGCTGCCGGAGGTGTCAGTGCTTTTGCCTGCGATACAGACCGTGTGCCCATCATTCCTCCATCCGCAGGGCACTGGGCTATGCACCCCACCTGCAAAGCAGCTCTCCAAGATTACAAAGAGGTCTTCGGATCATCATTAGAACCTCCAAAGCATCTTTAAATCTGATCTGATGATTTCCTCACCAGTTATACCTGTTTCCACCCCTCCCCCATTGGTACCCAAGTATAATACAATTAGTAATCAATGATTTTTTTTCCTCCCATATCAGTACTGTACCCTACTGTCACATTTGCATTTTGTCTTACATATATTTCATTATAAATAAGACACTAAACCTGAGGAAGCTGTGGTTGTTTAAGGGGATCTCTGACACAATTCAAACATCTTCCTGGAAAAATATAGATTGTTCCTTTCTGAATTTATCCTATGGTTTCAAACCAGATATATAGTTCTTCTGAAGCTGTTAAATATTAAAAGGCTGTGGTGTGCTCAACAAAGAGGCAGTAGCATCACTTCAAACAGGTAAACCATCCCTGTAAGCTGTCTTAGAGATCCTTATTAATAACAGTAAATAATTACTATTAGTTCTATAACCAAACTGTTTTAGGCCCATGGGAATGCAGGGAGAGAGCCCACTTCTCCGGTGAGAACTGCAGTCATTATTTTGGCAGCATGGAACCTAGATTTATGGTATTCCATTAAGAAGGAATGCATTAACTCTACAACTGTCACCACTGCATTGATGTCAAAGGAAGTGCTCTGCCTGGCTTTGCTGACTTGATTGATGGAAAATAGTATATCAGTCTGGTTGCTCTCTCTCTGATGAGAAAGACAAGTATCCTGGATCCCTGAAGCTATAGCAAAGCCGCATTTTTTTTCTGCTCTTGGCTAATTTTCCTGCATTCTTTGGCCCTGGCCATGGAAAAGGAAAAACAAGGCAGTTGACTTTTTTACATTGCCCAGAGAGGAAGCAACCCAACAGGCAGAGCAATGAAGTTGAACCCTTCTCGCCTTCCACTCCGGTTCAGTTTCAAGCTTGAACTTTGCACAGATGCTATCACCACAGTGGGCCCAACTTAAACAGCAAATTCAAACAACTACAGATTTGGAGATCACCGTAGAGTGAACCCAGTCAAAATCTTGATTGCAGGATAAAGATTTCTTACCATGTATCCACTCTCCCAGCGGACTGCAAAAATACCGGATTAATCTCTGGTGAATATTTAAAATAGCACCTATTCCTGTAGCACATTAAAAAGGCACTTATTTTTCGCAAAGCTGCGAAGTGCTGCTATTGCTCTTGAACAGACGGAGAATTGAGACACACAGGAAATGTCTAGCAAGGAAAATAACCAGGGACCATGCTCTGGCCCGGAGGCCAGGCAGCACAGCATGGCTCAGCTCTACATACCACAGTCTCTTCTTTCCCTTCCCCACCCCCTCAAACCCAGGGTATTTGTGTCAAAATTGCCTGCTGGGAATGGTCCCTGGCACATGCTCTCCCCTGAAGCGTGTCTGTGTGCTGTCTGGAAGAACGGCAATCAGCACAGCCAGGACTGCGCTTGGGAGTGTGCTAGCAATTAAAGAGCATGGACAACTGCCGGCCTCTGCTGCTGCCCTGGTCTGTCTGTCAGGGTAGACAAGGAGCAGTGTGTCCTTTTACGCACCCGTAAAGGACTTGGCAGAACACAAGCATTCAAGTCCTTGAAACTCTCATCTAAACCTCTTGGCATTTCAATTTTTAACAGCAAGCTGAACCAGATGGGTTCATTCTGCATCTGTATATGTCCCCCACTGCTTCAGTTGTGGTGACCTGGGATATTTGCCTTTCTGCTCTGAAAGACTTTGACCAGATAAGGGAGGACACTATTCTTGTCAGTCAAGTCAGGAAAGAAACATAAGGAAGAGACAGGATCCATGATCAGCTTAATCAGATTTGCAAATGAGATCCCCAAGCGCACACACATGCATGCACACACACGCGCGCACACACGGAGCTGTGCATGTGCACACACACGCATGCACAGTCCAAAAGCCCAGTAAAACTTTTCAGCGCCATCTAACATATATGCAACAGACAGGTTCTGCAAAAACCAGTGCCTAAGTCTCTTCATGTACCAAGTGTTGTCCCCACAGTCACACTGGGGTCTTAATCCTTCCCGTGTCTGACCCTGCTCCTGTCTGAAGAAGACACAGTGATTATGGTGCTGACCAAGGACTTAAGAAATCTGAATTCCTCAAAAAACAACAGGACAGGACCACAGCTGAATTACATACCATACATAAGGGATGGAGAAATCAATAAAACATATTTTTCTGAGTTTTGTTTTCACTTTGGGTCAAGAAGAAAATTCAGATTATGGAAGACACCATTTTATCAGCTTCTTGCCCATATGCACTGATGGTTTTAATTCTATGTCTTAAAAAAAAATTAGGATGCTTTCTGTTAGTTTTCTTCCTGTGTTATTATTAGAAATCGTCCCTGTAGACTTAAAACTCATGTTCTCTTTACAGAAATAATCTCTATTATTCATAACATTTTTGGCCTGAAATTAGTCCTTCCACAAAGCCTTCCCATCTCAGCTGAAAGATGAGTGTCTTTACTGTCTTGTTTCACTGCCCTCTTCTGTTACTCATCTGCTCATACTTCATCTCATCCAAAGCTTTTGCAACAGCAAGGGGCTTACAATGAACTCATTAATCAGCGTTTCTGGAGTTAAGACATGGGGAAGTCTCACCCCTGCACATCCTCTCATCATTGCTGTGCTTATCATCATCTTAAATTGGTTTGTCAGCCAGCCACTCGCCCCAGTTGCTGTTTCTTGCTATGCCAGCATCACACTCCCTATAAGAAATCATAAATGATAGCATGTAGCGAGGTTCATATGCCATTGAGCCAAAATAATCACTCAGAATTTTGTTACCAACATTTCCTTCACAGATTCTTGCACAAATGGGTGCTTCTAATTTCAGTTTTTACATTTTCTTTCTGCCAGTTTTCATTCAAGTCTCATACTTTTATTAAATGTGAGCTATTGAACTAACTCAGTTCACTGAGTTATTTCACAAATCATTAACACAGATTATTCCAGAAACCATCATTCCCTAATTCTTTACCTTCTAAAATGTATTTACATATTAGGTTTCTCTAAATTGCCCCCGTATAAGAATTGAGACTGCAGCATTCTGGTGCTGCTGCTTGAAGACTACTTGTATTCACTGTGGGAGAAATTCAATGTAAGCCGTACAGAAAAGATCATAAACATAGCCGTGTACAGAGCAGCTTGAAAACTGGTATTTTTCACAATAGGGAGCAGATTTTTCTCTATATTTGCTTGATATCTTGCCCTTTGCTTATACCTTGCCCTTTCTAATACACTTAGTCATCACTGGTTTAGAGTACCAGGCAGTGTGAATCAGCAATCTTCAGGCAAAACATAGCACAGATGTGTTTGGTCAGTCTGCTGGCTAATTGATAATATATCAGCTGACAGCCTGCGGGGAACTGGCTGCAGATGTCTCTCGCTGAGAGCCGCGTAGCTGTGATGACCATTATGAGCGCATTAAGCTTCAAATTTTGTATTTTTGTAAAGAACTCTGATAAACTGATGGGCATTTAAATATTATGAAATAAATATGCTAAACATATTCCTGACTATCAGATTTTATTATCAAAATCTGCAGTTGCCAGGGACTTGGTTTTGATATATTCATAGAAAGTATAGAAGGAAAGAAGCAGCATAAGCTTTATTTGATAATATATATTTTTAATTGTTTGCATAAACCCTGGTAGGAAAGAACTCTGTGCAGCAACCCAGCACACACTCTCATCTTTCTGTTTGATTGCAGACTTCTGAATAACAATTGGCAGAACCAGCAGAACACAACAAGCATCTGTGGCTCTGCTTCAGTTTCTATTGCCACGACAATTATCTGTATGAAACTAGTTCTTTACGATAATATGCGCTCCGCCATAACAGACCCAGTCAGCTTGGTACAACGGCTCTTCAGATGATTTACCTTTTTATTATAGTGAATCAAAAAGAAAGAAGCAATCTGACTGAATAGCTGACTCTTGAGCTAAAACATGTTTTATCCATTCAGTTTTCAACAAGCTTTCAAGACTGTACTGCATGAAGTTTATTTTAGCTATCAAAAAACCCCTATCAAGATGTGTTACTCATTTTAAACAAATGTTCCTATTGTAGTGTCAGATTTACATGTTTTCCTGGCTCTGACTCGGATGAATTCTTCATGGGGATCAAAGTGATAAAGTTCATTACATCAGAAAACTCACTTAGATCAACTTACAGTACTTCAATGAAAGCGAGTTTCCTTTGCTGGAACAACTTAAAGTACATGCATATATTTTGATGTTCCTGGTCCCAGTCTGGTGATGTTCTCAGCCCAAATACTCTGCTTGGCTCCAGAGACACAGGAAAGGTCGTGCAAACATTCCAAGATTGTAGCCATTATCCACAGGACACAATGTAGAAGGTTGTAGCTTTAACAGAAACTGAAGTTAGTTAACACTCTACCAAGAGCCTACTGCATCATTCGGGAAGAGTGTTGTTGTCTTCAATGGGTTCATGATTTTGTCAGCACGCAGACATAGCTTAGGTTGCATATTTAACGAGCTATATAATTTTTGGTCTATTACTGCCAGATTCTCCTACAGAATATTGCCCTACTGTCCAAACAGTAATTTTCCTTTATACCTACTCACCTATTCATGAAAATCAAAGTAAAATCAGGTAAAGAATGTTTTAAACCATTTTTAATGGAAAAATACCAATCCACCCATCAGAACATTTTGCAAGAAGATGTCATTTACATAAATATTGCAAAGGTTTGGGGGATCCAGAATGGAATGGCTGGTCAGAGAGAACAGGGTAAGTTGTGAACACACAGGGTCAAATTCCCAAACACCCACACTTCCTGGGTTTGCGTCAGCTATTAAAATGCTGAATGTTCTGAGCTGGAATTTTTTTCTTTCCTTTAAAACTGATCTTGAGGCCTTGTTGCATTGCAAGACAGAAGTGAATGTCAAACATTGGGATTTTTTTTCCAGAACAGAATTCCTGCTTTCCAGCCACCCCCACCTGAGTAAATCTGATGATCCCATCATCTTTTATTTGCATGAGCTTTCTGATTTCATACCATATTATTTTGTTGGATGATATTTCTTCCTGAGCTGATCCCTGTAGCTCCTGATTAGTAGTCAACTGTGTTTTCAAGTAGCTAAATATTTCTGCCAACAGTTGCTTAGCACAAATGTTATCTATGATGCAGCTGAGTTATCCCCAAATTTGCTTTTTCCACCCGGTGGTCTTTAACCTCTGGAGGGAAATTTTCTTTGACATGCCCAACTGGACAGAGCCCCTTTTACAACTGCCGGTTAGCAAGTACTTCCATTCTGTCTCAAAACTTAATTCCTCAGTCACAGATCCTACAGTAAATGGAGGAGATGAGGCAAAGACAGACCTGAAGCATGCAGACTGTTTCATGCCATGATTACAGATAAGGTCAATCTACTACTATATTGCCCAGACAAGTACTGCTGGCCTGGGTGACAGAAATGTGCTGACCTGTGCAAAGATAAGTTAAGTATTCAGCAAAATGGATTACTGCAGAGTTACAAAGTGATGGGTTGAAGGCATGTGTTTCCATGGGTTCCCAAAGTGCTAACTGTGATTATTTGTAAATGATGCGTGGATAGTTTAGATCTCAGCCTAAAGTGCTGCCTAAGTACCTACACAGTTTTGCTTACCAAGTGGCTCTTAAAAATGACCAGTGAAGACTTGCAGAGTTATGCTAAATACAGAGTGGTAAAGCTACACGAAACTTGGTAGCACTTTCCACCTTCTCTCCTTCCAAACCTATTTCTGTATCTGGCATTAGAACCAAGCCCTAGTGAGATGACCAGGCATGAACCCTTGCCATCCAGGTCTTAGCACTAAGTCATATTCAAAGACTTAAATCCAGTCCCTCCGCTCCCTTGTCTTTCACAGCCTGGGGAGAAGGATCCTTTTTGAAGATGAGGGCAAATATAAGAATCTCAGGGGAACAGGTGATGTCATGAAAAGTTCACAATGTTGAGATGAAATCTCACTGGAGACCCTTATGGGATTTCCCTGCCATTAAGCCAGAATCTGAAATGTAGCCAAGGTTCAGCCTTTAACTTGAAACCCAAACCCTGATTTAAAGCTAATCTTGACCCACATCTGGTCAACATCTTCTGAGTTTACATGCTAAAGAAACCCAGAGCTGGTTTTGTTCTTTTTAAAGGTGATGTGCTCCTGTTTGAAAGGTGAACAAGAGAGTGTTTTAATTTTATTATTATAGTAACTTACATTTATATAGTATTTTTTATCCCCAAAATCCTAAAGTGCTTTAGAAACCATACAAAAGGATCTCTTATTCCACTTCTGAAATACAACACTTAATGCAATACTATATAGCAGCTTAGGAGAGGATGAATGCCAGAAGTCCTTAATGCCCACAGACAGGACCTTTGTTTTAAGTTTCACCCAAACCACAGTATCTCCATCAGCATGGTCTCTTAACCTCCAGACTGGATCATCAGTTCAATTCCGACTCCAAAGAGAGATTGCCACCTACTAAATCACAGATGCCACTCACGGCAGCACCAACACATTCCTCAGAGCTCTTCTGCTCAAGCCCTTGTGGTCCACAAATCCACTCAAACCTGTGAGGTGCAATATGTGTATGCTGGAAAGTGTAAGAAAGGGTGGTAAAGGGGAGAAGAATACCAGAGAAAGAATACTTGCCACCCAATCTACACTTTCTTTTTGCCAAAGAAGACTTTCATCTACTTTCAGTTCTCATCTTGTTTATAAGAACTACATAAAGGAACTTGCTTAAAACATACCACCACTGAGGCATAGAAGTCAAGCTATTAACACATAAAGCTTAATCAATGAATTGCTTTAATTCATGTATTGATCACATCATCTCTTTTAAAAATAAGCATAACAGCCCCACTGGTAATATAAAATGGGAACAAAAAGCGTATACATTTCAAATGGTACCTGAATTATCCCTTTTCCCAGAAATCCTAGACTTATCCAATAACATTGGCAATTCATAGAGGCTCTCTATTTTTCGTAGAGTACATCAGCAAAAATAAATTTCTGAATCAACCTGAATATTTCGCTGACACTCTTTGCACATTGTGATAAAACTCTGACTTAGGTTCTTAACTTTTAAAATTACCAACCTTTTAAAAATATGCAGAGGTGAAAAATAATCCTCACAATATTTATATGGTTTATATGCATACAAGTCTGATTATCCAAGAGCAAAAAGTGAAAAAAATGTTTATCATAAGGGCAGATGAGGACACCAGCAAACAAGACCAAAATATGTTTCAAAGGACAAGGCTTGCAATTGCTAAAGCTGAAGGATAAGTTTTTCAAGACTGACTAACAAGTTGGGAAGTCTCATTTTTTATATATCCAACCAGATACACCTCTAATTTTCACTAGAGGTCTTGAATTTGGCACTTCAAATTCAAATGCTAATTTGAATATTTTATCGGGAAAATGAAATTAAAGGAAAGAAAGAATTATTTTTGTGGATTGTATATCTATGATGAGAAAGTGGAAGGAGCAGGCAAAACTGAATATTGCAAGTTTTGAACTCAGCTATTTTCATTTTCCGAGTAGAAGACCATAAGAATAATACAGGAATCAGGTCCACTTGCATGAATCTGGAAAGCTACGACCACTATATCAGGCTAAGGCAGCTGGAGAAGAAAAGTCCTGGGCAATAAGCAGGAGCAATGCTGGGATGCAAGAGCTAAGGGATTTAGTCTCATTTGATTCTCTTCAACTTGATCATATACTTTTCCTGTAAAGTAATTTCTAAAGAGCTTAGCTCGGCCCAGAAAAATTAAGAATACTGCACTAAAATAGGAGAAACAGTATCAAGTCAGCTTTTTCCTTAGTAAGATATGCAAAACCTTACTGTACCATTAAGGTACACAATCCAATTACTAACATATGTAAAATGGAAATAATAAACATGTAGTTTGATTAGACGAGGATATAAAAGCTGTGGTAGTAAAGTCAACATTTGAATCAATCAAGTTTATGAAAATTAAACTAGCAGAGCATGCATATATTACTTAAGCATGCAAGCATTACTGAAGTATTCAACATTTATTAGGGAAAATAGTGGAAGTTTTGTTTTCATCTAAAATAATATCACATATAGGCGTGACCTCTGTCACCTCTTTGGTGCTGACTAAGTGAGCTTATCATGCTTAATGGCAAATGACTTTTCAGTAATTTTCGTTGTTTACTATTTCCCATTAAAGAAACTTTCAGGACATTATTTTTTATAATAAGCATAGTTTTACCCATGCAAACAATGACTAGCACTTTTGCACTCAGAAAGTACAAAAGAAGGTCCACCATGCCAGACTGCCCAACTCATGCTGAACACAGAAATGTTGTTTCTGAGCTGTGGGTGCCTGTTTCTATGAGAGAACGTTTCCAAGCGAAGCTGTTCAGGTTTCCGCCCTGAAGCTTTCTTAGCTTCTGGACTTCAGCCTCTGTAGGTTGCAATAGAAAAAGGAAACACAAAATCAAAATTTCAGGTTAGTCTTTGTATTCCGTTTGTAAAAATGCATTCAGAAAAAAATGTCTATTTGGAATCCGAATGGACCAAAACAGATGGAGTGTGACTAATTCACACCCCCTCCCCTCCCCCCCCCGTGTGTTCACATTTCTATCACAAGATTGTTTCATATACACAAAAGCAAAGGGTCATATATTATGCAAATGGCAATAAGAAGAAATGCAGTATCAAGTCTGAGAACCCATCATGTGTAACAACACCTCGAGGGCCACTGTCAATTGCTAAAAGGAAAAAAGGTGGCTGCTGCCGAGGGATGCATATCTGCTCTATTTATGGCCCTTCTGCTTCCTTTATTATCCCAAATTGACACATTTTCCTTGATCTCTTTCTCTTGCTCCAGAGATCCATTCAAAGGTTATTTTCCCAATGAGGAAGCAAGGCTTTAGGCAGGTTTGTTTTCCTGAGTTTAGCAACTGTAGGGCTAATTCATCCCTCTACTTGGAGAGGAGATATCTGCTCATCTGCTGACCACCTTAGTCTTTTTTTGTTCAACCCTTCCCTGTGGCCTTTGGCAACAGATTCATGTCTCCTGTCTTCATATCAGGCAAGTCAGGCTATCTCCTCTAGGCCCTGAGCAGCGATGTCCAATTGCTTGAGGGTTTAAAACAGTTAAAAGGGACATGTTTGGGTTTTCTCTTTCTTCTTAGTAGCTGCTATTAGCCTTACCCTCCTGTTTCAGTGAGTTTTCTCCCAGCAGGGAAACTGCCTGCTGCAGGGTGCTTTGTTGCTTTCATAAATCTCTAATTAGGTCCCTATCTGATTTAACAAGAAGTCAATCCTGTCCCCAGTCATCTTGAAAGCTTTACAAATCTTTGCTTTTTGAAGATCCCAGTGAGAAAACAGCCTCCTACCTATCCCACAACTAATCTTTTCTACTTGCTTTGAAGGCGTTTCCTATACCCTAACCTCCTCTCTAAATAAAATCAGAGCAATTAAATAAGAAAACATTGTAACATACATCTCTGTGCTCAAAGGATGTCTGTCGGATGGTTAGGAATGGTTCCTGATTGAGGATAGGGCCCTTACACTGGCAACAACAGGGTTCATTAAAGGAGGTACAACTCCATGATGCTTTGGCAATATCAAGATATTATTTGAATTTCAGAACCTTTGGGGTTTTGTTGGGATTTTTTTTAAAGGTTAATTTACTTTAATGTTATCTAGCAACCACAATTCTAGACCTGACAAAAGAGGGCTGCCAGTGGAATTTGTTAACATTTTCTCCACTCAGATTTTGATCACTTCTTGCTTAGAAAGTATGGGAGGAAAATGGAAGAAGCAGCTGTTTAAAAGTTGGAAATAGAGTCTGGAAATCGAGACCAGCAGAACACAAGCATTGATTGTGCATGTGAACTCCCCTCTGGGCTTTTAAAAGGAAATTTAACATTTCCAGAATCTGAAGAGGTTATTTCTGTACATATAACACAAGTGGGATTAAGAACAAGCAGTTTCCCTGATAGCAAAATTTGAAATATTCATACTCATATTACCCTCCTCCACAGCTTAGATGACCACTTTTTTTGTGGCTTTTGCCCCCAAGGGAGGCCCGTCTTAACCCAGTGGGTTGCCTGTGAGGCCCACCTTTCTCTGCAGCTTTCAGCTCAAATGCCAGGGACCTGATGAGATTAATACACCTTTTCATGAAGTTACACAAAGCACCTTGTGAGGGGTGCTGAGTGCCCTCAACTCACAGGATCAGGCCAGTAGAAAACTAGAAAAAGGTGTAGAAAACAGCAAGAGTGCAGGGGAGCAGACTGGAGAAATTTCACAGAGTGCTTTTCTTCTTGTCACCCTCTTCTCTCCACATCTGTCACTTACTGCTGTCTACAGCAGGATGCAGATCTGTATGGTCAGACCTGACCTGATGCTTTTCGATTCTTACACAAGACTACAGTTCAAAGACAACTATTTCACATAAATTGTTTCACTGCAATTATATAAGCAGATATTCAAATAGGAAACAAATCACAGTATTTATTAACAGCCATATTTCCATGAGGGTGCAAACTTTGAATTTTTAAAGATTTATTCTCCAAGAAATTCTACAAGCAGTGTTGAGTCTAAACAGGGAGGAAGGAAGAACTGGAGACACAGCTGAGAAAATAATTCATGTCAATAAGATCTTAGGTTCTTGACATCACTAAGAAGATTGACCCAGAAATAACTTTTATTGCTATGAAATAGCAGTAAGTGCCAAAATCCATGAGGAATACACCTGTATCTCGTATTTAGCTATCATTGGGCATTAGTACCACAAATCATTAGTACAAAAAGCTAAAAAACCCACCCCAAATCCTAAAGGACAACTGTATTGAACAGTAATTACTGCATCTTTACAAGGCCAGAGCCTCTGTTTAATATTGAATGCAAAGAAGACGAAGATCCAAAGATGCTGTCATGCAGCCTGTAGTGATTCTGACTGTGAAACTCAGTAGCTGGGTGACTGAGATAGAGTATGTTAAAAAGCATTCCCAAGGATGAATTTGTCACTTTTCCTTGTGAACTGTTTGATGATTAATTACTGTCACTGTCAGCAAACAGCACTTTTATTTCCCTCACTTGAATTTTTCAGACTTTGGCGTCGAATGCTGGTAGGCAGCTGGAGCTTCCATCTCTGCTGCGCTAAAGGGCTGGCCAGTCTTGGACACGTTCTTCCATCATAGCCAGGTCTGCTCTTCACCTCCTCTTTGGAAGGCCAGCTGACTTCCTCAGCATTGCTCTTCAGGTATGTTTTCCACACACCAAGACCACGTTTGTGCAGCAGGCTGCCACTGGCATGGCTAGGCCCGGCAGGGTGGAGGAGAGAGGTGCCTTTGGCCAAGGTAGCAGCACTTGCAGAAGCTGCAGAGTAGGTGATGTTCCAGCAGTAAAATTACACTTCTGCTAGTGTAATCTGTCTGTAGCCGTCCAGACCACATCTTGTGACAGTGCACGCATGTAATGAGTGCTTTCCAGGTTGTAGTTTGCACTGGTATCAGCCCTGTGCATTTGGCCAAAACGCTCCTGGAACTTTATCCAGGATCACATCCAGTTTTCTAATATGCGCATATCTCTAAATATCAAAGCTAGCCACCTTATCCTAAAAGTAACACTGGGACATCACCAGTGCTAAGGAGGAGCATTAGGATATTGATGTGCAAATGAGCAGACTGGTCGAAATCTCAGGTTAACTCTATTTTAAAAGCTACTTGGTAGTGAAATTGTCAGACACAGCAGGTCATTTCTTTGGAGCTTGGTTTTGCATGTCAATACACAGCATGCTCCCTCCTTAAAGGTAGACGGTAACTGAAGAGAGATTGACGGTAACTGAAAGAACCAAGGCTCTTTTGAAGAGGGTCTGTTATAAGAACAGAGATTTAATTTTTTGGGGTATAAGGTCTGCGAGCAAAGACTCCGGAAAATTCCTACATATTGAACATGCAGACTAACAGTGGAATAAAAATGAGATTTTTCACCTGGCACTGTTTTGAAGTGTGTTGCAAGGGGCTCACCCACGTGCAAGTCATCCTTTTGATCTAAATCAGAAGAAACAAAGTATAAAACCAGCTCATCAGCACACTAAAGGCTCAGGAATCCTGTGGAAAAAACTGTAGATGCATTCGCACATTATAGCAATACTGATGTCATATGTGACAGTGACGAGCTATAAAGCAAAAGGTGGGGGGGCATACACCCATTTGTGATCCCACATACAAAACCTCTATGAATGCTCAAAGAAAACAAGCAATCTATTAAAATATATTGGATCTGTTAAAAAACTTGCATTCCACATTAAGGTAATAAAACACTGACATTCTGCTGCCTGGCTCTTACCTCCTGTTAGGTACATTGTATTATTTCCAAGCAGTGACAAACAAAACTGAACATTTCTCCAAAGGTCACATCTATCACAGTTTTTATTTTCTCATTTGATTCAGCGTATTAGGGTCTTGTTATTTATTCTATTTTACCTGTTCGGTGAAGTAAATCATTCCTCCCTGGATAGAAACCAAATATTATTTATAGAGTTGAGTGAATATTTCTCCGCAAATAGCCTATCCAGTCAATTCAAATTTTCCTTCTGTTCGTTATTCGTTTATGATCAACTTGCTATTTGTTATCTTAAATTAGGGATAGTAGTTCAGCCTAGATCAATGGAAGATTTAGGCGGCCATGTGCAAAATCATTGTACTTCATCAAGTTACAGCAAATTAAATTATTGCCAGTTGAATTCTAAAGATACTCTTCTGCCCATTAGCAGAAAAGCCTTGAAATGGAACATTGCCACTACTTTCAGGGAAGCCTGGCAAAATCTGCCTTTCACCTTAATTACGACTATCCTGACTCAGAGGGCCACCCTTCAAAGGGAAACAGACAACTTTGTAACACCCAGTACAGTATCAGACATATGCTCTTTCCCACTAAACAGTTAAAGCCACTGCATGCAAGGAAGAATTGCTGACTTAGACCCCAAACTATTTTCACCGTGGTTCCTTTTATGCTGCTGGTTTGGCCACCAGCACAGCTCTTCCACCTAGAGCCTGGTTTTTGCTGGTTCTGGTTATAGCATGAATAGAACAAGAAAGTCTTATTTTAGAAAGGATAGTTCAGTCTTTCGCTGAGGACTTGGGGAACTCTCCAGTTGTGAAATGGTCCCTTTGTGGGACACTACAGTGAAGCCACAGGTTTCTAACCTCGCCACAAGGGAGGGGAGCATAAAGGCATCTCGTCACAAACCAATGTGCTTGGGAACCTGGGAAACACCTTGGTAGAGGATGCACAGGGAACCAGGGCTTGGTCCCTGTTCCACCCCAGAGAAGCTCTGGCCCCCGGAATTATGCTGACATGTGCTTTTGTACATGACAAAAAACATACGAGAAAGAGTCCAACAGAGGGCCATGAAGATGATGAAGAGACTGGAGCATCTGTCCTGTGAGAAAGGCTGAGCAAGCTGCGAATGTTCAGCCTGGAGTAGGGGCTGAGTGGAGACCTTATCAATATATATAAATACCTGAAGGGAGGGTGCAAAGAGGATGGAGCTTCTGGACTCTTTCCAGTGGTGCCCAATGATGGGACCAGAGGCAATGAGCACAAACTGCAACACAGGAGGCTCTGTCTGAACATCAGGAAACACTTTTTTTACTGAGCAGGGGCACGGGTTGCCCAGATAGCGGAGTCTCCCTCCTTGGAGATATTCAAAAGCTGTCTGGACATGGTCCTGGGCAACTGGTTCTACGTGGCTCTGACTGAGCAGGGGGATTGGAGCAGATGACCTCCAGAGGTCCCTTCCAACCTCAACCATTCTGGGATTCTGTGATTCTTACACATACCTGAGGCCACAGGGACGACAGACTGCTACTCAGCACAGCGGTGTCTGCAGATCTCAACAATGGGTTGTCCTTGTTTACCTCTTCATCTATGAAAATATTAAATAGACCAGGTTCCTAATTATGACCCTGTAATTCCTGATTTCTAGCTATTTAAAATTTGACTACCTTTCATCAACAAATCTGTTGATCTTCACTCCACTTTCATGTGCCATTGAATTTGCCCCCCTTGCTCATTTTTGAGAGATCCCGCCATAGAGCAACACAATTCAGAAGTCAGCAACACTTTTCATATTCACTATTTCTTGCAAAAAAATTTGTTTTAATGATATTATCTGATTTTTAGAAAACACTTGACACTTTTTGTAAATTGAAGAGCTACATTAAAATTTGAATTGTGCCAAAAAAGTTAACATGGGAGAAAAAGTCCTGTCCTACTGAAATAAGCGGTAAAATTTCCACTGACTCCAAAAGGACTCAGATTTTTTTACTTCCATAAGGTAGAATCATGTCCAAGTGGCACAACTCAAGTCAAAGACAGAAATAAAGATGTGTGCATGCATCAGAAATATCCACTGCAGCTTTTCTTCTTCATATTCAGAGAAGTACAATACTTCTCAGGTCTGCCATACAGCCCAGCTGATGAACATGCCTAATACTATGATAATTTTTCCCATCAACGTAAGGAAGTCCAAGGGAAGCAGAATTACTTTCAATATCATATGCTTTTTAATAAATACTTCGGCAATATTCTTTTAGTACAGTACAATTTGTTAGCCTTTATGGCATGCAGTAAATTAATAAGACCTACACACTGATTTTTATTACTTTAGGTAGAAAGACCACAGCCTTCTCAATGTAACTGAGCAACTGTAAATTACTGTTAACAACTACATGAGAGAGAAGGAAGTGGAAAAGTCACCTCCACATTGATGACTGCTTCCTATTCTTCCTTTGTGGGTTTTGGGAAGGGAAGCTTTCAAATAAAATACGTAAAATAAAGTGGAGACTAATGAGTTGGAAACCCTGTATCTCTATCAGGGCTATTGAGAACTTTGTAGGTCACCATCAAAGGAATTCTTTACAACTAGCAGGATTGTCAGCCATTATGTTGTTAAAATACATTTTTCATGAAAGCAAATGTATTTTGAAATCTTTTCAAATCCAGGGTGACAAAAACAAGTCCCCACAGAGAACAGTTTTTAAATCAAGTTCATGTATCGTGTTTCCACAATAATAACCTGGTTAGCTCCATAAGAATACAAAGCTAACTGAGTATTGCAACTCCTGTATTAGACAAAGAACCATTTAGGCCAGTATCAGTATGCTTCCCAGAGTGAGTATTTACAATATGCAGAATATGGTCACGGACGTGACGTTTCACCAAACAAAAGATGCATTTCAGTATGGATCTCACTTCGGATGACATAAAGAGAATCCCCACAGAAGTCCATGAATGTGCTTGGTTACAAAATCAGTGTCAGTAAGAAGAGGATCAGCTCCACACTGCTGGAAGGCTAAGGCTTGCAATCTCACATTGGTCTGATGTGGCACAGATAGTTCTCAAATGTTAAAATAACAAACAGAGGTTTACAGCAGCAGTGAAAAATCAGCTCCTCCGAAAGGACGTACAGGATCTGTCTACGCCAGCAGCACAGTAGGAGGGAATCTGGAAAGCTACACAGTTGGTTTTGAGGAGCCAGTGCCCACACTGTATGTGTTTTGTATCTGGAGCTTTCTCCAGACCAGCTGCAGTCTGGTCCTGAGCACAGAAGGCCCATGAGCAAGTCAGAGTGCCTGAGACAGACATGGAGCATCATCCTGCTCCATTGCTTCATCCAAAAGAAAACCCACGTGTGTACTCTGGGATTGCTCTGCAATGTGAATCAAAGTATGGTAAATGGGTACGGTCAGAAAATATGTGTTAAAGCCAGTTCCTGCTCTGGACTACATCCCTGGTTTCGACAAAGCCTTAGAGGCTGATACTGGTGCAGCTGTTTTTAAAGGAGAACTGAGGGGAGACTTGATGCTCACTTAGTCCAAAAGCCACTTCAAGGAGCAGGAACAAGGTACAAGGTGTGAAAACAAGAGTGAATCTGATTACATAAAATCCAAACTCCTTAGTGCTTTGAATTTTGTCTGTTCCCACTCTTTAAACTGACTACGCAGCGCGCCTAACACTTGTGTGAGTATCAGGGGTTGCAAAGGTACAAGAGAAAAAAAGTCCGGTTCAGATGGAGCAGGAGACCTGAGGGAGACAAAACATGCTAACCAGGAAAAAGAAAGGAAAAGAAAACTGTAGCAATGGCTGGGGCAGAATCACATGCTGCTATTAGGGATGAGAATGATGTGTCTCTGTGGATGATGTTTTGGGGCAAAGACATGCATATGTGCGATGCAAGAAGCGAGGAGACCACATTGCAGGCTGGCTATGGGAGGAGGTAAGTGGGAGACACTTTTTACAGACTGTGATCTGGAGACAACAAGAAAGGAGAAATGTCAGAAAGGGAGAAGTGAGAACCAGCAGCAAGAGAATCAATAGAAATGTCAGGTTTACACAGACTAAACTGAAGAGGTTTCTTTGTCCACCTTAGAGATGACATGAAGCAGTATGAGCAGATACAGGCACCTAAGAAGTGGCTGAAGACAGAAGAGGGTTCCAGACAGCTCAGAAAGACGCAGATGCTTGGGAAATGCTGGACATGTGAGACAGCTACGTGTGAAGCCATGCGGGTTCCTGAGCCCACTGCTGCTCTTGGCTGGACTCCGGTGGGCGATGGGAGTTGGGCTGGAAGGGAAGGAGGCAGCAGCTGTAGAGCTCAGAGTTCGGGCACAGCGGCTGTCCCACCTTGGATCACAACTTTGTCCCACCACGTTCCACTCTTTGCCCACAGTCATACTCGGCACCCAGGCCATCAGAGTAGACATGGTCTAAAGTGGCTATAGACAAAATAATTTTCTGCCTGCTAGTTATATCCTTAAGCATAAGATTGTATTATGGCTTGTTGGATAGACACGTATTACCAAGCCCTTTAAAATAATTCCAAGAGTTTGACACAGTGGTTTCCAAGAAGAGAGCAAAGAATTCCAAAAGGTGTTTTACATGCTGTGAAATTGCAGGTTCTTTCCTTTGTTCTAAATTTACTAGTAATTAATTTCCTCTAGCAATCCCATATTTGAATCTTGGCACTATAAAACCGAGGGGCTGAACACCAGCCTTCAAAGGCAGACGGCTGATAGGCTAATGCAGAGTGCCCTGTAATAACGTAGATTTTATTTTTTGAGGAAGTGTTTGGGTAATGTTCTTATCATAGCCTAAGTGAAAAACTAGCATCTGGCTGATGAAATAAATAAATAAAAATCAAACACGGATTTACAGGGAAGAGTTTCTAACTATATTTAGTCTGTCCATGAAAATGACATGTATTTTCCCGAGTCCAGCCTTCCACCCTATGTTTTCAGGCACAAAGACACTAACCTAGGTTTACTTTTCAAGCAAAAGGGGAACACAAAATGGAAATAGGGTAAGCAGTGAAAAAACAGATTCGTAACATTTTTCACTGTTACTAGGGTAAGGCAGAACTACACGATTAACTTTCCTGTGTCTAACACCAGTATTCTCTTTTAAAACACATGTACCTACATTATACTCTTATTTGTATGCCTGTCACCCCAAAGTTTGTGGGATCATTAATATAGAAAGAATCTAGTCTATCACTTTTAAGACCTTTCCAGCTGCAGCAGGTTTGAACTGAAACTGCTCTCACCAGTTTCAGCGATACTTTGTGTTTTTTTCCCTTTTGATTGTTTTGTCTCCCCATCAGAAAAAGTTGCGGGTTTGCTGCTTTCTTGCTTCAGAAGAATAGCAAACCCTTGACCAGGCTGAAATCAGTTGAGAAGTAACGCACTTTAAAATGCAAAAGACACTGAAATACTGTAGCTCCTCTATACTCTAGGGTGAATCTCACCATCTGCTGTGCTTGTGGCTACGACTGACCTCCCTTTGTATGAGACAAAAGTAATTGCGGGGATCAAAAGAAGGGAAAAATCTAAGTGCAAAATTTGCAGGCTGCACACAATTTCTGCACACAAACCAGCAAGCATCCACGAGGCATTTATTTTTATTCTAAGGTGACGAGTATTTTACAACAGCCTAGTGAAATCCTGTTCCGTGAACACTTCAGCTCTGGGATCCTTCTCCCGCAGACACAAGCGTCTGCTTCCCAGTCCTCTCCCATGCACACTCATTATCCAACCGAGGGTGAAAGCCACCCATGAGCAGAGAGAAGTAACTTTTCTCCAAATTTCCAAGTATGAGCTATTTGTCTAATTCCCACTAAAGAGGCTCAGCAAACACGCCAGACTGCCAGTCACCAATTGCCTATTAAGATCTCTGCAGAGGAAAGGCACTATTTCCAAATCAGGATCCCGCCCCTTCTCACACAGCAATTTTCTACTGGGATTTCTAACTAAAAGGAACCCAGTAGCTTTCCTGCAAGTAAATAGCTCGTTAAGGCTGGAAGTAGGGTTTGTGTGCAAAGACTATCCTATGCAAATCTGAGCTGATGAGCACTTAACTAATCTGTTTACAGACCAGAGCTGCTGGGCAGGCCTCAGCGATTTTCTATCAAAGCAAAGAACCATTCTTTATGGGCATCTGGTTGTCCCTGAATTGGTAGTTTAAGCATATACCCTTGCTTCAAAGAAAGATCAAAGGATTTATTACTTCTAAATGAGTGCATTATTTCCACTTACTACTTTCTTGTTTGCAATGTGTTATTAACAGCACCATGGCAGGGTTACCTTAAGACTCAAGTTTCTCATAGATTCCTGAACGTGATTTTAGATGTTACATGTAGCCTATAGTATGCAGGCAGTTACATAGATGGAGAAGGAAGTAAAATACTAGCAACAGATTAGAACATCCATTTGTGGAAAATGAATTAAAAAAACCAACAACCAGCGAAGCAAACCAGCTATATTCTAATCCAAGAAAATGGCTATTTTTCATCTTTAGTGTAAATGTAAACAATGAGTCTGTTTCAAAATGACAGCCACAGGTCAGTGGAGTGAGTCAGTTTTGGCTCCTCTTCATATGAAAAGAAACACACATCGCTCCCGCTCTCAGAAAAAGCTGAGATACCACAGTCACGAAGTAGCACAACAACCAGTTCAATGAACAAATTCCTCTTACCCCATAAATGCCTGCCATCCCCATCCTTTTGGCTTACTGTTTATAGCTCCGTTTACTTATTAAGTCTGGAAGAAACAAGGGAGACACATTCAATATGTGCTTTCTGGCACTATTGGGAGCACATGGAAAGCAAGTAAGTCCTAACATCTTATTTGCAGGCACACTGAAGGCCTACAGTTAGCTCAGGCACAGCACTGGAAAAGGAATTTTTGGGAGGAAGCGCGGAAGTAGATTCCAGGCAGCCAGGGCCAAGGCAGACAAAGCTGCCAAAACTAGAGCCACAAGCGGCCCCAGGGAGCGTTTGGAGAGGCTGGTGTGATGTTTATTGCTCAGACGGCAGAGCTGGGTGGTGCGATGCGGGACAGGAACTGCATTCTGCTGGCTGTGACTTTAGTGGTGGTATCTAAAGATGTCTGCGGACCTGGTGTCTCCGTCTTTATCATGAGGATTACGGTTCCCTTATCTGTTTTACAAGGAACCACCTTCCTCTAGCAGGTCACACCGCACAAGACGCTGCCTACTGCTCCTCTTTTATTAAATGCAGACCTCATTTGCATCTGCATCACAGAAGCTAATTCAGTTATCTATCCAAGGACAACCAGAGGAGAAAAGTCACAGCAATGGGAGGTGGGGACAGGATCCAATGGCTTTCCAGTGGCAGTAAGGTGTTGGCAGTAGGTCCTGAGACCTACTCGTCTCCATTTGCTGAGCAGTGTTTTCCTCTCCTGCTCATGGCAGGGACCAGAAATTGGCTGCTTATTTTTGAACAGCAAATGTAGCTCTAACACAGTCAAATGCAGGAAAAAATCATCAAAAGACATACCATGGGCTCTTGGTGGCATGCAATAGTTAGACTCAAACAAGGTAGAGCTTGTATTAAAACCTTGTACGTAGAAATGCAGAGGAATCCAAGCATGTCTTAAATCCATGTGTCTGAAGCTCTGGCTTCAATCACCTGTGAGTGACTGAAGTTAAGTCTTTTTTCTGGACTGGAGACTGACGGCTGGCTGACACAATTACACAACACCAAGGGGACTTGTCCATTGTACAAACAGGAAGAAAAAGCAGGGCACAGACTGCCAAAATGATGCTGTAAAACAGATAATAGCTACAACATCCAGTGTGTTAGCCTTCTAAATATTGGTCACTGTAAGGTTCCAGGCTCTATAGCCTTGGAATAACATGCACGATGACTGGAAAGCAAAAATGACCTACTATTGCTAGCCACAAACTGGCCAGTTTAGTTACTGGAAACAGGCTGTCTGCGCAGGATTGCTGCCCCAGTATTTCCCCAGCTTCCCAGGAAAGCCTCTGGGACTAGAGAGCTGCAGATGCAAACAAGCTAGTTTACAGCTGGCTCAGGTATGCCTGCAACCAGTGATTACAGCCCAGTTAACACCGTTAAATCATTTGGAAGAAAGCACTCAGAACAAAGTAGGCAGCTCAGAGATTTTAAGAAGTATTCTTTAAGTTACTTTCCACATCACTTGCTTCCCTACAGCTGTTGGTGCTATAAGTTGCCTGCATAAATCCAAGCTGGTTTCGTCATGCGGTTCAAGCTGGAAGACAGATATTTCTATGAAAACGGCAGCAACGCTTGATTCTGGCCAAATAAAGCTTATGTCTAACCACATTTGAAGGCTATTACTTTTGTTTTACTTGTCTGGTTTCTCCTTTGAATTTCAACAGGACAAAATACAGTTAATTTCGTTTCTAAAATTACTGTAAGGACTGAAATGTATTGTAACAACATTCACATTTCTTCAGGTACAGGCAAACTTAGCTTTTTTTATCAGTTGTATTTCATTTGTTTTTGTCCAGCGCTCCAAGCCTTTTTGAAATCAGTGAACTTCATAAAACATATGTTAGCACATTTATTATCTCCATATATAGCATTTACTTTAACAAACAGAACACCGTCATCACTAATGGAAGCTCAGTAAAACTAAATGAAGAAACAGACTAAGTTATCTCTGACCTCACATGAAAATCCAGACCTCATTTCAGGGTCAAGGTCAAAAGGAAGAGATGGGTGTAAATGCAGAAAGAGCCAGACGGCTTTTAATTATACAGTAGTTATTATGAGACATTTAGTACTTTAGAAAGGTTTATCCACCTGTTTCAATTTACCCCAAGTGCTCACAATCCACAAGGAATGCCAAAACAAAAAAAAAAAAAAAAATCACTGCCATATGGATGCCTAGTTCCATGTCACACATCTATTGAACATGCCAACCATAAAAATATTCATTCTCTGTCCACCTAAGAAAACTTTGTAACTGTTGCTATTATTCTGATTGGAAAAAAAAATTAATGTGTAACTGTGCCAGCTGGCAGGATGCGTTGTGACAAATCATATGTAGAAAGCAACAAATCTTAAAAATACCAGCAGCCTTTAAAGACCGTACATCCATTATGCTGTTGCACAGAATGGCAAAGACATCCTTCCTATTGAAAGCTCGAGCTTCTCAAAAGTACCGTTTATTCTAATTTGTAGACGTTGAACTAAACTTCTCCCACTACTGAAATATTTTTCAATTTTGCAAGGCTTGCAGTAAGAGTTCTAAGAACTTGATACTGAAGTCAGTAAAAAGGCTTTCCATTTTAAAGTTCCCCAACTTTAAGGGGGTTCTTATCAAACCTTAAGTCTAAATACTGCTGAGGACCCTAGCTCTACATGTTGTGCACCAAGAAAACACAACAGAGGTTTCTGCATCAAAGTTTCCACCACTTATTAGAAAATCTTGTGAAGACAGGCAATATTCTCAACTTCTCTTGAGAACAGCTGAATTACATCTATTTTTATATGAAGGAGAAGACAATGATGATGATGTAAAGACAAATCAAAAGCAACAGGTATCACTACCACTGAAGTTAGTACCCTCAGAGTTGTGCCTGGGTATTGCTGGTGGACTAAAAGCACAGGAAGACATCTATTGCACACATACAGTAGCCCTTGTACGACGGTAGCCCTTTTCTTCTTGCTCCAGGGGTAGCCCTAGTCTTTCTGTTCCATAAACCATTTAATAAATCTTGTGGCAAAGAGCTGTTAAGATTTAAACAGCTGAACAGACGGGTACCTCTGTTCTCAGACAGGCAGGGACAGCAGCTATTCTGTCCCCCTCAGCATCTCTCTCACCCACTGCGGGACAAGGCTGCGATGGAAACTGGCAATATCAACTTCAGCAGCTCCTGCTGGCTCCATCCTCTCCCAGCCACCACTCCGACTTCTCCTAATCCTGATGCCAGTAATGTGGCACAATCCCTGCCTGAGGGATGTGCTCGAACTCCTCCAGAGCTGCATCTTGGCCACATCTGCACTTGAATCATGTGGGCATTCAACACACTGTGAAATCTTGGCGGTATTGTACTTAATGGCAACATTCCCATTGATTAAAGCAGAGCCAGAATATCACGTATAATACTTTTACTTGGTCAGAATACCTCCTCTTCCTCCCGAGGCTTGTAAGAGCCATAAATAAAGTTAAAGCAATATAGTACTCAGCAGCTTTAATAGAAGGCCTCCTCTGTTAAACGACCACCAAAAATAGTTGCTTAAGATGGGTTATACTGTATCATAAATGAGAGAAGGCTGCTTAGGATTTTTTTTTTAAAACCATCACTACTTTTATTGGTTGTCAATGTTTTCCTGTTAGTCAATAAATGCATTTGATATAGGTGAGTTTCCAAAGTAAGCATGATGGGAGGGCTAGTTGAACATTCAAACTAATTTAAAAAGAAGTTACCTCAAGTTTCCCTTTGGGACATTTACAAAATATGCAGTTAATTTGTTGCACCTAATTTGTGTGTATGTACTGGGAGGTAATTAGTGTAGAAATTAAACCAATTTTACAATCTTTCTGTTCAACTCAACAAATTACAGTTTTCAACACCTGTTTCTGGCAGTGACAATAGTTTTAGTACTTGCTTGATTTCCATAGATCAGAAGTATATCCCATGCAAAGCAAAAGGTACATTATATACATATGCACATGCAGAAAAGCCATAGCTAGCATGAATATCATGACCATTATATGTATCCAGTCACACAATATTCCCCTGCAGAATTAGGAAAAAAAATGTGTATTGGACATCATTAAAGGTTTCAAGGCACTTTCCATAATAAGACTTATTTAAAAAGTTGTTTCTAACTTTGCCAAACTAACTGCTTGTTCTAAAATTTTACATGCTGGCCGTCTGCCCTGAAGCTGGGGTTTTTTGTTTTTTTTTCGTTTTGTTTTTAATTTCAGCCAACATCCTCCTCCAAGAAGGAGACCACAGAACATTTTGCTGGTTTGCCAAAATAGCATTCTGGCAGCCTTTACTCCAACTCGAGCACCCTATGCTTTGGAGTAGGAATTTAAAATTTGATCAGCAGTTGTGGGGGAGGAGAAATGAACCCCAGGAAGCCTAAGCTACAAGCCTTTGGGAGAAACATAAAAATAACAACAAAGTTTCCACATGCTTAACAGGGACTTTATGATTTCAGAAGCTAAAAGCTTCAAAGAGTGTATCTCACTGAGCATATTATCCTCCCTCATGGCTCCCAACATTTATGTGTGCATACAACATCTTCGGAAAACATCTGATTATGCTTCCTGCAAGCCCAGGGTTACTGGTAAACACATTCATAGCAAACGTTGCTATGGGCTGGGGTGGACAGTAGAAGGAAGCATCTCTCAGCAGTCCTGCTGATGCCAGCCAGATCTCCAAGTCAAATACAGAGGACACAAACTTAACCAGGGCTCTCCTACAATGCCTTACCTCATCCATTATAAAGCTTTGAAATGAACAAGGATCCTCTTGGCAGGTCCTTCACTACGTGACCTCAGATTAATTATGAGACTAGATCCATCTGAGACTAGATCCTTTGTATTATGTGAGGCAGGAGTCCCATAGGAAAAAATGTTCTGGTATGTGATATTGTTATCAGAGGTCGAACCATACATCTGCAGCTTTGGTTCCGTGTTTCCAGCACTTGAGTGGTTGACTTTGCAATTTTAATAGTTTTTAGAACAGGTAGTTTTGTGTCTAATTTCAAGGAACGAATGCAATCCTGTAGAAATGGTAGTTTTATCAAAAGAGAGATGAACAATTTTTTAAAAGTAAGATTGCTCCCAGTAGTCCTACACTCATATGTAACATTAATGAGCCCCAAATCCCTGAATAACCTAGAATGTCAAACAGTTTTCAAAGAAAATTGAAAGAAGAACAGACCAACAAGTACTGTTTCGTGACTTTGTATGATGTTACTAATGTGTTAAAATATAATGCCCAAGTTCTCAGATTATTCACAGACTTTAGCTAATTCAAGCACACAATTCTGCTACCCAAATGTGCATACATAAAAGGATCCGTTGTACAACCAAAACAGGAATGTAAATGCGTAATTGACCATTAAGCCTATAGCCTGCCAGTAAGTCTGAATGTGAGTAGTTCTAGTGAAATCAACATGAGTGTATATATTCATAAAGCCTGTATGTACCCGTACTTTTGCAAGACCAAGGAGATGGTGAATGGTTAAGATAATACATATGCAAATATATTACCATCTGCATTTCACAACAAGAGCTCTTGAAAAGCTTAGTTTTGCAAGATAATCTGTAGAAAACCAAGCGAATTAAAAAATAAGACCACTTACTACAAGTTTTGGGCTGTGTGTGTACAAGAGTGCATCGAAACAAAAAGCAAACAATCATAAGCAAGTATTTACCAGTATAGATTTTTATTTCTTTTCAAAATAATAGGGTTTGTTTAGATTTAAAATACTTCAGTAATTACCTAAAACAAATGTACACTTTGTTAGAACTTCTGGTAAGTGCTGTACTTGAGTTCTGAAAATGTATGACAGAATACAAGAAAATATAAAATTGGGTTAGCAAAATACAATAATGGAGCTTTACAAGAGGGACACGCATTCTATGTTATTTTAACTAAGTCTATCAGGTAAACATGCTGTAACAACTCTCCAGTTAAAAATGCGTGCCCATAAACTTAATCTCCAACCTGAATCCCAGGAAAAATTCACTACTGATCAACTCAAGGCTAGTAGGTCCAAGGAAAAAAAATAAATCCATCTCAAGCTGTGTTTCTTAATTGAACAAATCTTCCCTTTATCCATAAAGTATTCAATTTTACTTTTAATAGATCACTATATATATCATAAAATCACTATATAACATTCTCTTTCTAGTCAAGATTCATCTAAGTTTGTAGCCATAATGTAAGTTATTTTATATGCAAACAGTTAAGTGTTTCATAAAAAAAATACTTATTTATTGCATCTAGAGAAAAAAAACCCAAACTTTGATGGTTCTTAAAAAAAAAAAAAAAATCACTGTCTGGCTAATTGCCAAACAATCCCTTCCTCTGGCTTGCTTTTTCAAGAATTATGAAAAAACCCTGGAGTTCGTTGTGATCTAGACAACCATAGATGATTAGTCTGTATGAGATCAGTATGCGCAGCGTTTGATTAAACCCACACACTTCTCAAACGAGCTATAAGGATAAAAAAATGTGGTTGGTTATTGTGTCCATTTCCAAAGGACAGCTCACAAGGTTTCCTCCTCACGTAAAAACTGGAACACAGCTGAGAAGTCTTTCAGGGCATAGCCTTTTGCACACATCATCCTGTAGATCTGATGTGCCTGGGATCCCAAAGGAACTGGTGTCTTTGTGTTGGTGGCAGAAATCTGGGCCAAGCCAAGATCCTGTGGGGAAGGAGAAGAGGGAGGAAGAGGGCAAAGAGGAAGAATGGAAGGAAAGAAAAAGAGAAAAAGTCAGGGGAGAAACAACGAGGATATAAATAGCCATGTACATATGGTAGGTTATTTGGCTTCCATTGTGAAGAGAGCTCTACTGCCAACAAATATAATACTCCAGCCTTAAAATTTCAGTCCTGGAAGAAGGGAGCCTTGTTTAGTTTTAAATTTTTAAAACAGTAACTGTTATTCAACAGAAAACCCCCAAACTTTGCAAGGCATGCAACCTCCTTCCAGACAGGAGGAATTTTAAGTTTCTAGATCACTATATAACCTGGTAGCAAGACTCAGACTCTTCTTCCCCCCTTTGTTATGTCATCTCAAAAAATAAAATTCCCCTGGCTATTCACTTAAGCATTTCACATAGGTTCTAATGGCATAATTTTCTTGTTCGGGCAAGAGGACATCTTTCTTTCTGAAAACAGGTTAAAAATCAAGCAGGAGGGATTTGAATAACAACAAAATTGAAGCCACTTAGCCTACATACATTTACTGTAATGTGACCAGTTAATAGCAAAATGAGAGGCGTAGGCCACTTTGTGAATATGAATGGTTTGCAGCCTAACTGGAAGAATGTATTAAAGAATTCCTTAGAGGACTGTCCTGGGTCTGCTACAACTCAAAGTTTTCTTTAATGACTGAAGATAAAAGGGTACAGAGAATAATTCTACTACATTTTAAAACACTAAATTTGGGGTAAAAAAAGGAGAGGAGGTCGCAAAGAGGATGAATTTGAAACCTGTCCTCCAAGAGTCCTTGGTCAACTACAGTTACAATCTGAAATAAATAGGACAGAACTCAAAGGTGAGTACCAGGTACTATGACTAACTAGGACCATAGCTAGCTAGAAATAGTTGGCTGCATGCATGCTGGACAGAAATGACAAGCTAGGCTGGAAGATGTCTTGAATTCTAAGCTGAACGAGACATGAAACCAAAGCAGGAAAAGCTAACAAGGGCCTGGATATATAAACAGATCTCTTGACTGAGTATGAAAGTAATGCCTGCATTCAAGGTTGCCTTTATAAGGTCTTGCCAGAGAAATCAATTTTGCCATCCACATTTCATGAAATTTGCAAAAGAACCTCTCAAATGTTACTAGGAAGGGCCTGGATTTTCTGTCCATCCAGGACTATAGTGGTTTATAGAATTTGCTGTGGTTTATTTTTTTTAAAAATAACAAATCTTTGATATAGAAGAACTGAGAGACTGTAGTACTGCTGAGAGCACCTTTGGCTTCTCAGGGATGACTTACAAGACAGGTCTTTACTTTCTGTGTGTCTGGATTTGAATTAGCACAAGGAAATTCAAGATCTTACTCTACTCTCTAAATGTCACTTCGATCTGTAAATCGGCTCTATAAAGGTCATTCTAATACAAATCAGAATTATAGTTACTCTTCCTATTACCCTTGAATGACTTCAAGATCTACGAAAATGGGAAAAACACACATATCAGATGTCACAGGATCCAAAATATTCTTCATCTGCATCAGGGCAGATGATTCCTTGTTGTCTAGCAATTCTCTTGAAGACTGATGACCTGACAGATCTAGGAAGAGTTATTTAACCTGATTTACAAGAAGATATTCCATGACATATTCCTACCCTCTTTAAACCCTCTTTGTGAAATTATCCATTTTATTCAACAAAGCTTAAATCATGTCATGGAATAGTAGAATGGCAAAACCATCTAACTCCAAACTAGTGAAGGGGTTTGGTTTTGGTAGTGGTGATCACGATCTATTTCCTTCTGAAGGGGCATTCATAGAAGCAATCCCTGAAAATGCCGAACAGACTGCTAGCAGAAATACAATTTCATAAAGCAGGTCTGTTCACTTTAATAATGAAACTTGGGCTCCAAGATGGTTGACCATCACACAACTTCTCAATAATTAAATGGACAAGCACTCCTGACTCCAAAGTGCAGGAATGTTGTTTTGTTTTTTTAAATTCCATTAGATAAATTAGAGCTTTGAAGGGAAAAAAAATACAAAATGGAAGTAAAGCTTATCTTTACGAAGTATTTTGCATTTTTCTCTTGAGGTTGGAGATTCCTCGAGTGAAATAGTACAAAACAGCTTTGAAAGAAATTTGCCCTTTGCTGACCTTTTTAGAAAAGTAAAAATCAGAGCATAGTTTATGGCTCCTCTCATACTCTTCAGAACTGACAACATCTTCCAGATGTCTCACTGTACCAACTATTCTAACCACTTTTTCTCAGCTTGGAATAGGGAAACATTCTCTTTCAGGATACAGTTGCCAATGTATTTTAAAAAAAGCAAAAAAATGCTTACTTTGGAAATACCTGGTTCCTCACAGTCATTTTGCAGTTGACGTAAATGAAACTCTTCCATTCAGAATAAAACTCAAAGGTGTCTTGACATGAGTCAAGAATAGTATGACATAAATCTAGCTCTTCTCAGGATTCAAAGATGACATTTAATTAGCAACTGTGCTGTGAATGAAAGACTGAACTTTGGCCTGCAATGCCTCAGACACAAAGATTGTGAGGGGAAGTAAACTAGATTTTTAAAATGCAAAATCTTTAGAGCAGGTTTCAGATTAAATTGACTAAATTCTAGGTTTCATTATCAGATTTCAAGACTGAAGAGCTTTTCAGAGATGTCTGACAAAGCTTTCTGTCCCCAACACTTAAAATAAGGATCCTCTGGCTTTGTTTGAGAAATCCACTTAAAATACTTTTAAGAAAGCCTTTGACTTCTCCCACACCTGATACGTCAGTCGTAACCTGAAGTTTAGTAACTGTGTTTAGTGACTGGGTTACTGAGTCACTCTTAGATGTTTTCATTGTGGAGTATTCTCTTCTCAACCTCAGGGTTGTACCTACCTCCTTCTCCTTTGAATATAGTTTTTCTTTTCTCTTAAGTGGCAAAAGCATGCTATTTCCCAGAAAAAAAGTCCCCAACTCAATTCACAAACTGTATGATATGCAGGATGAAAGGGATAGTAGCAAAAGTCTTTCCACAAACTAAGGAGAAATGTCTTGGAAGAGGTCACCACTGCACCAAATAATACCTTGAATATGATCAGCCTGTCTTGGTTAGTTACTCATACAAGTAATCTTCCATCTATATAGAATAACATAGCATTGTTCAAGAGGCACGAGAGGAATTTAGTGTCTTGCCCTCTTATTGAGCATTCCAGCCTAAAGAAGGCAGTGTTCAGGTTGCCTGGCTGGCAGGGCTGTCAGGAGAGGCATAGTCAGAAGAGGTGAACACCAATTACAAACCTCTCTGAGGAACTCTCCTCTTAGTTATCACCAAAGCTTTAGAACCAAAATCTGGCAGTTTTAACAGGCAAAAGCCAGGCTGCTATTCCTCCAATGAAAGGAAGATCTTTTAAGGCAGCTTCCAGGGGAGATGAAGGTCCCTCTTGGAAGTAGACCAAAAGAAAAAACCCTTTACAAAGAAATAGAAAAGGGAGGGAAGGTAATATGTGCCCCCATCCCATTTATAATATGAGGTTATTCTGGACAAGAGTAAGAGTTATGAATCATGGGAACAGAGATTGCAGTGTGAAACAGGGCGCAACAGGCAGAGCAGATTCTGAAAACAGCACATAAGATGGAAACAAAAGCTTTGATGCAGTGCCAAGATCAAGTTGCTTATCTCTAATCAATAGTCCTGGCAAACTCCAAACAATAACTTACCACATTTTATAAATCAATAATTTAAATAACACTTAATTGTCCCCTATGTTCAATGATGTGAACATGACGTAAACCCTGCTGCTTTCTAGCATTTTAATGCATCCCTCAAAGAAATGAAAGCTCCTCGTTGTTGGTCTGTAAATGTAAAATGTAGCAGGCCAACCACTGAGGGGTTTTGAGCCATGCAGCATTAGCAAAATTTTTTGGTGCTACTACATGCAAAACACTCTGGACCCACTTTGGACAGAATTTGGCTAATTAAACTGACTGTGCAAATGCACCAATTGATATAAATCAACTGCAAAATGACAGGAACAATATCAGTAGGCAGGTATTACATACAGGAACTCCAGCACTGTGGAGAGTTGCATGGCAATATCTGAGTTTGATCACCAGCTCTGAGAATGTCGTTTTAGTTTTAAGTGCTTAATTTCCACTGTGCACGGAAGAGCTGAAAATGGCCAGAATGCCTAACTGATTGGGAGCCCCAAACCTGTCCTGTAGGAACTCAAATGCCTCCCTCAGGACAGTATCCCCATGAAACTAATATTCAGTGTGAAATTATTTCCTGCACTTACATGCTTAGATGATAGATCTCTCACAGGGCTGGTTTTATAATTCACCTTAGGCAATCATTGTGCTAAATGCAGAAGTAGTTCAAGAGTCAAGAGTTCTATAGCTCCTTCCTCCAACTGTGTGTCCTCATCAGTGGGATGCAGAGCCCTGACCTCCTTGCCTACTTTCCTCTGGCCTCTAAGAGCTTTGTTTTCCTGACCACAGAGTGACTCAGGACAGTGCTTTTCCTAGAACAGCCAAGAGCATAGCAGTAAGTGCACTCTCCTGGGATGGGACAGCTGTAGGTTACAATTGCCTTGTGCTGAGAAGGACCTAAAACCCATATCTTCCACTTCGTGGACAAAAAATTAGATTACTAGGTTATTACTCATAAGAAGCACTACTTCTGCCACCAACAAAGACAATTTGGGAGAGCCCACAGCATGGTGCAGATACCTGCAGAAAAATCAGTCTGTGGGGGTGTAGGTTGAAACCTGTCTGCTTCTTGCATTCCAAATGGCCTTAGGGAGAAAAACAAGTACATAACCAGTTGACTTAGCAAGGAAGGGGATGCTGGAGGGCATGTCCAGTAGCACAGTAGTTTAAGGTATCTGGAAGAGATTGGGCCCAAAATCTAAGATGCTTATGCCACTATTCACACCTAATTAGGTTACCTGGATTTCCCCAAATGGCTCTCTTGAGCTTAGACTACTAAGTTCTAAAGCAGTCATGCAAGAGGCACCTAAGTGGCTTGCTGAATGCTTGTCATACATACAAGTCCCTCAGCACTCCTGGATTAAGACAGAACTCAAAAAGACAGTGCATATAATTTCATTGAGTGGCTCAGCAGTAATAGTAACTAGAAAGAGGATGGAGGCTAAGGAAAAGCGTCCTATACAACTCATTAATTCAGAGCTACAGTAAAAGGTTGAGTTTCCCTCTGTTCATATACACATATTTCCCTGTAATCATGAATTTTCACTGAGAAGAACATTTGCTAGAAGCCGAGAGAGGAGCAACTGTACATACTTTACATGCAAGTATTATGTACCTTAGCCATGAGTGTTGTTCCAAAGCCACCTTGATAATTATTAGCAGATGGTACTCCTTCCATCACTCCAGGAACAGGGTTGTATGTGTCGCTTGACCAACAGCGACCTGAGCTCATATTTAGGATTTTGGCCAGCAGCTTTGGGTCAAGGCCTAATCTGTCAAAGGTCAACGAAGAGAAGTGTTAATGTCAAAATGCACAAGACATGGGTGACTTGTTTTATATCTTAGGACTCTACCATCATTTCTCTCCCTTTATTATAAGTAATGAAAAATGACAGAATATTGATATTGGGGGTAGGGATGCTGTATTTTAAATTAAAGAGCATCAATCCACCATTTAAGCAGTAGGTTTTCAGAGCTTTTTTCCTTTTGCACTAAGCAAATCCCCTTCACCTAGCAATTCTGAAAGTGCAAGCAAAATAAAGGTCCTCTGAGAACAGCAGTTCCCTCCTATTTCAATTACTAAACCACATTCTCTGTTCTGCTACCTACTAGGACACATAATTGTTCTTTGTATCAAAATCATATTCCCTAAAGCTGAACAAAGCAAAACACCAGCAAGTGTGGCAGTGTGAAAGTACTTGTGCAATGTATTTATATGTGCACACTAGTGCATTGTTGATGTAAGCAAGTTAATTCAAATGATCCTGCTCTAATAAGTGAACAAAACCACTACACTTCTCAAAAAATATTACTGTGGTATATAACTGCACATTCTTTGCTTTGCTATTGGTAAATCTTCATTATACACTCTTGCTTATGAGGCAAACCTGCCTCTCACTGTGACATGCGTTGTCTATTTGCAAACATACATTATAGTTCTGGGTCAGCTGTTGATAAGGTTACTGGTCCTGATAAAACAAAGCTTGTCCAAGTAGAAACGTCATTTGTTCTATCACAGAGCTGATGGCATAAACTGCTGCTCAATGTGGACCCTGAAAGTACTTCAATACTATAGAAAATTAACCCTCTTACAGATTCACATTTATGCTGATATCAAGTTGCAAGTGTAATTTTACACCAACTGCATTTATACCAACAACGAACAGCAGCTGTTTATCCGGCCCTATACAAACGTTCAGTTACACTCATGACAAAGAAAAAAGCAAGGGGATTATCTCCAGTTACAATAGAAAGGGATATATCACAACCTATGTTGCCATGGACAAGCAAAGCAGTTATAAATAAAATGCTTTTTCCATATAATTCCAGCTGAGCCCTTATAGAAGTCAACACTCTTTACATTAGTTCTTACACTGCAGACTTTTTGCAGATCTCCATAGCCATGGGGATCCTAACACCGATTCTAGACACTGTAGCGCTCAGGGCTTTAATTTGTAGACAAATAAAGCTTATTACCAATGGAATAGTTGCTAAAATTTATGTCTATTTATTCCAATAGGCATGTTGGATTTGAAAAACTACATTTAAGACAGTGGGCCCTACAGCATGGTTCCTGTTACCATAACGGTATGAGTGCCTGCAATTCTGCCCTCCTAATGCAAACCAAGATCACTTTCTGTACTGCAAAGGTAGCTTTTTTAGCATTACTGCTGTGCAGACTTATTTATGGCTTGCTGCAGCAGCCCCTGGAATTCAATGGAAAGTCTCCTGCTGGCCTGAATGGAATCAGGCTTTATTCTCCTCCCTATTTTTTTCCAACTCTCTGACTCAACTGAATGCTTTCAACAGCCATTTATCTAAAAGAAAAAAAAGTATTTTCCAGCACCAATATGTTTTTGCAGTATATTAATTGTACTTTTATTTTGTATAGCGCATCAAAGTCTTCCTCAAGAACAACGCTGAATAACTACTTTAATCGCTGTCATCCAAAAAAACCGGCGCTGGGAGCAGACACCGTCTGAGCTTTCAAATACACAGAAGTTGCTTTTTTGGCCAAAACAAATCTCTTGGCTTGTTTGTTTCCTTATCATTGTTACATCCAGATCAGTATTTTTAGCAATGTAGTGCTTGCTTGTGCCATATCTAGCTGCCTGCAGGGGCCCATAATTATAGCTGTGAGTATACCGCAAGACAGAGAGCTTATTATTTCAAAATGCATATAACCCTCTTGAAAAACGCTCTTCTCACAGTGTTGCAACTACTGCCCTGTGAAAGTATACTTTAAAAGATATATGTGTATTATACAGATACGTAAAATATTGTCTGCAGTACATCTGGCATATTTTTGTTCCAGGAAAAGAAAAAGGAAGATAATGTCAGTTTAAATCCCTGCATCTTCAAACTTCGTTGCTCTTAAACACCATGCAGATTCTCTTCAGGAGACCTGAACCTATTTTTTTTTCTCCTTTGCAGCAAGTGTATCATTAATAAGAGCAAGTTAGAAGTGCTTTGCATTTCATCTTTCTGAGGATTCATCCACTGGTGCATATATAACTGACAGTTAAAATTAGACATATATTAAAATCAGTTACTGAAGAAGTCCTCTGTCTTCCACTGTGCCCAAAGCTTGTAATGGTCTGAAACCAGCTAGAATATACAGTAATTGTCATTCAGTGAGAGTCTATCCTAGAAAGTCATGCTTCAGTGGAGAAGACTGAGTTTCCATTTGAAATCAACAAATTAATCCAAGACAGGTATCTGAAAGGGCAAGTTTAATAGGAAGCAGCTACTGGGCTCTCAACCATGATAAAATGTTATTGCTGTTTCCCTGTAAATTGGCTGGGAACATATGATACTCTCTGCATAAGAGCTCTATTGCTGTTCAAGAGATATACTGCTCAAGCTATCAAAATGATGACAGTCTGCCAGTCCCCATAACAACTTGCCATTGGACGTGGCAAGAGCTCCTGCAGGCGCGTGTGAATTTACAATTACCAAAATGTTCTTCTCCCTTATAAGCAGAAAAGAAGTTCATGTATTAACTGTACTTATAATAGAGCAAAAACAATTGCTTCCCTCAAATCAATGCTTCTTCAACAACATTCCTAATGAACTGAACAGCAGAAACTCAGCAATGGACTCACATGAAAAAAAAATTTGGTTAAAGTAGGATCCCTTCAAGCCACTGCTCAAAACTCAAGTTTTGCTGAGCTTTGAGCAAACAATGTACTGAAATTTTTATATACTCCTCCAAGAGTTCAGTCTGGAACAGACAGAAAAACACTAGGACCCTTCTAACATAGATAAAAATGACTTTGCCATTGGCATTTTAAACAAGGTAAGTGCTTTTAAGTGTCATTACTAGCCTCCACAAGACTTAGCTATAGCCCCATGCTGAAGACAGCAGAGCCACAGTGCTCTTCGAGGAATTCTTTTTCAAGGTACTCTTTCTAAAATTTGCAGTAGTGGTGTGCCCCAGGGCTAATCATCCCTCAGCCTGCAGTACACGCTCCTCTCTACGCTGTTGACTCCCTTTTCAGCTGATCATCTACAGCCCAGGAGTGCTCACAGAAACCACATCTAGAGGCTGAAACTAGGTTTAGACTCTGCATCCGAGGGCAAAGTTCTTTTATTGTCTTTCCACTTCACATATCTAAAAAAACAAGCAGGCGCAAATCCATATGCAGTAAAATTGCTTAAGAAAGAGTTGTATTTGCAGCTTGTGACGTAAATCTGTGTGCCACCACAGTCCCTCCTTGTAGAGATGACTTTCTCTGCTGTTAGAAGTACAAAAGTGATCTTGCAATGAGGTTATTGCCATAGAGCCCTTACTGCTCTCCTGGTCCCTTATATCCCAAGCACATTAAGCAACCTTGTCCTATCTTGTGTCACCACGTAAGGCCTTCCCCGAGTCCGTACAGGCAGTTTCTGAAGGGACTGCAAACCACCTGACAGGCAGCAACTTCCATCTGACCTAAACACAAACCAGGTATCAGCAATATTTCATTTCTGAGCTTTATTTTGCTAGTATTGGACATCGTTTCACTGGAACCCAGCGCTCAGTAAAAAAAAGTTAACGACATTGAGGTGATCAGCAAAAAGAAAATGAGAAATAGTCTATGGCTGTGGACAGTATCACTTAATGTTTTTATTTCTTATTTGTGAAGTTTACATGTACTTTATGTATTGGTTTGACACGGTAAGTCACTACACTATTTTGAAATATGGACATTATCCATAAAATTGTATAGCAGAATCTATTCTTGAATGTTCTACAGACAAGTTGCATTATCTTGCTAGAAAAAAAGAATATACAAATGAAAATGTGAATTAATTTCCAGAATGTCTGCCACACCTTCTAATTTTTAGCAGCAACATTCATAAAGCATCAGGAAATTAATGGACAAAACAAAACAAAACAAGCATTTCAGTGGTCAGAACTCAGGATTTTTTTTTTTTTTAAATTAGTTATGGAATCTAAACCAAATCACTTCCACTGAAAACGGACATCTTCATTAGTAAATGAAGATGATTAGTAAATGAAGATGATGATAAAGTAGGAAAGCGAGTGGAATGTAAATGCAGAAATTACATAACAATATTGCCTATTTTTCTGGGAGTTTATTGTGGAATTTTTGCTGATTAATGTCAGGTTTTTTCCTCCTCACCAATTCTATTTGCTACTTATGTTGAAGTTTGGAAAAATGCCATAATTTCAAATATAAAATAAATAAAACAATAGCAGATGTCATTTCTTCAGAAAATGAAAATTTAGGCTGCATGGCTTATGTAAGCATAAGAGAAGAAGTGGTTTATTATTAGAATTAATATCTCTTAAACTCAGAATATATACTGGCTTCTGGAAGGCGCTGTAATATGACTTTCTAGTTCCATCTAGTTCAGTCTGCAATATTTTGAATAATTAATTATCCAAAGTCCCTAAACCCCAAGATTTAAATGATATAGCATATATACACAAGGTATGACATGAAGATATTTCATATTCTATCTAAAAGTTAAGAACATGTCTAAGCTCCAGAATTCCTATTACGAATTTTTTAGATTTCCAGTGTCCTTTACCATTATTAGGTCAGAGTCAGACTTTCTTTATCAGATATACATCAATCTAATAAATCAAGTTCAGCTTCCTACATTCTCTAGACTAGGCAGCCACACTATCATTTGACTCTTAGACTTGAAAAAAAAAATATCTAATACATTTATTAATATAGCAAAACTTCTAATAATTAGAACATTAGAAATTTTAACTTGTAGATTAGAAATTTGTATACACAAAAGTGGAAAGCTCTTATTCTAGTTATAAGCAGAAGTTGTCTTCTCCAGAATTTAAATCACAGCACATTAAAATCAATGCAAGGGTTCTAAATTAGTTCATAAGGCTTTAAATTACAGCCTCTGTCTTAAACCTCATGCAGTTTTGGACTAAATGAGATTCTTCGCTTTGTATAATTCAGGTTACAATCAGCAGGTTTCTTCTGTGATAAGTACAGTTCCTTCTTGATTACTGTGACTGTAGGGTAGGAAGGTTTGTATATTGTTGCCACCTTCACACTGAATACAAATTCAGCCAAAATTTAAACTGGAAAAGGATAAAATGAAAAATGAAAATTCTAAACACCTTCAAGCTACTCTGGCTGCAGACATCAACTCATTCTGCATGAGGCTTACATGCCCGGAATATCCGTCTTCCAATCCTCCTGACTTTATTTTATGTTCATTTTTAACTCTCATCATTCTTACAAATGTAGATAAAAATATAATGAAAAATCAGTTGCATATGCTTTATTAAGTGAACCATGACTTAAAACAGAACCTGATGAAAGCTTTACACTACACTGGATTACAATAGTTGTATACCGTACTACTGTTTTTATTATGGCTTGATGCAGACACGCTTCAGTATCTTACAGACTCTCAATTTTAAAATGTAAATGGTACAGGATATTGATAAACCAATTAGCACTGATGCAAAGCAAATTCCTCTTTTATCTCAATTACAACATGACAACTTAATAGGTCAAGATAGTCTAACATCTGAGACAAGGGCAATTCAATAAAACAACTGCATCTTGATATGGTAATTAAGAGGAAATGTGAATCCATTACATTGCCTTGTGTATGTGCGCACATGTAGTCATTCTTTTTTTATTTATTTAAGCATTTGATGCCCTCTTGCTGTTTTTATAGTGTATCAAATCCACATGAGCACATGGTCTAAAGCCCAGTTGATAGATATCTACAATATCTGCAGTTTTAGCAGGACAATTTTAAGGATGCAACTATGCAGATAAATAATTCATGAAGAGCCCTTAAAAGATACACAATTGCAAGATAATCTCTTCAAACACAGGACTTCTCTGTGTGCAAACTTGCAAATCATTTAAATCTGGCTAAGAAAATTTATGAAGGTTCCAATACTGTGGTACTGAACTGGTACTTGTATGCACTCTATTGGAAAGCAACCCAAAATCTCAAAGACCACAGCAAAATAAATAGGTTACAATTGGAAAGGAAAAATAATTTTGTTTGAATATGCTGCTACTTACAAGTCAGATGCATCACCTGCTAGAAAAGAAATGGTACTCTTAGCATTGACAAGAGTGTAGTGGAGCATACTCCAGCTTTTTGACAAAGTAGGAGTTTTGGCAATTAGGAAAAACTGCAGTGGTAAAGTCAAACAGGAAGGTAGATGTTCTTTTTTATGCTTTGATCTTAATCTGATATACGCACTGTACTAGAAGTTTTACTTTACAATATACTTTGGAACAATTTAACATAATAAACAAAGCTAACAAGAGCCATACAGGAATATAATACTCTGAATACACTGTACATTAGCTTAGAATACAAACAGTTATCTCCATATTACCTCTGCATGTTCATAATGCAAGACAAGCATTATTGTACATTGCAGTACAGCAGAACAAATAAACTCTTAACTTCAGATGCAGAATGCAACAATCTATACAGCCAATAAAAGAGAATATTCCTGTTCTGAAGAGCCCTACTTTAGTTAAATAATCCCTTTAGCATGTTAATGGCTTTATGAGAGAATTTCTGGCAAAAGTTTATCTATGCCATTTAATCATCACTGTCTCAGCGAAAGTCAACTGTAAAACACAAAAACTATTAACACAGAAAAAATGCTTCAATCCAATACAAATATCAAACAAACCTGATTCCAAGATTCATAGCCTCAGCAGTTCCAATCATACTGATGGCCAAGAGCATGTTGTTGCAGATCTTTGCAGCCTGAAAATAAGTTAAACCATCAATTAGTTTCTGCATTTTCATAGAGCTAACATCAAGGAACCTTCTTTAATTAGGTCTGGGACAGTATGATCAAGTATGTTGTGATAGCTCTTTTCTAAAAGTAGCACCAGTAAGCACAGATCTACAGTAGTATAAAGTCAATGAAAGCTGCCCTATGGTTCCTTCAGAGATTACTAAATGCCTTTTTTCTTAGTACAGTAGCTCAGTTAGTATACATGGCATGTAGGGGCTCTTTGTCCTTCAGAACATTCAGTAAATCTAAATTTAGAAGAAACAAAATCAAAATCTGTGTCCTCTAAGAAATATAATCTCAGCAAGCCAATGTAGAGAAGCACCAGGTCAGATGTTTTGGTGCTAAGCTATACCGCATTCTGGAGAAGAGTGCCATGAGGTTATTTTATAAACATGTGGTTGAAGACAGGTAAACAAGCAAATAAGTATGAAGATATCTTATAATGCATTTAGTTCTGGAATAAAAGAGCAGGTACCATTAAAGAACAACAAAGGAACAAAAATAAAAGACTGAGATAACTAGTAACCCCTCAGGAAGCATTACCTGTCCGGTTCCAACCTCTCCACAGTAGACCACATTAGAACCCATGCATGTCAGCAACTCTTTGGCAGCATCAAATTCTTGTTCCACTCCACCAACCATGAAAGTAAGGTTTCCAGCTCGAGCAGCTCCAACACCTGAATCAAGACAACATTGGGTTTAAAATTGCTATTTAAAAAAAAAACACTTAAGAACTTTTTCTTATCAGATGATGTGAAATTCATGTGCTTAATACTTCACTTATGATGAACCTCTCAAAGTCTGTGTAAAAGTAAGCCTATAGTCCCAGTACTTACAGGGTCAGAGATCTTCATTATCAAACATTTGATGAAGATAAAGCCACCTTATCTTTCAGGCATACTGGTGGATAAACAATTCACAGGACTTGCAGAAAACTGGCAATGTCACTCTTTACAGTTTCATATGAAGAAACAATCAACCCTTCCTGCAACTTTGCACCCCACAAAATTCACTGTATCTGAATTACTAAATAAAATTTCTGTTTTGTCAAACTACTCTTTGCATATGACTATTGACAAACTATTGCTCAAAGGTAACTCTGCTTTTATCAGCTTTTCCAAACCTAGGCTAATTTTTATCAATGCTTCCTGATTTTCAAGTAATTGAACATCTGAAAGACACAGGTATATAAAACCAAGCCTTCTGAATCTCCACAGTTTATTATGTTTCAAATCTGAAGCAAAATTCTACTTAATTTGAGAAACTTTGAGTTAGTTTCTTACACATAAATAACTACGTAAAAAACTATGTAAAAATGATTCACACACACATACACGCACAAACACACTATTCCCAGCTTTATTCCTATAAGTCTCTCCTGTCTTTACCACAGGTCAGTAAGCACACACAATAGTTCTTTGATTATACAGTTCCTAAGCACAAAACCAGCAAATTTTTCATGTGATATTTATCACCTCTCTGCCTTAAAAGAAGCCTAATTCTAATACGAATTACTCGTACACCCTTAAGCTCCTCATCCCCAACATTAAATGGGTAGAACTGCTAGGAAAATTTGGCCCAAACTGATGAACGCATTGGCTTCCTCACTATCTTTCACTCGAGCAAGATGCATAGTCACTATAAAAGCACCCAACTTCAGCCTGTTAGGATGTACAGCTGCAGATAATGACCTACTTTCAAATTAAATGTGCTCAACTAAGTACAGTGTTCTTATAAACAGAAAGTCCAAGTGAAACGGTTTGCTCTTCCTCCATGTGGTGGACCATTCTGTTTCAACAGTAAGTCAGGCTGCTCTCCAGTTATGGTTCACAGTTCTTTGTCACTGATTAGCTACTGTAATAAACATTAATAAATGCTTTTATTGAGATAGTTTCCAGAGTGTAACTGGAACTGCCTTCAGTCAGATAAATGTTGTATAGCGACAAATGAAAATGCACTCTTAAAAAACTTATCAGTTGAAGAGAGTTTTTTTAAAAAAAACCCCAAACAACCAAACAAAACCCCCAATCTAACCTCAAATAACAAAAAAGTTACTCTGTTTGAAGTATATCCCACTTAAACAGGTCATTTCTGCTTTCCTTCTTCCCCATTAATTAATGAAATTATGCAATAAAAAACAATAGAAAGAGAAAAAAATGAGGCCATAACTAAGCCCTCATGGCAACCAAAGCTGCGCACAAAAAGTTCTGATATAGTGGGCAACCATACCAGGCTAATCAGAGCTTCTCTCAAGTTAAAGCCTTAAGCCCATGTAAGTGCTGTGTCACAGGTACAGAATGAAGTGGTCAATACTGGACTTCCTTTCTGACATCAAGGACAGCTACACTACACCTCCCCACACTGAAGGATTTGAAGAATTTTTGTTTGCTTTCCCCAAAAATGTCAATTGATGCACTGCATCTGTGTGACTATGTCTACAAATGCCCCTTTCTGTATCTGTCAAGTATCTGTTTCCTCCATCCTGCCTTCCAACATGCACCATCTTCTGAAGAATTTCAGACAATTTTGACAGATCAAGGTCTCAAAAATAGTAAATACCTACCAATTATGTGAAAATAGGCAACAGAGGAAAGAGGCTCCCACTGATGAAGTGGTTGATCAACCTATATTACAACCTAGAATTATAGAATCACAGGATGTTGGGGTTGGAAGGGACATCTCAAGATAATGTAGTTCAACCCCCCTGCTTGCGCAGGGTCAGCTGGAGCAGGTTGCCCAGGACCGTGTCCAATGAGCTTTTAAGTATGCCCAAGGATGGAGACTCCACAGCCTCTCTAGGCAACCTCTTCCAGTGTCTGACTACTCTCACAATAAAAGTGTTTTCCTGTGCTTCAGACGGAATTTCATGTGTTTTAATTTGTGCCCATTGCCTCCTGTCCTGTCACTGGGCACTACTAAGAAGAGTCTGGCTCCCTCTTCTTCACTCTCTCTCAACAAGTTTTCACACACATTGTTAAGATCCCCCCTGAGCCTTCTCTTTGTACTAAACAGTCTGAGCTCTCTCAGTCTCTCCTCATATGAAAGATGCTCCAGTCCCCTCATCATCGTGGCCTTTAGCTGGACTCACTCCAGTAAATCCGTATCTTTCTTGTTTGTACTGGTGAGTCCAGAACTGGAGCATCCAGAAGAACTCAGTCAGACCCACAGCTTTTAAAAATAATCAGTCTATATATATACCACCACTGCACCTAGAACAACACCGTTGAGGTATTGAAATATCTGCTCAGGTTGAGAGACACCGGATTTGTGGCCAATCCTTAATCTCACTTGAACAACTCCTTCCCTGGGCAACTCATAGGAATTGGGCTAAGAGTAAAGCCTGGATTTAGAGCTAACACAAACAGGTCATTGTCATCTTGTTGGCTACCAGTTTACTATGTACATGACCGCAAAGATTGCTACATTAATAAACACAAAGATTTTCATTCCAATCCTCTAGCTATTTTTATTCAAACCACATAATGGCCTTTACCACTAATCCTGTGATCTGACCTGCAGCAAATTAAGTAGACAATTTAAGTCAAAGCTTACAAACAAAATCCAGTACTATCCATCATAGGTCAATAGCCTTGTATCTAGATTACAGACTGCTAAATAGCTTCAGAGAGTCATTTATTAGAGCAAAATTAATGCTGACAATAGTTTTCAGCTGGTTAATCTTCTGACAGCTGCACTCTCTCACTTGTTCAAACACTTACATTTCAAGTAGAAAAAATAAATTAGTTAAGCAGAAAAAAAGAGCAATTTGTTGTATAATGCAGAAGGCTTGGAAAATTCTCTTTTTAAAAACAAAAAACCTGTTTAGTTCATGGTAAATTTTATCATCTAGGGTCTTTGCCAACTATCAGCTATTTTATCAGAATTAAACAAGCAACGCAGCAAATCTATAACACTGGCAATTAAAAAAAAATTGGCAGGGAGTCTAGGAGTACAAGAACTGTAACTTCAGCTAAAAATAGAAATAAAAAATCATTAGACAAGAATGCATAGCTTTATTTCACAATCACAGATTCCATACCAACAACACAGGCCAGTAAAGTACTATCAGCTTCTAACACTAAAGACGGCAAGGTAGAAAGCAGAGCAGCTAATGTAATTTAAAGAAAGCTAATGATTATTTTCCATATTTTGTTTTTTTAAAGATCTCTTACCACCTAAGATAGTGCTTTATGTACCACTGTTAATTAGGGTCAAAAGTCTTTCAGAATCTATTTGTTCTTTCTAAAACACAAAAAGGTCTGTTCTCATCCTCAAGGAATGATTTTCTGAGAAACTGTATTTGTGATTAGCATGTGTAAGATTTCCTCTGCTGCAAAGCCAGAGTGCTGGAGCTCATGGCTGCAGTCCTACACTTGGCTTCTCTCGGACAATCCCCCCACATCTGTGTGCAGAAGCCCTTAAGGAGGTCACACCAGCAGATCCCACAAAGTAGCTCAACTCCAAGTCAGTAGGTTATAACACTATCAGAGTTTTTCCCAGAGATATAAACTGACAGGAACTGGTTTGCAAATAAATATGCCAAGGGATCTAGCTAGTGAGGGGGCACGCAAAAAAATTAGTCTGGGAAAAAGCATGGTGCGAAGTTATAGAGTAGCAGTGCAGCATGGCATACCCACATGGAGATGGGTTTCCCGCTCTGGCACTAGAAGATTTTGGACTAAGATCTGAAAAATTAATTTCTTTTATCAGAAGAGGTACATAAAGAACTGCTCTTCAAAGCATCCTATCACACCTGGTTGAGTTACTTGCGGGGCAAGGATTAGTTCAATCCATGTGCTTCTCACTTTGATTGCCAATGGATTGTTCAGTGAACTCAATGCAGAGCATCAAGATTTAAAAATTTTAGATGAAAATGTGAATGGAGGCTTAGGAGCCCTCATATGACAACACCAACTTGTCGCTGCTATCCTGGGACATTTTGGAGATCACCTCAAGTTTTAGCTGCCAGACAGCCTAGTTCAGTAGCCACTCTGCCCTTCCAAATTCAGTTTTTGTTACTTATTACAACTACATTTAACATCTTGGAAAAAGTCTTGTAATTTGCCACTGATTTTTCCAGTTATATAAAAACAAAAGGGTCTTACCTCCATAGCTACATCAATAACAGCAGTTTGGTTTCAACCAGGTTGCTTATTATAAAAAATACAATTTGCTAGAAAAAAGATGTTAATGTAAAGATGTTACATGAAAGTATCTGCTTTTGGTTTCAGTTTTATTAATTTCCATAAGAAGAGCAGAGTGCAGATGAGTTAAAAGGAAGTGATATTATAAGGCTACGCATTAGAGCACCATCATGGTGGTGATGCTGAAAACAGTTACACTGCTGAAAACACAGAGCACCCAAGCATATCCCTGTGCCAAAATATTTAAATCACTGTTGCGTTGCACCTGCAGATAAAAAAAAATTGTTGCTGAAAAAGTTGAGAAGAAAAACGGAAACAATATGAATACAGCTACTTCAGACACTCCAAAGGACAAGCTGGAGTTGAGGGCTATAACATCAAGAAGCTTAGGCAAAAAAACATCTATTTTGTCATTTTTCTATTCAACATGTAGTCTATTGAGCAATTTTAACAACTAACTGGGATCTAAACTGGATTAAAAAAAACCCACAAGAAAAACAGTGCTAGAGTTTTAATCCTCTCTCCTGTTTTACAACATTGCACCCTCAAGCGCGAGAGTTGAGGCTTTGCCTGTTATGCTTTGGGAAGTGCAGGGGAACACTGGGCCATTATTCCAATATTTTTGCAAAATGCAGCTTAAGCAACTGTAGTTGCCTCAGACAAGCAGTTTCTTGTCATGTTTGCTTTCTTTCAGATAGGTTGAACTTGAGAGCCTGCATCAGTGTATCTTGTATATGTGTGTGTTTTTAAGGACTAAGCAGCTCTTTTTAAGTACCTGCCTGCTCACATGAAATACTTTGTCTTTTGCAACTCACAAAAAGTTAAACCAAAATACACAAGGAAAGATTAACTGAAAAGGTTACTATTGTTTTGCTACATCTATAAATCCAAGACCAATTAAAAGGCATGTATAGGCAAAATCAGCTACAAATCCCTACTGGAAACAAAACCAGAATGTTTAAAATTATACTATAAATTTAAAATAACCACGAGGAGACTAGTTGTTTTATAAAATATATATAGGGTATCAATTTTTTCTACTTGCTTCATTGACAGCGTCTGCCATCCTCAATCTATTTCCAGGAAACAAGTAAATAGAACAGCGTCAGAAAAAAAACCCCTGCAACACACCATGACTCAAAGGGCTTGTATTTCTCCCTATTATAAAAATCAGCATCAAAGCTAGACCTATGAAGCTATTCTGCTGCCATATAACTAAACCACAGTAAATCACTTAATTTGCTCAAAAGAACTTAAATGTTTTAACCAGTCTGCCATCAGCGGAGATAAAGAAGAGGGCCGATGGGACCGGGCTGCAATGTGAGCCGTCTTTAAAATGCAATTGTTCTAATCATTTTCTACAGATGCAGCCTCACAAGGGGCTGCTGTCACAGGGACCATTTACGACTTGTTATGGTGTCTCTATTGTTTACCAGCGACATTCGCTAAAAAGGCGACAGCTGGGACGGAAAGCTGCTCCTCAACGAACAATATAATCCCGTGAAAGTAATCAACAAATTTAAGGGTGTTAATTAACTTTACACTTTATCATGTTCAATTAGTTGTCCTTTCTCGAAAAGATTGCCGTGCACAATCGGTTTAGAGCGTGCCATGTTTGATTTGTAAGTGATCACTGTTTCTGTTTCAAAGTCCATGTCAGATGTTCTCTTGGGTTTTGGTGACACAGATGAATGGCTCCGCACATGTTAGGGGGTGATCTGGTTTAACATAAACCGGCATAACATAACCCCTTGTTAACGTATTGCTGGCCTTTCCAGAGCAAGAACAGAAACACCCGCGCACACGGACGCACACATACATGCACAAAACCCCTGCGGCAGCACCACAGACAATGAGTCAAAGTTTCCTTTTTGCTGAAATGCAAAGACACAAATAAACGGGCAATTTTTCATCATTATATCTCAAAGCAAGACTTGTCTTTTAGGGGCACGCTTGGGATCATTTCTTCCCAGCAAGATCCCTAGTTCTGCTGCATTATGCACTATGCACAAGCACCTTCGTACATTTTACATAATGCACGCTGCCTTTCCTAATGGCAGCTGAGCAAACGCTGGGTAGATGGGCTAAGTTCTTGTGCATATCAAATTCTGCGGTGGCTTTTAAATGCCTGTACTGCATTTACAATGGCAGGATTCTAGGAGAAAGTTGAATTAACCTGTTATTAAAAATTTGCCGTTTTCCCTTTAACGCATCCGTTCCTGCCTGCTAATGGGACAAGGCAAAGCTCATGATGAAGCGACAATGTACTTGGAAGTGCACCTTAGTGAAAGTCATTGCCATTTCTCTCTTCTGATAAATAGAGCTTTGCATCACCATACCTCATAAACTAGTGATGTTTGAACAAAAATGGAAATGGAGGTTCAGGTCAGTGCTTTGAAGATTTATACAACGAGCGCTCAGTATTACTCCAGACAAAAGCACGCTTAAGGAAGTAGAAGCATCTCTTTTATGGCACAATCCAATTATACAATTTGTTAAATTATGGCTGCGCAAAGAAAAAAGCCTAGTAGATTTTTATTCTGCAGCAACAGGCAAATTAAATACACATTATCATCATTATTTAAGCAGTTACATTGTACACAAAAACAAACTGCAAAAAAACCCACCCACAAAACAAAACAAAATAAAAATGCAAAGAAAGCCCAGCGGAAAAGTTGTTAACTCTGAAAGCTAATAATGGACTAGGTTAAATATTTAAGAGGAAATTATAGACTATATCAGAAATAGCTGAAACCACAAAACAAAGCAGTAGAAAACATTAGTTTTCTGCTAGGAAGAAGATCTGCAGGGAGAAGGGAAGCGGTCGATAGATCCTTAAATTGGACGCAATAGCTGTTCTTCTATCCCAAGTTGGCAGCTGCTACATTTGCAGACCTGGTTCATTATTTACCCATAATGACCATCAAGCTCCAGTCAAAGTCAGATCACAACAACTGTCAGCAGCTCTTTTAATTAGCCTTGTTTGAATTCAGATAAATACCACAATGGCCCAGCTTCTGCTGAAAAAGCAACAGAAGACTGCAAGGAATAAGCTGCTCTGACTTCCTAACAAACAGTATTGTGAAAAAGTCTGGAGAACAAAAGTTGTTTTTTTTTTAATTGAGCAAGGGATGGCGATGTGCACATTATGATTTTTCCCTCGTGTGATATTAATATCACAACCTACAATTTCTATTTATGGGCAAATTTGTGCATCTCAAATGCCAACTCAAAGCATTACTCCACAATCTAAAAGGTAAACTTTAAGAGATGGTTTACAGGTACTAATTCAATCTCTAACCTCTGTGAAATCATACATTTTGAAAAACTGAATCAGAATTAAGGAATGCACATATTAACAGGATTATCCTCTCTCCTAATTTATCTCCTTCTGTTTGTTTATCCTCAGGGAACATAATCTTCTGTTGCATCAAACCACTCTCATTCTCCCTGTGTCAGCAGCAGAATAATAATTCCCTCCTCCTCCTCCACCCCTGCCTCCCACAAGCACAGGCAGGAATGAAGAAGAGTGGATCAGACTGTGTGCATCAGCATTAATGCTCCATGCAGCTATTTTCCTAGCAGTAGCAGAGACTGAAAGAAAGATGCAAGAGAGGTGCGCAATATGCTACCTGTTCTGGATAGCCCAGCATGAGAGGGAGTAATTAAACAGATTTTGCCTCCTAGAATAATATGAAGGCAGAAGATGCAGCTAGAGAATGCTTTAATAGCCTTTCTTTAGCACACTTCCTTTGCTGTCATGGCTGGGTCCCTATTTCCTAGGTGCTGTCCGAAGACAAAAGACAGTACCAAACTCTCCAGTCCCACATGGCAAGCTGAGAAGTGTCGCTGTACATGCAAGGAACCTCAGGGGCCTCAAGGAGAACATGCTTAGGGATTTACATGAATCATGAGGATACATGTATATAAACAATAGGTACATACATGTGTTGTAGTAGCAGAGGATATACTTTTTGGGCACAGAAAATATTATGTAAACATCATCAGGAAACTGAAAGTAGAAGATAGTGCAGAGGGAAGGATAAAGAACCAATTAAACAAAATAGGCAAAATGGTAATGAGAGGCTTTATGCTTTTAAAGGAAGCCCTGAGTGGAATTCTATAGGGATTAATACTTGAACTTGGCCATGGATGCTGGAATAAAAATCTTCAATCTGATTTAGATGCATTATAGAAGGACGCCAAAACACAGAAAAGAATATGCCCTCTCAATAAATCATCTAAAAACTGAGTAGAAGCTGTTGTTAAGGCAGTTTAATATGAAGGGAATGCACCAGGAAAATTTTATGAGACGCTATTAAGTAGCCACTGATGCCTCCAAAAGGATTAGCCAAAGAAAATAACTTGCAAAAGGCAAATACACACAGAAGATACTTTAACTTTTTCAACAGAAGTACAAGCTGAAAGGCTTGATGAGATCCTTCTGTCTGCAGCAGTTTTTTAAAAAGCATTACATTTAGTTCTAGTCATTGTAATGTCAAAGAGAAATATCAAAGCACCTGAAAAGTTACCAAGTAAAAGGTTAACAGCATTGCAATAAGAAATGAAATAAGTACAATTGATTAAATTATTTGCTTGTTTTTAATATCCAAAATACTGTATAAAAAACATTTGAAAACAGCAGTTCATCCCAGTCATCTTTCCTGTTCTCTCCCTTTAACCTGCACTCCACCACAACAGAAAAAGCCCTTAGGTGTTCTTGCTGGAGTACCAGAGGTAGCTACTTCTTTATCCATTCCTAATATTTAGGTACATGGTCTAAATCTTATTTGAGGCTGCAGACCTATACAGAAATATTAAAACTTAACAATGACTGCAAATTACTACCATCTTGGACAGCAAAACTCACTGCATAGAGCTTGCACAGTTCAAAACAAGTATTTCTTTTTTTATCTGAACATTAGCAAGAAGGGTGGACAGCCAGTGAAAAACAGGAGCAGTATATTCCATCTATCCAAGATACCAAAGTTTCAAAGCAGAATTCATGTCAGACCAAATGTAAAGCACATGGCACTAAGCTGTCTGGTTAACCATAGCGAGGTTCCAAGTAAGCACAGCATCAAATACAAGAGAAATATCAAAAATAAGAGAAACAAAGAAAATAACCCATCATCTTCTTGCCCAGCACTCCTATTTGAAAGCCTAGTGTTTTAGGGGAAGTCCGAAAACAAAACATGAACACGCACACAATTTCTCAACACCTACGTGGGCCAGTGTTAAGCCTCCCTGCAACTAAGATTCAGCAGACAGGCTCTAGCACAATTCCCATCTTGCCTGGATGAGGTTGTATTGTAACAGAAAACCAAGAACCTTCGAAGGAAAAATAAACCAGGCATTTTTAATATTATTGTTTACATATTTCTCCAGTATTAGTATAACCGTAACAAGATATTAATCCCCACTTACAAAAACAAAATACTTGAAACACTTTAGTCGTTTATGATTTTCTTTACTGTGTTACCCTCATATAGGCCCCCAAAAGCAACAAAACAGGATGGTTTTTTGCTGAATAAAGAAGGCATTAAGCATATTGCTATAAAAAAAAAAATAATCATACCAAGGTATGCATTTCAACTGCATTGCTCAACAGGTATGGGTTCAAGTGCTCTGCTTAATAAAAGGTTTGCTTCTTAGAAAGCCAACTGCAGAAGCCTAAAGTCATACAGGTAAATTTCTATTGATACATTCATTAGTCCTTTCCTGTTATATAGGAATATAAACACATTGTAAACACAGAAAAATAAAACAAAAAGCATTAAAGTGGTGTGGAACAGCAAAACATACCTATTCCTAAGCATTTCTGGTTTATTAAAGAGCTGAAGATGTAGCAATGCCATACCCCAATCCTAAGCAGTAGGGGCATATTTACATTTACAACATTTAAAACACATCTAGTATTTAACAGAGGCAATCTAAAAAAATTTTAAAATAAAATAGCAATGTATAGCCATTTTAAAAGAAATCCATCGACAGTATTTTCTGCTGGAGTTACCCAGATGCGAGTTTTAATTTTATGTTTTGGTACAGTCTGTAACAGGACATCTGATACAGCTTTACCAACTGAAATCAGAAAGAAATGCTAAAAATTAGGACTGAAGACTGCATTGAACATTTTTGAATGAACTTTTGAACATTGTCCCTTAAAGTGTCATCAGTGGTATGAGGACCAAGAATTTTTTTTGATAATTTGAACCACCATCAGACTGCGTTGCTTTAGACATGTCTGTCTTTTCCGCAAGCGCTTCGGCATCGAATCCTGCCTCCGGATATAGTAAACAGCCCACACAGTCTATCTTTCAGCTTCTCCTTTAAAATACACACTTATTTTTAAGCACGCCTTACTCTATATCCAGAAAGTAACAAAGCATTTTCTGCTGCCCAATTTCAGCATGTTCACAGTTAATTCTCAAAGCTTTTATTCGGCACTGAAAAGGCAAAGCAGTATAATAACGCAGGATGACAACAACTGCTAGAAAAGCAGCCTAAATTAGAAAGATACAGAGCTTCCATTTAAGGAATCCCTTCATTATAAGGCCTTTCCCAGTTCTATTTCCTGTTTAGAGATCTTCTTCACATCATTCTATTATTACTCCTCTGCAAAACAGATAGCACATCTCTTTCAGACAACTAGATTTAGCATTGCCCTCCAGCCTAAAATGCAGTGTACTTTTCAGTGTTCGTGCTTGATGCCGCTTATCCAGTGAGTTCAAACCCATGTAATTTAATTAAAAGTCATACTTCTTTATGTGTGAACTAATTCTAAGTTTAGTATGGAAATATTTTTAAAAAGAGATACTATTTTTATTATTTTATTGTTTCAGGATGAACAAATATGCAATCATATGGTTTAAATTTACAAACCTTTACATGCTCTAAATGCTGCACTTTCATGAAACAAAACACATTTTCAAGTTTAAGTATACTGAATGACAACTTAAAGAGACCCATATAACATACTTTGTGTACCTCTTTTTTCCCCACTAACTGTAACTGTTTCAACACTACAACTTCAGCAATTTTGTACAAAACCAAATTAACCTTTTTTTCTTTAATGTAAAGGTATCTAAAGTCAATACTTGCTCTGGTCTTCCATTAAAAAAGAAAAAAAGAAAAGAAAAAGAGTGCATTTTGCCTATGAACAGAATCGAGAGGGTAACAAAGTTAATTATTTCTCATAATCAGTAATTATGATTAGATAAGAGACTCTTTGGTAATGAACTGCTCTAATGATGGAGGACCTCCATCCTAAGAAATATAATAGTACATTAACATAACTGTGTATGCAAAGTACATAAAACCGCTGCCACAGTTAACTTGTCATTGAATGATTAAATAGGAATTCATAATTAGAAAAATCCAGTGTAATTTATTGGCCTTCCTGACAGTTCTGGTTCATTACAAGTTGATTACCAAACAGTGACCTCTAGTGGCCTATAGTTTTTTCATGTTACCTTGTTTCTCTTGGCAGCTTTTAGTTGCTATTTAACCTAAAAAAAAAGGAAAAAAAAAAAAGCAATTTGAGGAATTTAAAATGCTTCCCTTCATAATTCCTTTTTTTCACTTCTCTTAAGGCATATAGCATGCTAATTGCTTCAGAAAAAGGTTTCCCCTTCTGTAACCATTTATATAAAAGTATAAAAATGTACATATGCACGAAAAAACCCCCAACTTCTCAGTTTTAAAGTTAATACTGAGGCTAGAATGGTTCTCATGCTAATTAATATTTATATATTGATTAAACATAATGTATTCTATAAAAATATATAATATATTTAAAAAAAATCACTTATCCAGTGTCAGTTACATAGACCTTGAAAAGCTCATACTTCAAGTAAACCTTTGTATCTTAAAGTGAAGTGTCTCTAAGCATTGCCTTTGGACAACAGTCACTTTTGCACTAAAACAAATTATACTGGCTCAGATGGAGGGGGCAGAGGACAAGGAGGGAGAAAACTCCACAATTCTCTGCTCCAGGTAGGAAAAAAAAGCCCAACATTTCATATTAATTGATAAGCACATGCATTGCAATACTCTTAACTCAAAATTAATTTTTAAAGAATGCAACTTAAATTTAAGTAAGTTTTGCATTCAACTGCAAAACCTTTTTAAAGTATTAGAGAGTGGAATTTTCCCTCATTCAACGTAATTAATCCACTGTTAAGCTATTTAAACAGTCCTCTATTTTAAAATTTTCCATTATGATAGATATTCTTTTTCTTGCACTAGGACAGTGGTTATTTTTTTTTTAAGTATGAATGTTTTTAACAGGAAGTAGCACATCTGAAACTAATATAGAAACTCTTGAAATACAGTATTAAATAAAAATCCATTCTCAGCGAATACATGCAATTTAGATCTCAGTTGTTTTCGTTTTGCATCTTGTTCTTTTTCCAACACTAACATTTTAGAAATGATGCACATGTATTTTTCTTCGCTTTTGTCTAACACAGAACTGGTTGCAAAAATTATGTCCTTTTATCGGAGAGAATCTAGAAAATAAACTGCATAGTCGTGTTCCATACATAAACAGATTTTTCAGAGAGAACTGTTCCAGTCTCCCAAACAGGGAGAAGTCCATCATCCTTTTATGCTGGAAACAGCTTTAACAATTGCTATAAACAGAGAAACGGATATAGCTACAGCATAGAGATCCCCACCCCTGATTTTCATGTGTGTGTGTGTGTGTGTGCATGGTGTGTGTGTGCAGATGCGTGCATGCACACACGCGGGATTCTAGCTGTTTGTGGCGATGATTTAATATAGTGACTGGATAATGAGCTGTGCTCCCCGCAGCAAGTGAATCACCATTTAATGCTATTATCAACAGTTCATGACCCACCGGCATGAAATGTCAGCCTGATTAATCTGAACACTACTGACCTCAGAGAGGAAAAGCTACCTTATTGTCAGAATTTAATATGTAATAAAATCATACACAGAATATAAATACCTGATCAAGCAAAGGCATTAACAGAAAATCTACTTTATTTTGCTCTACTGTTTCTTTTAAACTTGCTAAGGCACTTTTTTTTTTTAAATAAGTACTTTTGTCTAGTCAAGCAGGAAGCAATCCATTAGGACCTATTATTTTGATGTACAGTGAAACATTTCAAAATGGCTGTCCAAATACAAACCCCAGGTTGATACAAATAAGAAAAAAAATTAGAATATGCTAGTGTAGGACTTGCTACTGTCAATTCATATCAGGAAAGGATCAGAAATTGTTCTTGCTTTTCTAAGGTCAACGAGGCAATAAAAATACCAATCTGTATATAGGAAACAGTTTGAGTGATGCTGCATGGCTCATAGAAGAAAGGCACCTTTACTTAATAAGACCAATATATTTCAAGAAGATTAGAAACTTGTGCCAGTTATATTAATGAATCTAAGGGAAACATACCCCCCCCCATTTTATTACATTTACAGTGAAGATTTTTCCTTATGTAAATCAGTACCATGATACAGCCCCACCAAACACAAATTTTTCAAATTTAATTATTCTCTGTGGAGAACAAATCATTAAAAAAAAGACACCCCCCCACCTTCTGCCAGTCCCAATGAGGTTGGTACAATTTTGCTATATCTTCTCTACATCTCTTTTTAACTTAACTTTGCTAGGAGTCTTATAAAAAAATGCAGAACTTTTAAGCCAGCTTTTCAGTATTCTGTACATCATGGTATACAAATAACCCAGACTGATGCTGGTAGGAGTACATGGCATTTATCTGTCAAATTATACTGACACAAGCATAGTAACTACTATGGTTTATTGTTGAAACACAGTAGTGCAAAACAGGAGAAAACCACTGCAGTTATTTTTAAAATGAAAATTGCAATGGTTTCACCCCTCACTGTGTCTCATTGTCACCTGGTACTGAAAGGGTTAAGGGATTTTCAGGACAAGGGACTGGAAAAGAACTGAGTAAAATCCCCAGAACTGCCCACATATGAATGGAATGACCGTGGGTGAGATGTGAATGATCACTCCAAGTATTGACTTATACCCACTGGCAGCCAAGAAAAGAAGAACATGTCAAACTGACTTGACTAAAACTTGGACAAAACACGAACTCTGATGTCTGAACTCTCAGTTAAGAGCTCTGCTGGAAATGTAAAGAAGGAATAAAGGAATTCTGGACACTTACGCAGGAAAGTAATTCATGCTGCCAGCACAGACATATGTTTAAGCTTTGCTTTTCCATTCAGAAACCAAACAGTTCTTGTATGCCAGTTGACTAGTAAGTGTTGGCTTGTTTTGCAAAGGCTGTTCTATGTAGCTGCAAATACTGCTCGCTGCAGTGCGTCCAAAGGGGTAACAGTATCTGAAAGCAGTTTAAAACCTCTTCTGCACCCTTCCTCTGAACTTGCAGAGGGAAAGAGGCATTTGCCATATGGTAGCATAGCCATGGCAGGCTCACGCTTGGAAACATCAGACCTAGTAATAAGAAGCATTAACACAGAGGGACTGTAGTTAGGTCTCCATCAAACACAATCTGTACACCTGTCTGCTAGGATACCCAAAATCCTTTCTGTTATCTGTAATTGATGATCACCTTCATGACCACAGTGGCCTCTTACTCTATTGCAGATTAGCTCACCTATGAGTCTTGCGGTTAGATTGCACCTTCTGCTCTCATAAAGCTATGTAGCTCTCTTCTGCTACCCAAAGCTGCTTTGCCTCTGTAGTTCCTCACTGTCCACTCATTCTACGAGCCCTTTTAGAGACTCTCTTTGCCATAGTAATTTTTGCCGTGTTCGAGTAAACCCCATTTCACCACTTTTGCCTCCTGGAGAGGAAGAGGAACAAGGGAGTGGGGACTTGTTCTTCCCCTGTCCAAACAGCTCCTTGACACAACCAAAGTCAGCAATAGAGCAGTCCGTTTGGACTAAAGTAACAACCCTCTGCAGTCCTGTGTTGGATAGATGCTACAAGTCACATCAAGTGGCAGATTCTGCATACAAACAGGGTGTCAAAGATACAACAGGTATTAAATAACAGTTTAACCAGAATTCCTATGTTGGACAGACAGATTCCCAAAACATTTTAGAAATATCTTGAAGGTGGGGGTGGCTAATCACAACAGTGGCGACATGGAAGACAGTATCGAAGAACTTAGAGAAAAAAGTGACCTGCCATTCTTGCCTGAAAACAGGCAGACAACAACCAAATGAATCCCATTTTCCAGAACCTGTGTAGTTCAGTCCACTTTATTTACCTGCTCTGTTATTTTGTTTTGCTTCCACTCTTCCTCATCATGTAAGAGGGGCACATAAGAGAACAATACAATCAAAACACGATAGAAAGATGTTATCTGCAATTCAAGCATAGTAAATAAACTCAGTAAAATTGCAGAGATCAAGTCTAGATATCTTTCCTTTGAGGGAAAGGCTGTGGATGTTGTCTACCTGGACTTTAGTAAAGCCTTTGACACCATTTCCCATAGCATTCCCCTGGAGAAACTGTCTGCTCACGACTTGGACAGGTGTAGTCTTCACTGGGTAAAAAACTGGCTGGATGGCCAGGCCCAAAGAGTTCTGGTGAATGGAGTTAAATCCAGTTGGCAGCCAGTCACAAGTGGTGTTCCCCAAGGCTCAGTATTAGGGCCAGGTCTCTTTAATATCTTTATTAATGATCTGGACGAGGGGATCAAGTGCACCCTCAGTAAGTTTGCGGACAACACTAAGTTGTGTGAGAGTGTTGATCTGCTTGAGGGTAGGAAGGCTCTGCAGAGGGGTCTGGACAGGCTGGATCGATGGGCCGAGGCCAGCTCTAAGAGGTTCAACAAGGCCAAGTGCTGGGTCCTGCACTTGAGTCACAACAACCCCACACAACGCTACAGGCTTGGGAAGAGTGGCTGGAAAGCTGCCTGGCAGTAAAGGACCTGGGGGTGTTGATCAACAGCTGGCTGAACATGAGCCAGCAGTGTGCCAGGTGGCCAGGAAGGCCAACAGCATCCTGGCTTGTATCAGAAATAGTGTGGCCAGCAGGACTAGGGAAGTGATTGTACCCCTGTACTCGACACTGGTGAGGCTGCACCTTGGGCACTGTGTTCAGTTTTGGTCCCCTCACTACAAGAAAGACATTGAGGTGCTGGAGTGTGTCCAAAGAAGGGCAACGAAGCTGCTGAAGGGTCTAGAGCACAAGTCTTATGAGGAGCAGCTGAGGGAACTGGGATTGTTTAGTCTGGAGAAAAGGAGGCTGAGGGGAGACCTTCTCGCTCTCTACAACTACCTCAAAGCAGGTTGTAGCCAGGTGGGTGTTGGGCTCTTCTCCCAAGCAACAAGCGATAGAACAAGAGGAAATGGCCTCAAGTTGTGCTAGGGGAGGTTTAGATTGGGTATTAGGAAAAATTTCTTCACTGAAAGAATTGTCAAGCACTGGAACAAGCTGTCCAGGGAAGCAGTTGAGTCACCATCCCTGGAGGCATTTAAAAGATGTGTAGATGTGGTGCTCAGGGACATGGTTTAGTGGTAGACTTGGCAGTGCTAGGTTAATGGTTGGACTTGATGATCTTAAAAGTCTTTTCCAACCTAAACGATTCTATGATTCTAGAGTAGAGGTGCATGTAGTAATCAAGGAAGGGAATAACTAGGGTTTGCAAGGTGGAGAGGCAATGATGGAGGACAGAACTGCATCTTGTCTAGGAATATAGTTGAAAGGAAGGACCAAAAATGAAGTAGAGATTCAGTAGAGCACTGCCTGTTCCTAAGTAAAATTAAATAATGGTGAAAGTTTAAAGGAGCAGAGATTAGTTTGAATTACTGATGATGGCCGCACATACATTTGCACATACATGTACTCACATATGATGAAAATAAAGATGGGGAAGATGACCAGTTTGGAGTATGTGATCTCGAACTTACATCAGGCGGAAAAAAAAAAGCTATAACTATGAAATAAAAACATAACCCATACAAAGCAACCTTAATAACAGTAAATAAGAGGGGAAAAAAACCCCTATGCACATAAATCTGCTACCAAAAAATCAGATAAATTAAGCATGGAAAATTTAATAGTTGACAAGAATTACTTGTTACTGCTCAGAGCAGTCAAAGCAACAAGGAAGATGCTGCCAATGAGGGCACAGAAACACTCCTTCTTAAGAGAGAAAGGTATTAGCAGCAAAATCTAAATAAATAACAAATCCTTTCAAAAGCCGCTTGTTGAGAAAAACAACCTCAGAACTAGTAAAACCTACATGATTCACACACGGGAAGGAAAGAAACAGCCATCCTTGAGGGTAAACAATTTTCTCATCTTGAGCCATATTTATTTTCTCTTTTCAAAATTTTTGATTTACAAAAAATCAGATTGCACTAGAAATGCACTGAATCATATGCACTGAAGAGATGTAATTATTGTTAATATCAAAGAAAGAAGTCAGAGTGTAGCCCAAACTCTCCCATTTTCAAGTATTCTCTACAATATTTTGGCATGCATGTAATTGGTTCAATAGATTCGGACTGTTTATTCCTCCTCACACACACAAAAAATTAATGAGGAAGAAAGAACCTGGAATAAACAATGCAATTTGGCATGTTTTCTACTTGATTTATAGCTATCTATAAAATGCCTAAGATCATTCTGAAATGTTAGCAAACAAGGAAACAGTGGCTAGAATATTTTTTTAAAGAATGCTTTTAAATTAAAAGAAAAAAATACATTTGCCTTCATAAGGAGATAATATTACAGTTTCAAATCCACTTTTTAAGTACACAGGAATGTAGATGAAGAAAGAACAGCACTTGCTCGATATTAACACATAAAATAAGGTTTTAAGAGGTTATCCTGCAATCTTTCTGTGCTTAGTCTGGTCTTCTAATATGTAACTAGGGAGCATTCTTTTTTTTTGCCCCCATACGTAGGCCAATCAGAGATTTGGGCTTTCATTCATAAAGAATGATAAGAAAACTGGGAAGGATAAATGAACTACAGCAATTGATTTCAGAATACAGACTTAATTCTAATACACACTCTCAAACAGCAAAGTTTTCCTAATTTGTGTATTGTGTCTTCTCTCTTAGATTAACAGAGGGGATCATATACATGAAGTATGGCTCTGGCTCCTGCTGTATCCCTTATTCATCAACATACTACAGTTCAGAGGGGGCTTTAGGAGGGAAAATACAGATATATGATCTGGTGGGTACTTAATATAAACATTTTTGGCTACATATCCAGAGTTTCAGTAAGAAGTCAATCTGTGCTCTCTGTACTGAGAAATCTCAAAAAAGAGGCTTTGATGACACCTGCATCTCCCTGTTCCTGGAGAGTGGGGGCAAGAAGAAAGACAGAAGAGAGTTGTTTATTGAGAAGCTTACAAAGCATATTTAATTCTATATAATTTTAAATAAATAACTTCCAAATTTGAATTTAATATTCAAAATTACATCAAAAATTAAATACCCAAACCAGATACTGAGCAACTGGCATAGGAGTAAAGCATCCACACCAGAAATTACTAAAATTGGCACAGACTATACACAGACAGTAATCAGATCTGCTGAAAGCAGCCTAACATTATGCTCTTATCAGGGAAGGTAATCATACCTGCTACAACATTTGAAATATCAGCCCCTTAATCACTTTTGGCCAAACATATAACGTGCACTTTGGCATTTCAACAATTCCTTTTGCTGTGCATAGAGTACAATTTTTCAGACTACATTCCTTGTCTCATACAGCCTCTATATATTTATCTCAAGTACAACTCCCCACTTTCTTTGTGCAAAATACACACACACAAAAAAGGAAATGAAAAGGGACAGAATCACCTACAGGAACCAAAGATGCAGCACTTTTGAAAAGGCTATTTTCCATCTTGTGTCAAGGGTTAGCTAGAATTTAACATAGGAAACAGTAAAATGATTACGTAAGCATCTCCAAATGTTTCCAGGTTTCCCTTCTTAGGGTAGCTAGCTTTTCAGTGTTTTGATTAGAGATTTGCGCTATTGTGCCAGGATAGACTGGTCGATCAATGATATTTCTCAATAATATTATATTTAAATTAATGCAAAAAATTTTAAATCATAGGTTAATGTCCTGAAAAGGACATTTCCAAAATCAGATAAAAGCGCACTCAAAAGGTTTCTGCTTATTTAGCATATGGGCTTACAGGGTTTATATACACATCAGACTTAAAATATTTCCCCACCCCAAAAGAATATATGTAATGAAAATTCAGGGTGGCAAGGGAAGACAGTTTTGTCGAGTATGCTCTCTACATGCCTATTTTTATAATCTGACGGACACAAACCAGTGTTTTGCTCAGTCATCACTGCTGTTCGAACAGCAATGCTTTAAGGTTCCCATTCTACAAGTCAAATCTTGTGAGTTTTATGTTTCAGCATCACAGGACTCAACAAAATTTATAACTTGTTATTTCAGCCTTCTTTGATGAATAGATATAAAAATTAATTAAGAGGTTAAATGTCATTATTCCACTTCTTTCAAAGTGGAACTTCTTTGTAAATGACTTATTGCATACTAAGCATTTATTACAGTAAATAAGAAAAAATACAGGTAAAAGTGTCTAAAGTCTATAAAACAATGCAAGTGGTTCTTTATTTTGACAATTTCTCTTATTCTCCATTTATATTGAGTTCTTTTAAGAGAGAACCCTTTCTGGACAGTCTCTGAGGTGGTATCAAAATGCTCTTGATAAAAGGGAACCCATCTGTCCCTCCAAATTGTGAAGTTTTTGGTCTTATTTTAACAGTCTAATCTATCTCTTCGTGAGACAAAAGTGAACTCATACATCCTGCAACAGAACAAGACGGATTAAACAGATAAATTACAATAGGGCATTATTAGGCTGATTCCAGACAGTGCCAGAGGGGGCATCAGCCTGTTAAATCCAGGGTGCAGCAGTTCAGGCAGGGAATTGGAGCCAGACTACAGAGAAATGGAATAGGGACCCAGCATTACATTTGTATGCTAGAGCAGACTCAAAGACTAGATAAATGGGATGTTTCCTGAGGCTGTTTCACACTGCTCTCTCCAACAGAGTCCTCTGTGCACAAGAAGGCCCTTGCTGCTACCAAGTATCCTGAACTCAGATGGGTACAACGTCCTCCTCCATCAAAACAAGACTCCAGCCTGACTTCAGCCAGGGTGCAGAAGTCCAGGCACAGGAATCCCAGCCCACCTGCAGAGATACGAACCATTAAATTAGAGAAGGAGTCTTATGGGGTCCCTCTGCTACCTTCAAATTAGGAAGTGGGTAGGGAAGAGCCTGCAGCCAGGTTGCCCTGACTTGAGAGTGGTAACAGAGCATGGCTACAGTAGAATTAGGCGTGACTGTTGAAGGTACCTAAGCTTTCAGAAGTGGAAGGTAGGGACTAGATAAAGGTTGTCATAAGCCATAATCATAAGTGACAGGACTAATCAAGTGAGGAAGGGAGAAAACTTACTGGCAGAATCGACTGGTCGTGTTTACAAAGGCTGAACACTAGTTGTCAGAAAGAAAGACAACACAATAAGAAGGAAAGGACTAATGTTCAACTTTGACATAGAATTTTTCAGAAAAAAGGTAAAAGTCAGGACTACTGATTTGACAGAAGTCTACGGATGACTACCCCATAGGAACAATCCAGATACTGATGCTTGAAGAATAGTAGAAAACAGGTCTCTCCTCCAGCTTTCCGAAAGAAAGTAAATTAATAAACTCAGTGAAGCAAGAAGATCCTTAAGAAATTAGTATGGCTAGGGATACTACATTCAGTAAAAAACCTATTCTTAGTTCCCTTAGTTTGTAGGGGTTTGCATACATCAGAAAAGGGACTGCTCAAATCACTAGCCTGTGTGTTAGACAGGAGGCACCTACTTGTTTTGACTATGTCACCTTGTAAACAGGGAAAAGTAACATCAATGAGGACAGAAATAATAAGTGGATGAGAGTATATAACTCCTGTTTGCGGTTTTATTACTGTTTTGGAAGTGGAGGGACCTGGATTCTAAACTCGTGGTGAACAGGAACCTTCCTAACTTTGGGAGCGGGGAGAGAGTTTAAATTCAACAGCTTAACGCTTAGTGTCTGGGGCTCAGGGATGTTAGGACCAAGCAGCTTGGAATGAGAGAGGGACAGACCTCATTTTTTGCATCACTTCTTGGAGGATGACAGAGGAAGAAATTTCTAGTATTATGCATATTCTTTTCCTACCTATAGAGAATATTTGTGCACACTACCCAAGTAAAATAGTTGTTGCCTCGATTGTTACTAACACTTTCCTTTACAGTGTATTTCCATAAACTGCTCCCTTTAACTGAACCTGCTGAATCTAGAATACAGCAATATTAGTACGAATGGAAGGGATACGAGGGAAAAAAGCTCTAGTATTTTGTCTTACAAAAGTATCAAGCACGTAAAAACGCATTTCTGTCACTCGCTGAGCATGCTTGGTTAGATGCAGAAATATTGGTATCGAAACTAAACATGTAGAAACTACCGCCAAGTGATAGATATCCAAACAAAATGCTGGAGAACAGGTTTGTCTTGTCCTTGTTAAAGGATGGAAAAAGCTTTCAGAAGGTTCACTCTCAGCGGTAAAGCAGCAGCTATTTAACAGAAGCAGGTTTCTGAAGCATCTTAACAACTCTCACTGGTGACTTGTTACAGCTTACCACTGGTCCCTGCAGGTCCTGTACCCTGACAGGCAGAATGAAAAGATTCTCTAACGGGGCCACTGGCTGTCAGAAGCCACCAGCTGGCCTGCCAGGGCTTTGCAATTGCAGGGGCCAGCTGACAGTCTGGGTGTTGCTGACCATGCTGAGAAACGTGCCACCCAGCTGCTGTGTGGTCACGTCCATCTGGAGATCTCCAGCCAGACAAATCTCTGGGCCTGTCAGATCTCTTCAGCAAGCCTTGTTATGCAAATTCAATTACTCAAGTGTGCCCTATTACTGCTGGCTAACTGCTCCTAGAACCAATCTCACACTGACAGTCAGCTCACATTTTTACCCACCAAAAGTACCTCATTTATTCTTGCTCAACTATTCCCTTGTATCATTAAGGCAGAACAGACAGAGTCCATAGTACTGTAACCTCTCTGCAGTGGGTTACTATTCCTTGCAAAGAGCTTAGAGAGAAATTAATTTGAAAACATACAGCATCTAATCAAACATGAGTTAAAGCCACACTATCTACATAATTGACCACTATAAACAGGAACTACAAAACTTTGACAGAATTCTAGCTCATCTGATGAGGATTTTAAAACACAAAGAAATAAACAGGAAACAGAATATTCAAGAAAGCAGTGAATTGTGTTTGAAGTATTTGCTTTAACACAGGGGTATGGGTAATGAAAAGCAAGATTTCTATTTTATCTAGCACGCTGGTGTTTAGATTTGTTCAACTAGCAGGGCTGCTACAGCAATAACCACCTACTTCTTTCACATACTTTTTTACTGAATCTAATTCAGATGTAGTCTGAGCTATCAGTAGTTTTCCCTGACACAGAGATATGAAAGATTTTACTTAGAGAATTCATCATGTAAGTACAAAAAAAGTATAACAGAAAACTTTGGTGAAGATTTAGAAAGGAAAAGTTAAGCCTGGTACTGTTGATTTGCTCAGTATATAAACAAAAGTTTCCTCTCAAAACATCATTGTGAAATTGCACGCCTTTGTTTTCAAAAGTTATTCAAAAGCTGACATGAGAAACATTAGCAGATAAAACAGCTAGAACAAACTAGTGTAAGTATCTATATCTAGCTTATAAGACAAATTTAAAATATTTGTGTTTTTCAAACTACCACCAAGCAAAAGAAATGTTGGTAGTGAACAAGAATACTGGAGAGATTTTCTAATGCAAAGAATGCGACTACAGTGAGTACAAGGCTACAGCATGGTTACTTACTTAGATCAATACGCAGGGTGTTCTACAACCAATTCCGGTCTCAGGGCAGATGATAACAAATCAAGCCAAGTCTCTCTAACCTAGTTCTCTTTCCCTTCAAGGAATGAAGTTGCCTTTCTAAGTGTTGATTCATCTTTTCAACTCCTTTCAACAGTGAGTTTCAGTAAAGAGAAGAGGACTGGGGGGAGATTTACTTCAAAACCTTATCATTTACCCTCAAAAGCTTTTGTCTTTTCCAAAATGACTGCTAAACAAATTAAAAAAAAATCACTGTTGGAAGACTGTGGGGAAAATATTAAGATGCAATCGTAAGACTGTGAGTTGATTAATGCCTAGGAACCTGAGCTGTTGTGAAGGAAGATATGAGTCAAGCTTTGGGAGAAACTGGAAAAATGGCACAGCACACTGTGCTGGCAGACCGCTTGGCATGAGCGAGGGAGATGGGAAGAAAGATATATTTGAGAGAGGCATTGTTGTGTTAAGTCTTGAAAGGGGAAGATATGCGATGCAGACAGAGATCAGAAACCAGGAAAAGGATTCCAGGAACACATTTACAGCAGACTATGAGAAATGAAGACTTTAGGTGAAAGATAATAGCAGGGAGACAAAGGATCATGAGAGGCCAAGGAGAAGTTAAAATATGCAATTTGCCAAGGCCTGAGATAACCGGGTCATGGACCATGGTCATACCAAGCTTCTCAAACAAATCTAAGTGAAATGTCTACAATATTTAGAACACACGATTTCTTGGAAAAAGAGAAACAAAAGTCAAATACGATAGTGGGACTGGAATGTGAAAGAGAAAAGTACTAGTGATGAGGAGGGATATAGCTGACTAAAACTGTACAACAGCAAAACCTTTCTAAGATTGTAAAATCATTGGAGGGAGATGTAAAGATGTTTTTGCAAAACAGAGGAAATGATCAAGAAAATAAGACATATCTACAAGTACACCAGAAAATGGATGTTTGAATTCAGAATAAAACTGTGACAGAAAAACTGATTTTGAAACAGCCTCATGTTTATTCTTCAAGTTTTATACAAGTACTCAAATTTAATTAAGCAAGGTAACTTAAGCAAAAACTTAACAGCCTTACTGAAGGATCCTATTAAATGGTGTAAACAACCGCAAAGAAGTCAGAAAGATTACCATTCCCAAAGAAAATTATTTTTCTTGAATCAGGCAGGGGTAGATGGGAAAAAGAGCATAAGAAAAGTATAATGGAAATGCACACTATTGGCACATCTGGATTTGATTTAGGAGCACTGCTTTTGAAGGAGCTTTAAGAGCCTCATTCCTAATGAAGCCAAATACATTCTTGTGAAAATCAACTGAGGGATGTGCATGGAACTCACATCTCTCTCCCCATCCTCTCCTTCTTAAGGAGGTGGCACGAAAAAGCATTTTCTAAAAAAATGGGAGACTAGGAAAGTCTGAGAGAATACCAATTCTAAAATTAGTTTCATTCTACTTTCTATCCACAAAAACCACAGTATCCCTATTCAGAAATAAATTAGCACTCTGGTAAAGTTCTGTTTCATTGAAGTAATCCTGAGTGACACATCCCAGACAAAACAATATTGACAGCTGTGATGACACCACCCTCAGGCTATTGGTGTCTGACAAAACCAAGTCAACTTTGCTACAAAGTTTCTGTAACAATAATGCAGATATTGTTGTCAGACTCAAGCTATTCTTCTGTATTTATGTGACATTAATATTTATTTATTACAAATCAAGATAGAATTACATAAATGGAAGTTAAAGAAGCAATACTGATGCACATTCCATTGGCAAACAAGACATGGACAGATAATCCAAAGATAGGTATTTCAATAAAATGGAGCAAATCTAATATCAGCTAACTCAGTCACCTGAGACGTACCCTCAAGATGACAGGATCTCACCACTTGGTATTATCCAGTACTGAGCCCCCTGAATTACATCAAGTACTATTTTCACTTTCTGTATTCCTTAGTCGCAGAACTGACAGCCAAGTTTCTAATAGTTCAGTTTCTTGCTAAGAAAAAAGGCATAACTATTTCCCACCAAGAGAATGAATGCAAATAGACACAGAAAAATAGCTCCTTTTATCCCAGTTTCTTGTTCCCTTCCAGAAGTAAGAAGAGGTGTATTGCACAAGTATTTCTAGACCAAGCTATAAATGCACTGTGGCTTTCCTCCAAAAATGCCAAAGAAATCGGAAAGTCTGCTTGTGTAATTCTCATGGCAAGTTTTATTCCTGCATTATGCAGGATTCTGCACTGATGTTTCATATGAAACATCGGCTTTAAAGCTCACATGGTTCAAGGTTTTCATTAAAACTGGTTGAACAGCTTAGTCTCCCCCACACATACGTACAAAAATTCCAGACTCACTAAGAGTCAGGGGGTTCTCTTTTTTTAATCTGAAAGGCTGAAATCCTACATGAGAATAACATGAAAATTATTTATTCTTAACCTCTGTAATTTCCTAGATGCCTGGTGTAGCAAAGTATGAAAATGTATATGCCTCCTAGATTTTTGTTTAATCATGTCTAATGAAGCTGTGAGTGTTCTTGGTAGATGTATATACTGATTTAATTATTTAATTTAATCCTAACAAGCTCCTACCCTAAATGATAATTTATGTCAGTACACTCATTTCATAGATTAATACTGCGCTGCATCAGAAAAAAATTGAGTACTAATTTTTAGGTTTGCCTTAGAATTTGGTTGAATGTCCCTTTATCATCATATCTTGAGAAAAGCCAAACATGGATGAGCTTTTTATTCAAGCTACATTGTGCTAGTGTATACTTCCACCACAACCTACTTTTGGAGATTTAATTTTAAAAAGGAAACCATTATTATTTTCATCCTTTACCTTTGTTTAAAATTCATTTCCAACAGTCTGAAAGTCTGTTGTAAAAGCAGTACAACCAGAATATGTTAGCCATAAAGTTGTGTGGCACTCATTTTTATACTGGATTTACATTTTAGTATTATTTTTTCAGACCTGCTTCTCATATACTGTAACATTTATTTGTTTTGCATGCTGATCCATATTAAACAGAAGCTTTCACTAATTAGCATGCAAGGAAATACAGTGAGTGGCTTAAAAAAAACTGTCTTAAGTGCATTCAGCTAATTCAGAATCAGGCAGCAATGAGTAGTTAATCACGTGTTTTTTACTTAGTGAGTACCACTTTATATTTATCAACACTGAACTGTATTTGACTCCATGCTGCTTGATCACGTATCTTAATTTGTTGCCTTACAATTTAAGTGAATGTACTTTTGTCATCATATCCCAAAAAAAAAGCCAATGTATCTTGGTCTTTTCTACTCTCAAGTGACCAAAATGGGTTTTTTTGAAGGACTTGTAGAAGATATAACTTCTCTTTTTTTCCAGATAACCAGTTCACAATGTGGAGATGAAATTGTGGTGGTGGGAGGGAACTCTTCCACCCATAATATCTCTAGATTCACAGAGTGGCAGCAGGTAGTGAAAGGCGCAGAATAGAAAGGAAGAAGAAGATAGTTGTGATTTTCCTGTTCTGAAAGCAGAGACAGATCTCAGGGAGATTAGAGAAGTAAACCTCTCATTAGATCAGAATCGGTTCACTTAGGGCCACTGTCACTGATTAAAGGGCATTTTAAAGGGTTAAAAGAGTGACTTTTATGTCTAGCAAGAGCTTCCATTTATCTGGGCTGCCAGAAAACATTTGCTGCTCTCCTTTTGTAACAATTCACTTTGCTACACAGCCTGTTGCAATCCGCTTACTGATGGCAGCCAGGGTCTTTCCTGGGCTCGTTGGAATACTGTTGAGAGAGAACAGACCCTTTGCAGTGGAGCTGCCTTCCGCATGGTGTTGGGATCCTTTCAACAGCAGCTGTTGGGTAACTGCTGTACCTCTCCCACATTTCCAGCAACCACCATGCATCTTCTCAGAGCCTGTTCTCATAAGGGAATTGAAAGTAGACCCAATGTATACAAAAATATTAAAAATAGACATCAAAGGGGCCCAGAAGAAGAGAACGTATGTGTGGACCTGAATGCAACTCTGTCACTATTTAATCGGGTGCAAAAGCCTAGCTCATCTGCTTTTACAAAATTTTATCCCTTTCTATCAAAATACAAGATAACAAAATAGCAACACGTATGTTCATTGCCTCAGCTCATTATGAGCAGTGCGCTGAATGTTTTCTGTGAAAACCATTCCTTTACGTACGTGAGATTAATAATGGAGTCTCTAAGGTCATTCTTCAGCAATTTTCAACTTCTGTGAAAACTGAAGTGGTCAAGTCAGAAATATAATCAAGGCAGAAACAGAAGGATGTCTACGACAAGTGTTCACCTTGTAAAGACACTATGACAAGTAATTTATTCCAAAACAGATGGGAGCCGTTATTTCCATATAGCAAGCTTCCATCCAACTCACACTAAAACCCACAAATATAGTTAATCTGCAAGATTTTACCACATGTGATCCAAGCAAAAGAATAAATAATAAACGCTTCCCAACATTTCACAGAACTTGCCAAAAGATGAACCGTAGGCTTGAGACTTTGGAAAGAAAAAAAAATAATTGCAGACATAGGCAAGGACGTGGCCTAACAGAGGCACGTGTTAAGGTGGTGGCAATGGACAAAAATTATTTGGACAATGCAATTAAGAAAACAAAAACAAATTTTACAATAGCTCCCTCCACAAGATAGACAAATCTCTAATATGCAAAAGAATCAGGACCTGCTCCCTCCTTCATCATTAGGTGAACATCCAGGGAAAGATTGTTTTCCACCATACTTTTCTCTATAAAATTTGATATTTACTTTTATCTTCCATTCCACCTACAAAAAAAAGAACATTTAAAAAGACTAAAACACAAGGGTACAAGAACATTTACCACAGGTATATCTCTGCAAATTGTTCTGAGGACAGAGACTGTATTATAATGATGACTATTTAATAAAAATGCACTCTACTGATGCAAATCTGCCTGATGAAATTCTGAACTTTAATTATTTTTGTCCCAAACTTTTATTTGTATAATTTTGACATGACAACAGTGCACCACTACTGCTTCTTTATTACTTTGTAAAAGGAAGTCTGGGCAAGAAATACACAAGTTCACTCCATACACAGACTTTTCATTTCTTTCAGTTCTGCCCTTTGATTTTACATTTAAATATTATCAAGACTGGGTAATAAAAACTCTGTAATCATACTGAATTATTTTCCAGTTTTTCACCTTGTGTCACTGTCACTAGATTTCTGCTTTGAGCACGTCTACAGCACAATCATGTAGCTTCATGTCAAACAAACCAACTACAAAACAAGTTAACTCACATACTCAAAATGTACAACCAGAGCAACATAAAGTTCCTGCTCCTTTTTACAGCTCAGGTGTTTATGTAGTACCACATAGTCTGACATGTAGGTACAACTTCAGACACTACCAATAATGCAATCAACCCAAAATGCAGTTAGTTTCCCTCTGGAAAGAATTATGTTGAGAAAATTATAATTTTGATCAAGACATAAACTGCAGAAGAACAGACATACAAGGACATGCGAGCATTCTTGGGATTATTACCTTGATGAAAAAAGGACAAATGATACGTCACCCAGTTGTGAGGCTGATGCCAATCATAAAAACATCTTTACAATTTAATCATGTTCTCTGGAACAACAATTCCTTCAGAGTCTCTGAGGTCTTGTATGAACAAATGTTTATGCTAACTAAATCTAAGAAATCTGAAGTTAGCATTTATTTTTATTGTTTGAGCAAAAACTACAAGTCACACTTCCCTCTGCATGGTTGCTTTGGCCAAACAGGCTGTTATTTGAGATTTGTATTTCAACCATTTAATGGGCAGTATTAAGTAGGAAGATTTAAGTGAAGCCACTATCAATATACTTCCCAGTCCTGGCAAGCCATATCATCTTTATGGCATCTGGTACTGAACTTTGGTGAACTGTAGAAAAGAAGTTAAGAGTCACAAAACCTACAAGCAAGGAGACAAACATGGAAAAAAACCTGCAATATCAGTAAAAAAAGATGATGGCAAACTAGAGAGAAGGCCTGAAGCAGGTTTGCAAACAGGAGACTGGGAGGAGGAAAGTGCAGAGTCACAATGAGACCCAGGACACCCAAGCCACAAATAGGAGACCCAGGAGACCAAGGAGAGACATTTATACTATAGGAAGTTTTTCTTGCCTGGGAGAAGCACTTTCCCTTGAAACACTTCACTCACTTCACTGGATGAAGTTAAGATGATGCCATATGGCCACCTGGTCAAAGCAAGGAAAGCGGGCCAACAGAGGGCTATCGTTAAAGAGGTCAAGAGACACATACAATTAAACCATCAAAGTGATAGCTATACCACAGATAAGATAACCCAGTAGGAAAAAAAAAAAAAAAAAAGGACGGTGGATCAGAGAATTTAATCTTGTGGAATGACAGGCAGGAGCTTTTTAGTCACAATTTTCACTCATTCTAGATAAAGAAAGCTTCCTTCTGGCCCCTTGAATAACTTCTTTGCAATTTGCTTTGCTACATGTTACAAGCAGTTTTTCTACTCTGGTTGCTTCTACTTTGCTGTGAGGTACAGCCTGCTGCATCAGTTTCCAAGCAAAATGAAATCCTACAGAGGGCTCATCGTAGCTTCAAAGTAGGAAGCACTGTATTAAATTTCTTAGCAGTACCATGCAACAAACCATGTACCAGTCTCCTGCAATTCTCCCCAAATCTCTACTGCAAGAGGCCCACAATAATGATGGTCTGATACTACCCCTTTCACTAGAGCACTCATGTCCTCCCTTTTGTCCTGTCACTCTGTTGTCCTGTTTATGTTGATGTTTTGGTCTAGCTGTATTAGCTGAAGCATCTATTCAAAAGTATAGCTGCTCTGCCCAGGCCCCCCAAAGCCACACTGGATACTCTAATAATTGCAGCAAGAGCAAGAAGGTAATAATCATTAGGATAAACACTCTCCTGCACTCCTAGCAAGGGCAGAGATGGAAATGGAAATGGACATTTTATTAATTACTTATTTCCCATCGTTCTCGAGAGCAACATTCCAAATCTGCCCTCACACTGAATCTCTCATGTTTAATGAATCAAAGTTGATAGTGCTGGTCTTGGTGATAAGTTAGAGCCACTGCCAAAAATGGAACCCACAGGAGCATTGCTATAAACATCTCCCCAGCCACCAGAGAAGACAGTAGATGAACTTTGGTAAAGTCACCTTAGCTCCCACAGTAAAATTGTATGAGTTACACAAAGAAGAGTGTTTGTGCTCTTGGTACTCTGGAAATGCTGCTAAACCTCAAGTACCAGAACTGGAGGCTATGTCAGGAGCAATGAATTGAAATGTTCCTTAAAATTCATCACCCCAGTGAGTCACAACATTCACCCAGGCAGTACTTCTCCAGCAAGAGTTTCAAACCCCTAAAGCAAAGTTTTCTTTATTGGAAACTCCTACAGTCATCTCCCTATCTATGCATAGCACTGACTATATTAAGCTGAAGAGGCATACAGGCTCCTTCCTACAGATCTGCTGGGGAGATTATTTCCCATGAGAACAAGCTGTACTGATGTCATCAAACAAGACAAACATCAACTCTTTTCATCACAAGGTAGGAAAAACCATCTCTATGATCTGTCCTTTAACTCTGGAATTGGAGAGGGGCCATGAGTTTAACCCTTATCTCCTGCTACTCTTTGGCCTTTTCAGTGAATAATAAAGCACTAATCTTTTATATAAGATGTTAAATGTCAGTCTCTAAAGCTCTCACTCAAATGGTATTTATGATCTGCAGGAAAGTAAGTGAAACAGCATAGGCTGAAGCACCAGGAATATGTGAAGGGAAGCTCAGAACTACATTTTCTTTATATTTTTTCTTGACAATCACCCATATTTCTCAAAGTTAAAAGGACACAAACCAGAATCAGTGCTCAAATGAAAAACAGCTGACTGAAAATAAATGCCACTAGCAACAAGTATTTCTAGTCATCAAAATATGGAAATGATCTGAAGAACCTGCACTCCATGGCATGAGTGCAGTAAAGGAGACAAGTAAAGCAGAGTAGCAGAGCTACCAAATCCAGCCAAATATATAAACACAACGTGTGGCTAGCCAGAAGTCTGCCTGTCTACAGGGCTTTGGACACACTGTAATAACACACTGCAGGTAGAAATTGGGCCAGAATTCCCATGTCACAGAAGTGAGGTGGTGTCAAAGAAAGAACAAGGTCCTGCAGAGCCACAGAAAAAATCCCTACCACAACACAATGCAGAAACTCCAACCAACACTCAAATATACTTAAAAAATTATGTAGTAGCATAAGACACTGTGAGCAAACATACCCATTCCTCTCCCAATAGCACCCCACTACATTAGTTCCTCACTGACCTGAACTGATTTCACAATCTTTAGCATTTTTTCTAATCCTAATTGTGGATCTAGCTATCCAAGAGACATTCCCTTCCATTGATAAATACAACATCCAATACTATCTACCATATTCATCTACCAACAGTAGATGTATGTACGCAAGGTATGGAAACTGTACAGCAATTACTCCAGGAGTATGGATTTCAATCCTGTGAAAAGGAAAGAAAAGAATATGAAGTCACCCACTACCTACAACGCATTCTGAGCTAGATTGTATGGTTTTCCTCCCATATAAATAAGAATAAAACCTTACAAACTAAGCGAGCTTCAAACGAAGACATTTATTGTATTTTCTGCTTTAAAAATAAAGCAGAAGCAGATCAATTATTACGGCAATTGACAGAGGTGTTCTGTAACACTGAAATTTAGGCATAAGGATTTACAACTCGTATTGTTCATAATCAGATAAAGGGTTTGACTCTCTGACCTGTAGCAAAATGCATTGGTACTGCTGGTAAGACTGATAATGCATACATGTGCTGCAGACAGTGCTTCTGCTAGGCATTTTTCAAAATAGGTTCTTACAATCTTTTAGCTCTAGTTCAGTCAGAAATTAACAGAAATTAATTTCTGAGACCCTATTAGAAGTGCTGCCAGATATAATTTTTAAAAAATATTATTTTTATCCAACTTTTATTGATTACTCATGTGCCAGTTCATGAGAAAAAGTAATTCCTTTGTTCATCCATTCCTAGAATACCATAAGGTCAAAGATTCAATATCAATAGCTTACTTGCATTCTGGCAGGCCTCCAGAACAGTCTTTTTGCTTTATCTGGCCACTGAATATCTTCTAACAGTCAAAAGGGTCTTCAACAGAAGTTATTATGTATTTCCACACTATACTGGCAGCATGGCAAGGCCCTTTCTTTTAACTATCGCATATAATTAGGTGAAAAGCATTACAGAGTAACACAATTTGATCTCATTACACTTGCTGCCAGACAGCAAAAAACAAAAATGTAGCAAACTAAATTTCTAGGGAGAGATGACAGAGCATATTTCTTAATATTCTCATGTTAAGAGGGTTACTGAAGTATCCCTCAACATATGTAAAAATGTGGTCACAGTGCCATAAATTCAGTATGTGGGAAGTGTTGGTACTAATTACTGGTATAGAACCTTGACATTAGACATTGCAAAACCCAAGCATCAACTAGACTAGCTCTTTGACAGAAAGAGATAATTATTAGGCTTCCACTCTTAAGGAATTCCGAAGACTTATTAATGCTAGCACACAAAAACCCCTGATCAAAGAAGAGTAGAAGCTTTTTTCACTGCGATAAAATGACCCATCTCTAAGAAAAAGATTACATATGATCAGACAATAAAAGACCCACTTAACAACTACTTTGTCATGGGTTTCCTATAGATGTCCTAATCATATAATCATTTTTCATTTTCACAGATGCATGTTGACTAAATATGTCAACAGTTCCCTGAAGGCTGTGTATTTATAAAAAGAACTATTATTGCCTATTTTACAGATTCACAGATTGACAGATTGGTAGGGGTTGGAAGGGACCTCTGGAGATCATCTAGTCCAACCCCCCCTGCTAGAGCAGGATCACCTACAGCAAGTTGTACAGGATGGCGTCCAGGCAGGTTTTGTATATCTCCAGGGAAGGAGACTCCACAACCTCTCTGAGCAGCCTGTTCCAGTGCTCTGTCACCCTCAAAGTGAAGAAGTTTTTCCTCACGTTCAGATGGAACTTCCTGTGTTCCAGTTTGTGCCTGTTGGCCCTTGTCCTGTCACTGGGCACCACTGAAAAGAGTCTGGCCCCATCCTCTAGACATCCACCCTTTATTTATAAGCATTAATAAGATCCCCTCTCAGTCTTCTCTTCTCCAGCCTAAACAGACCCAGCTCTCTCAGCCTTTCCTCATAAGAGAGATGCTCCAGTCCCCTCATCATCCTTGTAGCCCTCCGCTGGACTCTCTCCAGTAGTTCCCTGCCTTTCTTGAACTGGGGAGCCCAGCACTGGACACAATATTCCAGATGTGGCCTCACTAGGGCAGAGTAAAGGGGGAGGATAACCTTCCCCAATCTGCTGGCCACACTCTTTGTAATGCATTCCAGGATACCATTGGCCTTCTTGGCCACAAGGGCACATTGCTGGCTCACGGAGAGCTTGTAGTCCACCAGGACTCCAAGGTCCTTCCCCGCAGAGAAGGAGACTTTACTTTCCTTTGGCTTTGTCACCACCTATCTAGGCAAAGACAAGCCACCAAATTTGTGACTGAATCCCTGCAGTGAAAGCCACATGCTCAAAGAAATTATAGGATCATGTATCAACTTGTTTGAATTCTGGATCCCAAACACAACTTGACAGGCAAAGCCTATTTTCAAAACTACTTAGATGATGAGAATCTGAAGTCCAGCTACATGTGCCTTTGGAACACTGTCACTGTCTAATACGTTAAGACCAATTTTGAGACTCTCAGAGCTGTTACGTTTAAAATTCCAACATCTCTAAGGCACAGTGTTCATAAAAGAAGATACAGAAGTTTTAAATCTGCCACACCTCAAAAATACCAGGACTGACTAGAAAAACATACCTACAAAGAGTTTTCATTCTTCCATGTACTTCTTTTTCTAGCATTTTGGGATATGACTCTAGCATCTGTATTTGACCTCAGCACAGGGGCTACAAAACCTCTTTGCTGGGAGGAGAGCATGGCGCTGGACCTGGTTAACCAGACAGGGGCAGGGAAATCTCCATCCTTGAAGATTTTCAAGGCTTGGCAGAAGAAAGCCACAGCCTCCCTCATCCAATCTTGGCAACAGTCTTTCTTCAAAACCAGCCCAGTGGTAACGAGTTTCCTATAGTCTAGCAATAGGGATGAAAAACATTTTTTTGTGTTTGATTTTCAACTAAGAATGAATTGATTTTTAAGTAAAATGTTATAAAACCTGACACTATTAAAGAAGGTGAAGCGTTCATGCTACGTTGCGAACACAACCACCCTCACTCAACACACTCTGTGGAACAAGGGGCTATTATAAGAATGTCAATTTTGCAAAAAAATGGTAACAAGTATTTTTTCCACTGCATATACATACTAATCTGAGTTTCCTATAATACTATACATTATAAATATAACAAATATGTTATTTATATATAAATAATTTCAAAGTTATCTCAGTCTTGCGAGGCACTGCAGTATAGCAACTTTTAATCATTAAATTATTTTACACAGATTCAAAATTTGAGATTACAACATAATTAAGTTACTGACAAACTGAAAAATTATCAATTCTCCTTTCTATAAAATTGTTATAGTTGCAATGAAAATTATTTCTCTGGATAATCATTAATGCAACAGAAATAATTCAGCAAGAAGGGAAGGTACACTACTACAATTACTGTCATTTTATGGTTTCAATACATATTTGTGTGGAAGGCTGAATGTAGTAAACACATCACAGAATATCTTATTACCCAATAACATGCACAGTCAGCTACCTCATTGGCATTATAAAATGGTTATTTTAGGTTCTTGTTGTTGTAAGGAAATGTTACACTTTTTGTTGTTCATTTTATTGGGTCATTTCTGATATGTAAGGTAGGGCACTGTAAGATAAGAGAAAAGAACACAGATATAAATGCACACACGCACACTATTTAACATGTCCTACCTACTAGCACCTAAAAAGTATATAGTCCATCGGTGAGAACTTTAAACAGTTTATGTCCACTATTACTTGCTTGAAATGTAATTTCTGAAGTCATTAAAAAAAGTCAAATTAGGAACAAGCAATGTTGTACTTAAAATTTCAAGATCAAATTTTCTCAGCTTACTGTTTGTCACCTTATTTAATAGGTGTTTTATTTTTAAGAAAACAAACCCAATCCAAACGTATTTCTATCCGCCACATTGTTCACAAACCATCAAAGGACATAAACGCATGCTTTTCCAGGATGTGTATTATTCCTGCAAGAGAGGAAACCTCTCGCCTGTTGCTCTAATGACTATTTTTTTAGTTTTTTTCAAGAGAGTAATAATCTGAAACAGACAACCAAATGAGTAACACACACATAAAAGATGTTCTTCGACACCTTCTCTCTTTCTTGTCAAATGAAGTAGGCTACAAGAAGACCATAAAAGAATTCGGATTTTATATTTCGGTTGCTCTTGAATAGGTTTTACTCCAATAGCCGTGTTCTCACTGTTCAACACTGCAACCACTTACTTCACAAACACTCCAGCCTACACCCCACTCCCCCACAGAATAGCTTTTCTTATTCGAGTTACTTGGTGTCCTGGGAGGCAGAAATTCTGCAATCTCGCCACACTTTATCCAGGTGGGCACAGCCCTGAGCAAAGGTACGGAAAAGTATAACTATGGGAGAAAGACTTTTGAAATGAGTAACAGGACTAACCTTCGAAAAGTTACTACAGTTCTTGAAGACACTGTTCCTAACTGTTCTCAGTCCTGCTCCACTCTCCAACATACACTAGCTGTGAATTCTGCTTCTAAAGCAGATTCTGCAGATTTCAGTTTTGAAACTCACTGGGGCTTCTAAGGTTTTACCTTATAATCTCCTTACTTACCTATTTTACACCCAGTTTATGAAATTATAATTCTCTAATCCCAGAAATTGATGAAACCAATGGTCCTGAGCATCTACTTCTAAAGCTTGAGGGTGTTTTCTACAGAAACAGGTTTAATTTCGTTCTCTATATCTACTTCCAAGGAAATATGAACTGGACCATAAACTGTAGGTTAGGAGTTTCATATGCTACTATTAGTGTGGTATCTCTACTTTGCCACTAACTAGTGTTTTGTTAATAACATAAAATAAAATAAAATAAAATAAAATAAAATAAAATAAAATAAAATAAAATAAAATAAATCAAGATTTTGTTTTAATATAGTAGTGGGATTCCAGTACATCTGCTAAAAATCTAAAAGTTCTTGCGAATATACAGAGACTTCTTTTTCCCCTTAAGAAAAGACCTTTCTATACTTTTTGAAATTGCATGTAGGGTTAAACCAAAACATTACTAGGAACATCAACTGCAAAAAATCATTTGCATAGCCATATCCTTTGTATACATACAGATGTATCTTAACCCCCCAAAAACTTTATTGTCAAAAGTAGCCAAACACTTTTCAGATTTTCTAGGACCACATGCTGCATATTTAAGCATTTCCATTTTTACTGGCCCAAGTCAAAACCATCTACAAACAGAAGGAAGAAAAAAAAAAATCAGAAGTGTCTATGTAGGAAATAACTCTTGTAAAGTTTAAAGCAGTAAGTATACAAATACTATAAAATCCAGCCACTCTAAAATGACTGTAGCTGTAACTGATTATAGTAATTAAACATTCTCATTATATACTTTTATTGAATTTTTGATTTTAAAAAATGTTTCTTAAACCACTTTAAAAATGAGCAAAGAACTATACAACATTGCCATGGTTTTGACACAATATATATACACACATATTATGCCAAATGAAAAGTCAAAGAAAATCCTGTTTTCTAAAGTCATTAAATAACATTTTACTACTTTGTTCTTCTCCTTTCTTCCCCCACTCCCCAATTTTTATCTAGCTAGCTTAAGCAATGCATTGGATCTTCAACGGATACTATTATTGTATTTTTTTTTCCTTTACCCAGACGTTCTTGTTTTTCATCTCTGTGCTGTGAATACCATAGCAGCTCTCAGCAGCAGTGGTGTCATACTGAACTGAACCGACAGACAGGGAATCAAAACTGAGTTACGGTTAAACGGGTCTATAAGCAAACCGCTTCAACTTACAGAGATTCTTTCCTCAGCAACCATTATTTTTAACGAGGCCGGTTTACTTTTAGAATCTTGGCAAAAAACAGTCATTTACTCTAGTCCTAGAGCAATGACTGCAAACTGGGCAAACATAAAGATTACATGCAATGTAAAATCTGCATGTGCATATCATTACACAAAAAAACCCCGTGATGTGCTGGGAAAGAGGCCTGTCAAGCTATCGTGTTTGTTAATGAAAAGAACAGTTTTATTCTGAACCAGTCTACTGTATCAGATTTGATAGAACAAGTGTTAACTAAACGTCATGCTTAAAAGCTTTGATGAGAAAATCTAACACGTTAAACCAAGAAACAGTTCAAGGACAGCAGGAGGCAATTCCAGAACACAGGCACAATCTATAAAGGCAAACTACCACAGCTTTTTGATGTTAAGTAAGTAGCAATATCAGTATACAACAAAGCTTAGAGGCAGACTGTTGTATCAAGTTTAAAAGTTTAATATCCAGGGTCAAAAGCCTCAATTACCTATTCTACTACTACCTTTGTTAGTGAAGAAATCAATGTTAAAGTATGATTTGCTGAAAGCACTACCTAAATTATCACATGGGGTTTTTCTTATTCCCTTAGTATCTGAATCTTTAGTATTTCAGTTATGCTCTATCTTGATACTCAGACTACAGCAAAACATATATGTTTGGACTTCAACAAGGTGGGAGGTCAGAGACACTTACTTTGAAAACATATACATTTCTTACAATGGGTTATGCCCATTAAATTGCCTAAGAAAAAGGGCAACAGCACAAGAGGAGCGGCACTTAGTAGAACTGCAGATAAATTACTGCAGTAGCGCTTTAAATTCATCTGTTTCAGGGGAAAGCATAAAAGTACACATTCAAAAAATACAAAACTGGGGAAAAAAATCCCCCCCTACTCAAACTACAGATTTACTATGTTTTTACTACCTTACTGTATTAAATTTGTCAAACAGGCCACATCACACACGTTACTAGCTATTTAATAATTTAGTTAATTGGTGAAATATGATTTTCTAGATATTTTTCATGGGTATGTGCTTTCTTTTGTCCATTTATAAAAAAGTATGGATGGTATGATTAAATGGTACTTGGAAATGGAGGAAAGATGTCTTTTTAAGGGAAAAGAGGAAGAAAAAAACAACTTTATAACTGTACTTTTTCATCTTTGTTTTGAATATAGCAATATAACTTTGCACTCGATATAGGAAACCACGTGGATTCCTCTACATCATCTACGCCTGTCCACTCCACAGCCGTTCAGAAATTATTGTGACCTTCACAGTGGATGAATCTAAGCTCGTTCATTAAGTTAAATAGGAACATAATTCTGTTGCTATCACCTTACCAAAGCAAAAAAAGTTTTGCCAATACCCTGACATGGCAAGTTTAACGCTTTTTACCTTTTGTAAACAAAATCTAGAATTAAATCACTTTGGTTTTTTAGGAATATTAATCATCATTATCAGATATTCTAAATTAAGCCCTAAAAGTTAGAGAAAATAAATGAGGTGGAGGGGAGAAATGTCTTCTGTACAAATCTTTATAAATTATCAGTTGCCTATTTTGAGCAGGCTGGGCTGCAATGCCACCTGGTGGCTTCGAAAAAATAACAGGATTCTGTTTAAACAGTGCTTAATGGCTTGGAAAATATGCAATATTCTATAAAAATACCAAACATGGCAACAATGTTTAAGTTAATAACTTGCATTTCTTAGCTAACAAGTCTTTTTTCATTCTGTTGCTCCCAGTATGCAGCATTTTAAGTTTTAAAGTTCACATGTCCAGATCTAGCCTCAGCTGGAATTTTACAATTGTTTTCATTAGTGAGTTGAACTTGCCGATGAGTATATTATACTGTAAAGAGTTGTACATATACACACAGAGTCTGATTTGCACAACTAATGCCAAAAGTTGATTTTTTTTCCCCATTTGAGGAAAAATCAAATACAGCAGAAGTCTAAAAGGAGGGTTACTGAAATGCTTTGTAAAATTACACTGTATAATTAATTCCATAGTAAGAACGTTTTTATGGTGTGTGTTGGTGACCTTTTATTACCATCAAGTTCACAATGCTGGTGGGCTGCCTTTTAATCCCTCCGCAGACAAAGGCCCTAAATAAACACAGATCCCTTCCTGGGAAAAAGTCCTCTCTGGTTAAATGGTAAGGAAATGAGTAAATCATTAGTAATCTTTAAAGCCAAAGCTATAAACTCAAGTTACCTTAAGTTAAAATGAAAGTGTCCTGCAAGAGTTTCAAAGTTCTGTCACAGATAGAAATCTCCAGCTCTTGACTCCAGACTAGGCGCCAGCTGATAAACAAACAATTTAAGTCAAGAGCTGGAGAATTCCCAGCTTTTTCATTTAATGGCTTCGGCCAAGAGTATTTATTGCCTCCAGTTTTATTCTCACTTAGCTCTAAGAGGAAATTTAAACTCATCATTATCTTAAGGTCCCATATGGGCCACAGTCAGCTCACCTGATAGAGCTCCTTTTACCCTGTGTAAGTTCTACTCCCCACTAGAAGTGATGTAATAGTGTAAACTAATTAAGTGTAGTTTTAGGCTGACTTTTTAATAGGCTAAATAAATTTTGTTCAATATGGTTTATATTCCCACTTGGGGCAGTAACGATTCCAAAAAGTTTAACTTTACAGTTTCCAGTCTAAACTACTAGTAGTTTACTCCATAAAGGACAACTGAAACAAACAAACAAACAGTCTTTGGAACAAGAGCATCCAACTGTTAAAAGCAACTGTGTTGGAAATTCTTTGCCATAAATTGATTCATTGGCACCAAAAGGTACACAGAATTGTGGAAAAGCAGACTGTGTAACAATTCCAATACTTCAAACAAAACATTTTAGGAATGCAAGGACATTCACATAATTAAAATTTGGTGTTTAGTACTTGTTTTGGTTTTTAGAATGAAAATAAGGAAAACTATGGAGCTGGGAATTAAATATTAACTAAGCATCTGTGGTTAAGCCAAGGCGTGGAATGTGGTGAGCAGCTCCAACATCAAAATATTTTATCCTAACTCAACAGGAAGATACCATCATCCTGTGCCTTAGATGCCACCTTCCTTCTTCTGCTGCTCTAAAAGTACACACATGGGAGGAGGTCAGAGTTCTTTAATACAGATTCTAATGCTTATTTAACTTAAGAAATCCATCATGATTTAGATTCAACACTTCCCATCTCATCCCAGGTATCTCCCCCTAATAAAATGTTTGTCCTATATATTAATTTTTTAGAATCTTTTCACTTAAGAAATCAATTTCATAAATGTCAGGGACAGTGCTTAGCAAAAAGTCTGACTCCCATTCCTAATGGGTTAATAGAACTCAAACTTGAAACCAGGAGGTTGTAATACCCTCCCACCCGGCCCCCTCCCCGCAAAATACTTTCCTAACCTGACTTGGCTGAAAAAGCCAATTAATTGTTCCACTGTCTGCCAAGACTTCTTATTCCTTTAAAAATGCGGATAGTGTTTGAGACAGCTGGCTATTCCAAACCCAGGTAACACCCCTAAATGTGGAAAGAATGAGGGAACATGAATTATGATTAGTATTTTAAATGGCTTTGTAATGAAACAGACAGATATCTTAAAAGGTACGATATTTCCAGTATATGTTATTTAAAAAGAAAAAGACAGTATCTAGATGCCTCTGCTGCTCCACTGAGTATATGGAAGCAGTTTAATGTAAATTGCATTAAAATATGTGGAACTAGTCTTTCTGTCTCTGTTCACACCCCACCTCCCACCCAAATGACAGACGAGAACCTTCCTGAGCCTGAGCCATTGCAATCCCTACAGAAACTAGTCATTGTAGGTCAAGTTAGGGTCATTGTAAGGCAAAGAAAAGACACCCTTATGACAATTGTATGCCAAGTATTTGGCTTAGCATTGAGTGGGGAACTGCAATAAAATCCTTATTTACTGTTCTACAAGAATAAGAGGTCTAAAAGATGCTACAATACTAGAGAAAACAAGAAACAAGGTCCATAAAACTCATTTTGCAACATCTCATTAAGAAGCTCACAATGTGAAATTGCTGGCTGGCTGGCTGAGCTGTACGTGGAGCCAACGGAAAGAGGAAGGAGAAAATGAAAAATTCAAATATTGTTAATAACTAAAATGTAATTCATATAGTTATATTGTATAATTGTAACAACATAAATTACTTTCTTATAATCTCTTACATTTTAGAAGAGGCAGCAGTTGTTTATGTCTGTTGATAGCATTTCCACTATCATCAATTAAATACACTAGATTTATTACATGTCTTTCCTGCGACTTTAGTTTTAAGTGACAGGTTGTATTTTTGGACATAATCTCCCATTTGAGTAAACAGGAACACCTGCATGTAATGTATTTTGTGCGCTTTTGAAAATCCTTCTATAGTGAACATGCACACTAAAACACAGATAAGTGTGAGCCAATATTGACAATTTCTAAATATTGGGGAAAATTACAGAAATTTCCACAAATATATGAAAATTAACAGAAGAAAAGAAAATCAGGGACTGTTTTTTTGGCAGCATGTTTACATCTTTCTGGACATTTTTAGTTTGTTTGCTTTTGTCTGTTTTAAGGAAAATGTTGAGCTATCTGATTAGGGAGGCAAACTAATGATGGGCTGCACAAATCAGGTCCAGAGTTCTAAGGTATCGAAGTTGTGTTGCCCTCTGAAAACACATCGTCAGCTTGGGAAGTTCAGATCCAGTTGAAGCAACGCATGCAGGTGACCAAGAGCAGGTAGATACCTTCCTAGTGAGAGCTGTCAGTACAGGTACATATTCTAACACTTGACAAGGTTGCAGACAAAGTTCAGTGGTTTCAGCAACTAAGATGAGCATTAGGAACAGTTAAGGCTTTACACTAAAGCCATGCACCAACAGAAGAAACACTACTGGTAGCTTCTTTCGTAACTGCAGTCTATGTCAGGTACTTACAGACAAGTACCTTTCAGCTAATAAACCTTCTCCAGTTCTCTTCCTTCCTGCCAATCCTGTATATTTTGTCATTGGAAATCCACGACCACAACTGGAGCGTAGAAAATTTGTTTTATGTCATCAGCCAGTGTGGAGGATACTCAAGTTGTTATAGAATCGAGTGATAGAGATTCAAGAGTGTTTGTTCCCAGCTGCGACCTCAGGTGAAACAGCAGTACCTGTGCTAAAGTGGATAAGGAGAGGGGAAAAATGGACAAAATTTCTTCAGTGAGAGAGTTGGGAAGTGAGGGACAGCATTTAAAATGAGTCAGCTGTTGTGCTGAAAAGACAAATGCAGTAGTAATGAAACATAACAACGTGCAAAGCCTAAATACATAGTTCTACTTCAAGATCACGTTTGCAGGAGACACTGCTTTGAAAATAACCATAAAATATTCTAACCCAGTAATACTACCCATTCCCAAGAAAGGCAGAAAGGAGTAGAAGTCATTGTGCTGTTATATTTCAACAAGGTTTAAATTAGATAACAGTAAGGTTAGATGCTGAAAATAGCAAACAATAAATCCTTGAACTTAGGTGATACCAAATAACAAATCCTCTATGTTTAGTTCAGGATGAAGGATATTTCCAAATAATTTAAACAATTAGCTTGTAGCTGCGTGAAAAGTCCAGCCAAATTATGCCCAGGATGTCAGCTCTACATAGTGCTTTAAAACCCAGTAACTCAGTAGCATAAGACAGACAGATTACCCCACGAACAATTAACAGACACTGTTCTGTGCTTCAACCTGCACTAAATTCCCATTGAAATGGGTGGACTTAAGTAGATGCTTAAAGTGTTTTATGCTGAATTGGAGCTTTATAGATGTGCTCTGTTAAGGTAGTTCTAATGATTTTCTTTCCCATGACTGCATATAGTTTAAATTTCTTGATCTTTAGCAATAAAGGGATACCAGTGAAAATGTTATTAAAATTAAAGTTTTGACAGTGATGAACTAATCATGTGTCTTGTGACACTTGCTGTTTCTGTAAGCTTCTGTTTCCAGGGTCCAAAGCTGAAAATAGCAGGTTTTAATATATACTGAAGTTTTAGCCTTCAGTGCTAACTAAAAATAAACTAATAAAATTTAAAATGAGTTCTCTCTAAAACATTCAAGATTTGGAGTGTTTGACCTATGAATTCATTAACATCTGGAATTAGAAAAAAAAAAAAAAAGGCAAGATGGAGAAGACTTTCAAATGTTTCAATGGGATCCAGTGCCCCATGGTTCAATAAGCTGTTGGTATCTGCCTCCACAGTTAGTTATACTTGTGCTTCCCTTCAGCCTCTCATCAATATAACAGAAGACAAAATAAAACAAAGCAGTTTTATTACTTGTTTGTCCAATCAGTAATCTGCATGAACTACCTGAAAATAGAAAACCCCAAAATGATGAGTACACAAGTTGCCAAACCACATATCCTCTCCCACTTTGTTTTCCATCGAGTAGCTTTTTCTTGTGAGTAATTCAATAGCAAAGGGGAAAAAAAAAGCTATTGTACTTTACTGTTTCTTGTGCAATGCGATGAAAGAAATGACTCAGAAACTTGTTTTCTATTTTCAGCTGTATTATTTGGTCTAATAAAAGCTTCTACCTCTCTGTACACAATTTCCCTTCTTTGTATTCTTAAACCACGATGTAAAAGAAGACTGGTACTGTGTTACTATGATTAGTACTGAAACATTACAGATACGTATTATTCGTGTGGCAAGAATTTAATTTGCATAATAATACAGTACTATGGCAAGAATTTATGACCAAAAAAGAGCTGAAATTCCTCTGTGGTTCAGCATTCAGGAGCAAAGGAAAAGGGCAACTCACACTACTTTTAGACTCTGAGGATTATTGCACCCAAGCAGTAATTTACACACATCCCACAAGAAATGGCAGAGCCATAGGAAATGCCACTCTTAACCACATCAGGTTACATTTGACTGACAACTGCATTCGGCCTGTCTTTTTCCAATTAGGCTCCATCTGTTACTCGGTTGGCCTGGCTGGCTTGAGGCCTCTCAACAGAACATCCACTGTATGTTATTGCATCCACTCCCCAAAAACCTTTCACTGCCAGAAGCCAGGGGATGCTTCCTCAAAGCAAGTCATTGGGTAGTGGCAGGCGACACGGGTGGGAGCCGATGCGTGACACATGAGCATTGGGAGCAACCTGAAAAAGCATGGGTTTAGTAACTTTGACACTCCAAGGAAGGGTTAAATACCTACAAAATAAAATAAAAAGCACCATTTTTCTTTCATTATATAGTCTGACCAAAAAGCTTCTGAAACCAAAATTAAATACTGTGTTCCCTTCTACTCCCCAACATATACACTCTAAAATAAATAATGGCCAAACTGATTTAAATGAAATTCTGTAGAAGAATTTGTGCTTGGATGAAAATGGCACATTTGAGCCTGAAGCAAAAGTAAAACCGCCAAGTTATAAACCTCTCAAAGGGAAGGTTTATAATGGAAATGCCAACAGACCCTTAACTATAGTGGAGCTGTTAGGTGCCAACATATAAATAATTTTAGTTTTTGTGGTCACTTAAGATAAATTAGATACAGTGCGAGTGGAAACAGTAGGGTTCTGATTCAGTAAACAGTAACGGCCAAGAGTGCATGTTTGGATTTTTAGACAAGTATAGCATAGATTTGATGCTGGCTCTGAAATGGAGTCTATAAGGGACGTTTGGACTTTTTTAAGTAGTAAGCAAGCCATATTCTGAATTCTTGAGGGCTTGTAAAATAAAAACTCCTTAACAAGCTTTGCTGCCTACTGTTTCAATCTTCTAAGAATCTTTTAATGCAGTTACCAAAAAATGCTCCATTCAAGATTGGTCTAATTGTCTACTAAGGAAAACAACACACTAAGTAAGTGCACATAGCCACATTTAGTGTTAAGAATTGCTAAGCACACTAATACAGCGAGGGAAAAGTGCCAGTGACCAAACAGTAACAGATTAATCACTTTCTTCTTTATTAGGTGTGCAGTGGCTGCACCACTAAGAGAAATGCCTTCCTATAGTCCAGTTTGTTCTAGCACAGGAATGATGCATTTAGGTGATCAGGCATGCTCATTTTGGCCCTGGGAGGCATTTATCGCATTGTTTCACAGCAGTCAAGCCCCACGCCTTAGCATGATACGTTGAAACAGTGAGGGATGCCATTAGTGCTCTCTGTGGGAACTTCTATCTTGGACAGGGTGGGAGCCCTGAGAGGCAGCCAAGATTAAGGCCGAGGCTGCTAAGAGGATGGTCCATCTCAGGAAACGCTCTTGCGTGCCAAATTCACATCAGCTTTCAATTTAGCACTTCCTCTACAAAATCTGCCCACTGCCCCAGCATCACCCCTAGCTCCCCACTAATATAAATTCTAAGATGAGTATCTGCAGAAATACGAAAGCTATATACACTCTTAGTTTGCTCTATCTAAAGGTCTATTACGACAATGTTTCACATGCTGATAATGCTACCGAAAATTCCTTTCTCCAATAGTCCTCCAACTTTTAAGAGAAGAAATCTCTATTCTTCCAGCATACTTGACATAAAATGCCTTATTCAAGATAAAAAGCATTTAGCTGCTCCCAAATACTGCTTTTGGACTACAAACAATTGTAGGAATTCTGGGAAATAGTTTAATTGGAAAACTATTGGACATGAGAAATCAACCTAGTTTGAGGAGCTATGTATAGTCATATACCTGTACAGATTATCTACAAGTTACTTTTATATTGATTTCCAAAAAGTCACGATTTTAAGCAAAACCAAGAAATCTAACACAAATGAAACACAAGTAGTATGCTCCTCAGCCAGAGCTAAAAGTCAATGTGACTTTCTCTGTACTCCCACTGGCAAATATACTAAGACCCACGAGCCACACGTTACTACCACACATTCTCAGCAAAGGAAACATAGATTGAAAAGGAAATGACAGCAAAAATGTGTTATTTCTGACTGCATATTGTTAAACTATATAGTCACTGAGTAACTAGGATCTTACATAGTTTGCAGCAACTCATATTAAATAAAGCAAGTGGATAATAATTACATGTCAGATTAGTATTGTTGCCAATGACCTAAACTACACATTAAAAAAAAAAAATCCATTAGCTTACCAACAGTTAAACAACATAAAGGGATACTATCAAATAATTATGTGGATTTATTTAAAGTACATAAAGGTTTTAATAAAGTGTTACACCGTGTTTCACACTCCCCCTCCCCCCCATTTTACTGCAGACAAATTTAACATTCTTCCACAGTACAGAATAATTAAAATACAACTGCTTACAGAACCAGGAACAGAAACTAAAGGGTCGGCATTACAGCGAAATTTCCATGCATTACTCTGTTCCTGTCAAGCCATGCTTTAACTCTTCTTATGAACAGCTACAGGTTAAAGCTGTCTAAGGTCTAGGAAATTCCATGCACTGTGTCCCAGCGAAACTACAGGAATGAAAACTGTAACTAAGTTTTAAGAGTTAAAATTGTAGGTCAAATACAGTGCAGTAAGTCATTTTGTTTTCAGTTCAGGTCCTGTGATGTGCTTGGCATGAAGAGAATTGTAGTTAAAAACTCTTTCTTCAGCTCTGGAACTGCAGGACTCTCCTCCACCCTCTGCATTGCAGGAGATTGAAGTGGTGAGCCAACAGGACTAAATACTGTTGGACAAACTGAAAGGTGAACATTTACATAGTTTGTATGCTCACAGCTGAATTCTAAATACTTTTCAACAGTAAAAGGCAATACTGTTTCCCTTACAGTTTATTTAATCATATAAATCATGTGGGTTTTCAATGTGATTGGAGGAGGAAGAATTAGGAAATCTTGATATTTCTATGTACTCTCTGTGGTTTAACCAGGAGCAGTCCTGCTAAGGACAAAAGCTCAAGCTATTGAATTGTCTCACAACAGGCAATACTACAGTCAGCACTATAAACATGCAGTAATTTTCAGGTATTTTTTTAAAGGTCAGAGGGAGTACTTCTGCTAGAACATTCTCCCCTTTTTTATTAGCACAACTTAAGGGACTTGTCAAATCATAAAGATGCCCTCCACTACAAGAGAACTTTCTGCAACAAACCACTGACTTAGAATGGCTCCGGATCGTCAGATAGTATCACCACACATAAATCCCATCCCTGCCCAACTCATCACCATGATTTTAAAAAGGAAACACAAGTAACCCAGAATACTAGCATCATCCAGATGAGGGTCAATAGAAGATCAGCCTTCATTCCTACTGATCCTGGATTCAGCCATTTAAGGGATCAACAAACAATTCACTTTCAAAGGTCAGCACTACAAGACAAGGGCAGTTGTCCCTGCTTGCAAAGTTTCCCTCATCTGGGCTTTTGTTTTGGTTTTTTTACTCCTTTAAAATTGTTTAAGTATTTAATGGACCTACAACGGAGTCTTCTTAAATGCAGAGTAGTTTGCATGAATATGTCCCAAGACTTTCGTTCAGGTACTTAGGATGCTTCTTCTCACGTGTCTAGTGTGAGATCTGCAGATCTCCCTTGCTGAATGAGAGACAAAATAAACCATGTAATTATAAATCTTCATTGGCCCAATCCATTTAAGTAAGTCAGGTTTCTCTGGACTTTTTTTAAAACAGCAGGAGCTGCAACCACAGACTGAAAAAGTCTGTTTAAGGCAACACTGAATTGCAAATACAACTGCTTTGCATTAAGATTCAGAGTAAATTGCATTTTCTCCAGTGGCACCTCCAATGCTTGTAGTTGGTGGGGACTGTCCCCACACTGAAGGCTGCTGTGCAGGCACAGCATACTCCCAGCTCTACTCTGTGCTGTGTTTTCCAGTTTGTACTTCCTGCTGTGGTGTGCGTGGTGCTGGGCTTGGAACCGACACGTGTGCCATCTACATTTACCACAGTATGGAATTAGGACTCAGAAGGAGTCAGGGGGTTACTAAGGTCTGGTGCTCATCATCCCCGCTGTCCCAAGCATATGAGTCATGCTAGGTTTTTTGACTAGATGAAAAATACACACTTTGAGAATGAAGCTCTGTTTAGGAGAGCAAAAAGCAAAAAAGAAGCTTATGAACGTTTAAAACCAAAACAAACCTTGTAGAAAGCTTCAAAGTCATCACTGCACTCTGGAAACATTTCCGAACACCACCTGCAACTCCTTAACTTTAAAAGTTCTCTAGAAGAAGCAACCAAAATTTAAAAATGAAACAAAATTATTTTTTATTCCCTATTCCCAAGCTGAAATTTGAAGATTTTTCTTACTCTGTGTATCTCAGAACACTTGACAGGATAAGCCAGATACTAGCATTAAAGTAACCACAAGCAAACAGAGCAGCTATTAGGAATGCGGTAACAGCTCACATACCGCCGTGGATATTAGAACCAGTTTTACTGAGAAAAGGAATGTTGGCTCTAATTCTGCAGTTATCCCTTACTCCTTTTCAAAGAGTGCCACAGGGATTTTTAACTTCCATCTGGACAGTTTTCCTTTAACTGTTTTTGAACACCATGTGTGAGAACACAACAGAATTGTAGACATTAGAGATGGAAAAGACCTATTAGATCATGTAGCCATCCTCCTGCCAGTTAAAGATTTTTCCCTACAGAATAGTTCCTAGCACTTTGCCCAGTACAGTTTAAAGCATGTCGAGATACTTGGCTTCAACCATCACCTTTGGAAAATTATTCCACAGTGTATGAAGAACGTCGTTAGGAAGTTTTTCCTGATAGACACAGCATGCATTTTTCTTTCCTTAATAATTTCCAGCCTATTATTCCTGGTTATATCCCATTGGGCCAGCCTGAATAACTCATCTTTATAGCTTCGAATAAATGGAGACAGATACGTTTCCCTACACATCGCTCACTAGCTGGCCAGACTACACACGATTTTATAGCCAAAATATACACTATACCTTAATAAAATCAGTCATTCCACCCTTTTAGTCGTTGTAGGGTAATTGTCTCCACCCCATTGAACATTTTTAGATGATACTCTCAACAAACCTGTTTATTCTTCCTTGCCTTCTGTTACCTTTTGCATTCTCCATAAAATAAAATAAAAAGCATAATAGACTCACAGAAGAAAAATATCCTCGCAAAGTCAGTGCATCAGTAAATGTACTACCTAACTCTTCAGCAACAGCAGCTGCTGCCAATATTGTGATTTCTGCACGAGGTTTATACTTCCTCCCTCCCCAGCGTCAAAATAATCATTTTGCCAGTGTGTAAGATTTAGAAGATCTTCATTCTTTTCCACCTTCTCTTCAACAACAGAGGTCTATTAATCTAGCTTTATTTTAACAAACTATTATTTAAATAGTTTAAAACATAAGTTATTAGGAATCAGAAGCTTCTTAAGCATCTCAGATTTCAAAGTATTTCTTTGTCCTCATTTCAGCTTCCTTAAATCAGTTCACCCGATCCTTCCCTTTTTTATCAGTTACTTCCAGCATTACTTTTATCTCATTTATATTTCAGAATAACTCAATAACATTTTTCATACTATCTTTAACATTAAGGTTGTACTTCATAATTTCCAGATCACAAACATACCCAGACCACAAACTTTACAAAAAAATAATATGATCAGATGTATTCAGCAAAAATGTAAACAGAGAAATTAAAAAATGTGTCAGGAAAGAAAAGATTAGGCAAGACATAGCCTGACTGAGGCAGAGCAGAAGAAGGGAGGTGAAAATACTATGCTTGGCACCAGGAGGACAGAGAACATTGTGGCCATTCTGAGTGCATGCATTCAGGCTTTAAAAAATAAAGCATTGAAGCATAAATCCAGAATAACATTGGAGCAAATATTGTTAAACCTTTAGATTTTTTTCCACACTTGAGGGGGATGAGTCAGAATTACTAGCTCTAACTTAATGAACCTGCTTTGTCTTGACAGTGTTTCAAGGATCTAAACAGATATTCCAACCACTGCATCAGCATGCCAAAAAGCCAAAACCAAACAAAACCTCTTTACCACTCAGTACAGGAGATTCCTTATTTCATGCCTTCTGTTTATTAAAAAAAGTACATAATCTCTCAAATTAGAGACACTGAATCAACCAACCAACTCTTCCACTTCCATGAAGTGCATTGCATTTCTCTAAAAATGCACAAAGCTAAAGAAATAGAGAAGATACAACCTAGGAAAACCAGTTAAAAAGTAGCTCTTCGAAGGCTCTCCAACAAAAGAGAAGTCTATTAAACCAGCTTTATTCCAGCAAACATATTGATGATGCTTCCTTATTACAACAGAACTTACAAGCTAAGAGATGCAATGAGTGGTTTGAACCACTCATTACTATTTTTATTAGTTAGTCTAGTCTTAAAACATCTTTCAAATCATCTTCGCAAACGTTAGCGTGCACAAACATAGTTTTAAGTCTTCTGCAAGGCCCTCTCCTCTGCTTCCCTTGGAAAAGACACTGCACAAAACTGTCAATGTTCAAATAAGAGAAACAATTCACCAATTATTCTGTTTGACCTATTTAATCTCTCCTATCAGTCTGATCATGCCATTGAAATACATTCACTTCTCCAGTTTTGAGAACGCATCCCTTTTTTCTTTTAAAGCTGGAACCATGAAATATATTGGTCTTTGAAAGGAAATCAAAGAAAAGAGCTCCACAGTACTTCTAAACATCCTTTTTCTTTCCTCCATGTTAAGTACAGATCTGGCCGTACAGGGAATAAGTCTGCAATTCACCCTTCAAGGACTCACATTTTACTCTACATTACCAGAGAGCTGAAGTCTCAATTTTTCAGTGTTACTACCCATATTCTTTCCATTGCTTAATGGTTAGTTGGAGCTTATGGAAGTAGTACTATAAGATGAAACAGTTTGAAATGACAGCTGGAATAGAAACTCCAACTTTTTCTAACCAGCTCCAGCCCATGGTTCCTACAAAAAAAAAAGAAGGTTTATTCTACTGTTTATTATCATTTTAGCATGACTACAGTTCTCTACATAACAGCTCTTATTGACAATTAGCAGTCTGACTTTTTTATTGACAACTATCTTGGCTAAAGTAGACAGCAAGAGGAAAGATCTACCTAAGTTTCATTATCAGACCTAAAGAACCATACTTACAAAAGAATTGAAAACAGTTTATCCATACCTCCAAAAACAGAAAAGCAAATCAAGATGTCTCATCTTTTTATGAAGTTCCAGCAGAATGTAGTGCAACATATTTTGAGCAGAAGAGGAGCTGATATGATTTCAAGAATCAGTGGAAAGGAAAAAAAAAGTTGAAAAGGTAGTATCTGAACACTGACAATGCTTACAATGAAGAAAACATCACATCAGAAACAAAAAAACCCCCAACATTTCACCCGCTGTACTTCAGACAATGCATGTTTTGTATGCTCAATTAAAAAGAGAGAAATGTTACAACAGCATCAGTGAAACCGCTATTAAAGTTTGCTCTGGACTGCACAGTGAGAATCTGTATCATACTTTCAGTGAAATCAGTGGGAGGAGAAATCAACACAATTCTTAAAGGCTAAATTTAGATCTCTTACTCAGCCAGTAGTGTCTTCAGTGCCAACAGAAGTCAGTTTTAAATATGCTTCTGTGATAATGTGTGCTTTAAAAGCCTTTTATACATACAAAGATGCAGAAACCAAACTTTGCAAAAAGATACATTTACTCCTCTAGATTTAAAAAAAGATCATTAAGAAAACACAGATTTTGAAGATGCTTCCTCATTTGTCATATGCTCTCAAAGAGCCCACAAATCAGGGCAGCACGGGGAACTGTGACACAACCTTCTCATGTGGACCTGCAAGAGATCCTAATCCCAGGGTAAAACGATTGCTATCTCTAGACAGCATTAGCAGCATAATCTGCACTCAGCGACTGGGATGAGAAGTATTTTCCAAAGTCAGTTAATACAAAATAACACTACAGTAACTTGGTGCATCAACTTCCACTTAATGGGTCCTGACTGTAAGCTGCAAGTAAATGCTGTAGGCCAGTCCTACGAAGACCACGCTGCTACATTGGCACACAGGCCCATCTGAAAAAGATAAAGGGCAACAATCCTTCAGGGATAAGGCTGCAAACAAGCCACTAAAATCTGGCACTAATGCTAGGCCTAAAGGTACTTCATTTGCAACGTTAAGACAGGATTAAAATCATCACTATTTCTCCATGAGGTTTATAGACCAAGCAATTTTCAATATATTATTTAGTTTGTGAATAACTTGTTCACAGTGTGGACAAACATTAACATCCATCAGGCAACACCCAAATACCTAAAAACACAAGTGGAATTGTCTGCCAATAACAGTCAGTAAACAGACAGGTCTAAAGACAACAGTTCAAGCATGCTGCTTTCTCTTCCTCCTCACTGTATCCCACAAACACCCTCCCTCAGACTCCTGCCAAATCTATTGCATTGCACAGCAACAGAATGCCTGCCAATTTCTAGAGAGCTGAGCATACTTCTCCATTTAGTGTTTTGTCTCAAGGCCAACAATGCAGTCAGGACATACAAAAATACCCCAAAACCATGATATGATAGCAAGAACAAAGCGTAACATTCAAGTATTTTCTAACACACTTAATTTCTCCACATTTCTAGTAACTGCTCATTTTAAACATGATTTGTACAGAATGCTCCTTGGCATTCACAAACATATTATGTACTAGAAAGTGAAGTATCAATCCTTTCCCCCTCCTTCAGAATATCACTCAATCTGTAACTGACACTAAACACCAAATAATTTGTATTCAGATAAACCACTAACACCAAAAAAGTCATTTGTATTCAGACTAGTCAACTGTATGTTATTATATTAACCCAGTCTTGGCATTACCATTTTCTCAAGGAACAAAACCCCCAAAACAGCTAGGGCAGTTTTGGAATCAAACCTTTCTTTCTTTGTAGTTTCCAAAAGGTAAATAATTCCCTCAGGTAAACAACATATTTGAGGGAAAGGGATTGAAGAGAACCACACAAAAGATGTCCTCACCCACACTCATCTTCCTCATCTGAAATTCAGGCTATGCTGTTTCTTGCTTGTGCATCATAACTTTGACAAACTCTGTAAGGCCAAATTCTCTCCTGCCCTTCGCATTTTTATTCTCTTTCAGGTATAACTCTCTGAATTACCTCTTTAAAGGCAGGAAAATAAAGAATTCTTATAATGCCACTTACATTAATTTTTAGAGTGGACTGTAAAAAGTCCAAGATTTTCCCACACAAAATGGATTTTCTTCACCTTCCAATTTAGAAGTTTTAAAGAAGAATTCAACAATAGGAACAATCAGCTATGGTTTCATTTTCAAACCTCGATTTTACGCTTCTGCTCTCCTCTGTCCACAAAATGAAATACTTCCCTGCTTCGTATTATTTCTTAACAAGAGATGAAATACTGACAAGATCAATAGTTAGCAACTTCAAGAATAGATAAATATCACCCCATTCTTCAACTGTTACAAAACCAGAGGAAAGCTGTTTTTTCTTGACAATGAAATCCTTTCTTCCCCTCTTCCTTCTCTCCTTTTTAATTAATGAAAAAGTATCAGAACTGCTTAATGGTAACCAGTCTTTCCCTAACAGAAACAGATGGAGACTGAAGAGGTGAATACCTGCATAAAAATACAACTTTATGAAAGAAGTTAAACTGTTCCGTATCACATGAAAGCACAGTTTCTCCAGGTCTAACACAAAAGCATAATCCTAAACTCTAAAAATATTCCTAAAATAACATAAATTTCTTTAATGTAATGGAACAAAAAAAGAATAATGTATATATAGCAAAGACAAGCAACGTGTACCAATAAGGGCACAAATTGGTGGCTGAGGCTGCAAAGAGACAACGTGTCCGGTATGACATAAACTGTTAATGAAGTCTTACCTCCAGAAACTGGGGCATCCATGAAAACAGCTCCTGTTTTTTCAACTGCTTTGGCTAGTTCTTTTGAAACTGCAGGGTCTATAGTACTGGAATCTATTAGCAATGAGCCTTTCTTCACTTTCCTAAAATAAAGATTAATTATTAAGTACTTGTTGCACAAGACATCTGCAACTATAACCATGGCACTGGCTTTCCTCAGCATGATAAATGCACAGACAGTTCTTGGTACACTAATAAACACAATGTTTTAAACTCAATTGAGCAGGACCTGCTCAGTATGTATACTGCTGAGTATTTATACTGCACAGTTTTGAATGACTCAATACACAAGAAAACCTGAACACAAAAAAGGATATTCTTCCTAAACACAAAATTACAAAATCTTCCTAAATTACACAAAAAGGGTGCACTAGGAAAACCTGCCGTCATGCAAGCTTAAGCAGTGTATCATATACAGATCACCTAAGATTCATTCTAAGCAAATGAACTAAATGTTGATACAGCCTAAAGTTTCATATATAACAATACAATTTTCTTTATATGTGTATACACAATATTTTAAGTTCTTATCAGAATAGCCTGATTGCATTCTTTTAATCATTGCTACAATTTATTCTATGTCATGATCATAACTAACACCACAAACCCCCCTGCAGATTTAAAGTGCAGGATGGAGAAAAATGTTAAGTTTTCCCACTGATAGCTAGTAAATATAGGCAGAAGAATTGTATCCTAAACTGCAGAACAGAAAAAGTTGTATAAGTGTTTAAAGAAATGCAATTAAATTCTTTTAATGCTCTCAACAATAAAAAAATGATTATATTTTTATCCCTCTTTCCATTCAAGACGTGATTTAACATCCACTAGGTCAGCAAACACCATGAAATCAAACAACATAATTTTTCAGTCATAAAAAGGTGAGTAATTTAAAGGCACACATGACATGAAGAGCCTGGAGCCTTGCTGCGCCTTGCACACTGTTGGCAGTAGAGTGAATTTCACTGAACTGAACTACCTACATAGCTGGAAATAGTCTCTCAATATATACATACAGTTGTGGACCCTGCTGTAGCTCCAGACTCAAACAGTGCCACATATACAGAACTTGTCCTTTTTCACAGAAGAGATGAGCTGCTGCAGTTAATTTGAACACATGCAAACGAAAACCAGTGTGGCAGATACAGAACTACATCATTTACCGTTATGTTCAAAAAACCATGCAGTGGCACAGGCTCCTTGGTAACACAGCGGGATGACTAAGTTAACTCTTAAACACTCCAGAGCATCAATGTGTTCTTCAGTAAAGCTTAAAAAGCTTCAGAAAACAATCAAAGTGAAGCCACTCACCAAGGACCAGGTCACTCAGAGCAACAATTAACCACTACTGTCAAATTACACTTCCTTCTCTTGAATATGGAGGCTGAGAAACTGCAGCAGCATAGGACTGCTTTCCACATCCTATATTCCCCACAATGTTTTCCACACCTAGGTACTCAAATGATTAACTGGCTGTATTATACCAGCAAGTATAATCAGTGCCAATCGGTCTTCAAAGCACTGCCAACCTGGATACGATTCTCCTGCAGCTGTTTGCCCAGCTTTGTGGGACTGATCCAATTACCCTTCTTCCCTGAAGGGTCTAAGCTGCGGATACTTAGATCTGCTCAGTCGTACTTTGTGGGGAATTAAACTATAGACAGTAAGGAAGGAAGCAACTATTATTTTCTCTATTGGAAGGAGAACAGAAAATATCTCTCTTCTATTTAATTTTCTAATAATTTCCCTAATTTCTAATACTGCACCTTAAAATTGCCCACAATCAATATCTAAAAAACCTATCATCAGTTATAGACAATCTACTGTACTTCTGTCTGCTCTATGTTTCCTCCTTTGCATTATTAACCTGGACAGCTGTAAGATCCTACATGATCCTCAAAGGTATTGAGTAGCCTTAGTCAGCCTGCTAGGAGCAGTGCACACGTAGCCAGAAAAGCCTTTAAAATACTATTTATTTTTTAATTTGGCAAGTCTAAAAACTCTGAGTATTAGAATTCTGCAAACTACAGATTTTAGGCTCAGTGGAAATCCCTCTGCAAAAGTTAAAAAACACTGTTTCAGATTAAACAAACTCTTGTGTAATAAACAGACAATAAGAGTAGGAATCAGTAAAGCCTTGTCAGCTATTCCATGTTAATGCACTTTAATATCATGAGACATAATGGCATCTCTTCAAAATGTTTCATTTATAGCATTTCAAGTTACAGAAAAAAAAGCATTTGAACAAATAATTGTTGCCAGCACATATTCTAGTTATACTTGTCTGTATTACATTATGGTAAAAGAAGCATGCAACTGAGAAGGTAAATAACAGTCAGTTAAGTTGTCTCAAATTCACATCAATTATTATTCTACTGAAAATAAAATTAAGACTTTTGCCAAAAGACATTCTAAAGCAAGCAGAGTTTAAGAGAACTCATGTAATCAGAAATATAAATAGTGAAAAAACAGAAGAGAGCATCAAGTTAAGTGCCCTGAAGGCACAGCAAGAGTTACAGCAACAGCGATCATTTGATAAACAACATAATACAGCCTTGAGTAGGAATTCTCCAGACTACAGCAAATTCTTACTTTAGAATTCCATTTGCTCCTGTGTAAACTTCTACCGCATTGGGACTAGAAGGCAGCATGGTAATAATTCTGTCTGCTCTTTCTGCTACATCTGCGGGGGAATCTGTTACCTTTTAAAGAAAAAAAAAAAAAGAAGAAAATTTTATGTAAGCTTCTACTTCCAGAAAAAGAGATGTCAGAAATGTTTACTGAGTTTTTTTTTAGTATTTGCAGGTCATTGGTCACAACTAAGCTAGGTAAAAAATTAGAACACAAGATAAACTCTGCTCTCGTAATGGAAATATTAATTAATTTGATCCAGTAATAAAAAAATAAAAAAATTGAAAAGGATGTCCTGTCATGGAAGTTCCTACAGAACAACCATCAATCGGGATGCTTGCATCACATCAACCCATTTATGGATCTTCGTTTCACTATAAACCATGCATCTATATAAAATATCACTCTACAATGCTTCTAAGGAGGAACAACACTAAGGATGACAAAAGTCTCACTCTTTTTTTCTTGGCTTATATACAGCATTGGAAAAGAGGAAGACTGACGAAAAAAGAAAAAAAAATGTAATGCACCTCTGAGCCTCACCTTAAAAAAAAAAAAATCAGATTAACTAACTGATGTTTCTCACAATATTATGGCTGACAGTTTAAAAACAAAAATTATCGGCTCAAGCATCCTTCACCAAAAATGTCTGAACAAGTTTCAAAAGATATTGTTAAGCTATTTGTTGTTAAATAAACACACCTACCTTTAAAGGTATCTTACCCTCCCCAGCTCATTCTCAGAGGCAGGCAGTATGGTATTTAAGATCCATACACAGCAAGTGAAATACTGACAGCTGAAGTAGTGAGTTTTGCCAACAAACTCAAAGAACCCAGAGTTTTACCCAGAAGGCATTTGCCACTGAGATTTTTGTCCAATAGTAGTTTTAAATAATTAATTTCTTTTTAAAATGCATTGTTAATACATTAATTGCTCAAGGAAAACAGCAATAAAAAAACTACAGCTTGTTCTTGTATCTTTAGCCCATGAGGACCAAATCCAATTTCCCTCATTCAGGTAGTTCTGCTGAAAGGAATTAGGTTCCAAGCAGGAAGCAAGATGAGCAGAAAACAGATTTTGTTTGTGGGCTTGTAGTATTTTCCAGTTATTGTTGGTGAATGATGAGGAGTACCCTTAATATTACAATCATCTGCTAGATATATGATATGCCTTGGGTTTTTAAGCTTTAAGAAATGCCTTAAGCAAAATTTAATATGCACTTCCTACTCAGTGTGGATAAATTATAATTTCCATATCACATGGCTTTAGGGTTAAAGAAATTGCAGTTTAACAGCTACCTGAAAATTTGGTTCCTTTCCATAATGTAGACAAATCAACAAACTGATGACCTTGTTTCACCATTCCTTATCTATTTATAACTACAGCTATTGATACTAAAGGCATCTATGTACAAATATTATCTTTTTATATACAGTGCTTTTATAAGGTTTCTGCATAAAAGAAAGCATGTTAAATACACATTTGTAAGAAATACTAAATAATATCTTGAAGGACTTCAGGGATAGAGCACAAGAAACTTCTTTATTTCTATCTTACTTGTAAAATAAGTAAAAGAAGGGAAGACTGTATATAGTCACTGAACAAAGTGCTCAAAAATATTAAAGAAACTGGCATAGATGGGACTTAGAAACATGCATTTTTTGTTTTGAATGAATAAATTAATACTACACAAAACATCTGGTATAATGCACAGTTATAAGAGGAAACACACCTTAGTCCAAAGAACAAAGGTTAGGAGGAATAAATGAGGCAATTATAAGCAGAAAAGCTTCTATACTCAATTAGTTAATTTTATGACTTGCTTCCCTGGAGACTGGAGAGCCTAGCACTTTATAGAGGAGTACAACACCTTTGTCTTTAGTTCCGAGTATCTCTGGTTCGATTCAGTCCCAATGTGTATTATTAGAGAAGAAAGGAAGCTTGCAATTGGAACCTGAGTTTATCTACATCTTCTTATTTGAAAGTATTATTTCCAGTATTCTCAAAGGTTTGCAAGCTGTCAGCTGAAGGCTCTGTGCCCCATTTTCATTTTTCAACCATAAGCTGAAGAACATACTATATTGGGCACACAGCTTCAAAACTACATCAGCCTCACATTTCCACTTGGCTATGTAGATAGGACATAGCTGTTTTTTGGTTACAGATTTAAACAATGCTTAAGCAACACAGATGTACAGAAGACATAGTACAGTAATAATCTACACCAATTAATTTATTCCATCCATATCTTTCAAAATACTAACATGCCTTTTACATTAAGAAAATGACATTAAAATGTACACAGACTGTGACAGTACTTCCACAATTATACAAAGGAAAATAATTTTGCTACCTTTAAGTAGGTAGCATAAAAAGTGGGAATTAAAATGGGAATTCTCACTCTTGGCTTTCTGGTACTGTTACAAATATGATTAACAATCCCAGAGGAAATCTACCTTGCTGGTTTAACAAGCAGAATATGGGTTTTTTTATTTTATTTAGAACTTCCTCTCTTAGAAATAAAGTTGAAAGATTTGAAAGGTATTAAGAAACATTACACATTTTAAGTCATTAAGAATATGTGTGTAACTTTAAAAAACAGACTAAATGATAATTGCTGATTACTAACATAGACCATATTGGGTCAGAGTACACCAAGTTCTGTACATATTCTGGTATTTGCTAGTCAAGCTAACTTTTGCAGTACGCAACTGGAAGGGGAGACTTTTCTTTGTACTGGTCATTGGTTTATGCCCTCCAATATGCATATCTCCTTATATTTGTTCCAAACTGCTTCCCTTTTTTTTCCCTTTATATTTGCTATATGAGAAATAAAGTGAGGACTATGGGAAAGAGGAGAGAGACAGTAGAGAAAGAGTGTGGAGGCAGCCTACTCACTCACAGCACTATTCAGTATTCTCCCTTGTTTGCAACCTTGCCACTTTCTCCAAGTTCCACCCCAAGTGGTTCTATATATTCCTGCTCAGCCAGTTTTCCCCTTACTATTCACCATTAGCAGGCAGGTGGCCTGCCTCCTGACATAAACTACCTCCCAGTTCTTTACTTCAGAGACTAAAGTAAGTGGAGTCACAGAATATGCAGACTTAGGATCAAACATCCGTTATCCTCCCTATATCTTGGTAGTAGCGCTGACTTTAAACAATGGACATTTGACAACATATACTCTCTCTTGGGGGGGCATCTTTTCACCTCTGTAACACTCCTGATGGTTTTACTCTACCAGCCAGACCAAAAAGAAAGCAGCCCTTAGAGCCCAATGTTCCTTCTACAGCAGTTTCTACAAGGCCCCCTGGACCCACAAGTTTCCAAGTTCTGAAAAAAAAGTTGGGGTAGGATTTACACCTATAGATCAAGAAGAGGAAGTTATGTTCACAGATTTTCTTTAAGCGTGTTTTATTTGTATTTAAGCCTACCCATGTATTCTCTTAGTGATTTACGATCTTAAAACATACTTTCGGCTTTATTTTTAAAAGCATTACAGTTCACCTTTCATATCACATGTTAAGTGTTGCAGTGGATACCGAGGATTCCATTATTATGGCAATAAGCTATCCAAATGGGCAGCCACTGCAGAACATGAATTAAAACTACAACCAGTTCTTCAAAACAGACTTCCTTTCTATTTGCCCAGCCTCTTACTCAAGACAGTTCTGGGTCACGCCCAAGGGGCTCAGCTGCTTTAACAAAATAAAACCACTAAGTAGGAAAAGAAGCTGAAAAGCTTACTTTCCTACTTAAGGCCAAGATTCTGTAATTATTCAAGGGGAGCTGCAATTAATTATCAACAGGTGTACTTTATCATTTTATCTTTTGAGAATCTTGATGTTACCTCATTATTTAAAACAGCTGCAATTAGCTCCAACAGTTTAGATGTCCAAGGCATTCAGTTCCTCTATCTAGATCTACATACAATTTGCCTGCCACTGCTGGAAAATTCCCTCCTATCCTCTACACTGTCACATCAGAGTATTATTTTTGCATTGGTTTCTCCTTACTCAAGTATATTCTTGCTTCAGTGTTTTATGCACCTATCCATCCACCCACAACTATCTAAACTACTGTAGCTTTGAACCATGTCAAAAACGTTCAAATACATTTCAGACACTTAGAAATGACCAACTGTCTGAGAGACTGAATGGGTTTCTGGGTATATTATTGGATCAACAAAAGCAATAGCACTGACTGGAACAGGGCCAAGATTTCACAGGGTATATGGCAGGAAGGTAAGCCTCCTTAATGCGATCAATTTCCTTCCCTCCTTTTTCCTTTTCATTCCTTCCTCTTCTCTTGCCATAACCTTCCTCACCTCCAAGAGAATAAGCGCTTAAATAATTAGATTTTTCCCCTGCCCCTGAGGACTGCACCTTGAAGCAGCAGGAAAGCTCATATGTCCCTATAACCCTTACAGCTATGCCAGCAGGAATTTTTAACTAGGGTCATTTAACCTGAAAAGGTCAAAGTAGGAACCAGATGAAAAGCAGCCCACTGGCCATCTAGACCTGGGGGAGGAGGAAGCAGGAGAAAGAAAGAGGTGAAAGAACAGGCCATCAGCCTACTCTCATAAAAAGGGAAAAAAAAGCAGCTAGAGAAGTCCAACAAGGTAGCAAGTCTGGCTAACAGCATGACTTAGGGTAGAATCGTGTCTTTGCTTCAAGTGAAACCTCCCAGATTGAGATTGTGTTCACTAAGCTGTTAGCCGGTTTAGTTCCAATTGTGATCTTAACCAAGAAAAACATATATTATTTAAAAAACATCACACGCAAGAACCATTCAATACATACAGTTATTGTTGTAATAAAGAAAGTTTATTACTATACCTGAGCACCCAAGTCTTGAAATTCTTTGCAAGCTTCTGGGAATACATCATATGCAATAACTGGATATCCATGTTTTACCAGGTTTTTTGCCATTGGATTTCCCATGTTACCCAGCCCAATGAATCCAACTGGGGTTTTGGAAGCCATTGCCCTAGAACACACTGATTTCAAAACAATAAATATCAATATATTTGTATTTTAGAGTAATGAGTAACAATAATGTAACAAAAGCTAGCACTTAATCTGTTTTCATTGACTTAACTTTACACTTAAAACCGGTGGAAATGTGCATCCTATTCTACATAATTTAAAATGTAAATTATAGCTTACATTGGATCACAAGTACAATCCAAGAATGATTTTTTCTACATAGCAAAGAAAATTATTTTAACTAGGAAAATGTGGGCGTTTCAACAAGTATAGTAATAATCAAACTTGAGCAATGCCCCTGAAAGCTAACATCTGAGCTTCAGTCTGAGAGGAGCTCAAACACAAACTTAACACATGCAGGTTTGTCTCTATTTTGTTATGTGTCTAAATGCTAAACTGGGTATGCAAAATAAAATTTTATCTATATTTTACAGGCTTCTTATTTGCAACTTTGGCTGCAGCCATGGGATATAGCACCTGGTCTCTAGAAGTGGACTGAGGCTGCCACTTTATTTCATGCAGCCCCTCACAGATAATAACTGGATTCTTCTGATCCTGCACTCAGATATAAGCTGCTAACCTAAAGGTAAAAGTCTGCATAATAAATCATTGCAAATCCTTTGAGCCATGGAATCACTTGCACTCTAGTTGAAAAGCAAATACTGAAAACTGGAACAAACTAGAGCATAAATACAAAACGATGAACTCTTTACAGGAATAACCATTGTATTCTGTTTGCCATACTACCAAGACAGAATTATAAAGCATAATATACTATCTACAGAAAACACTACAGTTTCAGTCAGTAACTTTTTACAAGTAGTTAGCAAGTACCAAATGCTGAATTGTAACTAGCGTTGCAGGTGTATCAAATGCTGGACAGTGAGTAGTGTTGCAGGTATCCATCTACTGCAATCACTATCTCATCACTCTAAATGCTCCTAATCCAAGGGCAGCACAATTTGGCAGTGCCGGTATTTTTTTGCCGATTACATAAAATAATTCCTCCTTTACGGCAAAGGAAAAAGTTATGCAGAATAAACACTACGGCATGTGGCAACTAAGCAGCCAGAAACAAGGCTAACTAAAGAACTACTGTAACTCTGAACTGCACATACAGAAAATGTGCCTAAGCTGGATCTAGACTCTAAGAGGTCTCAATGCTTAGCAAAGAATCCTCTCTAGGCCAATAACACTTGATTAATCATTTTAAAGTCTTTCTGGATTTAAGCTCCTTCTTAGCCAGCAATGGTCATGCTCTTTCATCTGCAGCACTATTTTGGAAGTGCCACATTTAATAAATCAGATTTGTTGAGAGAACTTTGGTCTGAGACAGTTTCCACAGATGCCTGCAGCAATTACATAGCTAGAGAAGTAGCACAATTTAAAAGAAAAGTGCACTGGGAAAACGCTTAGTGCAAACTCAGATAAGTCAAGAAAAGAGCGTATTGCTTTTTTAAGAAGTGCTAGATGTCAAATCTAGGAAACAAATTAACAAAGAACCTAAAACACCATCATCAGCCATAGTAAGCATTTCAGAGTCTTTTCTTCTCACAGTTTCTATGAGTCAGTCTTCCCCAATACATCACTTACACTAATCTAAAACTGCTCCTTTTTCTAGCCTAAAGCTTCCAGCTTCCTGTGGAGGTTCGAGTCCTGGTTTTCAGCATCTTTCTTTACCCCTTAATGCCAGTGGATCTAATTTACCTTGACTTCAGTAAAGCTTTCAAAACAGCTTCCTCTAGTATCCTGGTAGCCAAATGGGAAAGTATACACGGGACTGGACTGCAAGACTGGCCGATGGAAGAAATATTGTTTGGACTGTTGCTCTTAAACTACAGTGATCAGTGATTCAAAGACTAGCAACAGACAGTTGTGTGTGATGTTCCTCATGGGCCAATACATGGGCTGCTTAAAATATCATTAATGACTGTGATGACGGGACATATGCACCCTCAACAAGATCATGTATGACACCAAACTGGGGGGAATGACTGAAAAACTGCAGGGCAGGGCTACCATTCAGAAAGACTGGAGAAATGAGTGTCAAGAAGTTCAACAAAGACAAACACAAAGTCCTGTACTTAGGGCAGGAGATGTCATTGCAGGCTGAGGACTGGCTAGACAGATTGCAGCTCTGCAGAAAAGGACTTGTAGATTCCCGTAGACAACAAGTTCAGCATGAGTCTGTAGTGCATTCTTGCAGCAAAAGCTTAATTACATACTAGCCTACATTAGCAAGAGCATACCCAACAAGTCAAAGTCATCAGTGATTCCACTCTATGCAGCACAATACACAAGAGATGTCGTCAAACTGCAGACAGCCCAGCAGACATCACTCGAGATGACTGACGAGCTGGAGAATATGGCATATGAGCAGAGGCTAAAGGAACTGTCTGCTTAGCCTGGAGAAGCAAAGGCTAATTGCAGTCTTCCGCTACCTACAGAGCAAGAGGGAAGAAGAGTTACAGAGCAAATGAAGCCAGATTCTTCACAAAGGTGCACAACAATAGGACATGGGGCAATGGCCAAATGCTGCAGGAAGGGAAATTCCAGTTGGAAATAAGAAAAGCATCCCTGATGAGGGGAAAAGTTCTGCGCTGGAACAGGCTGCACAGAGAAGTGGAGCTCCTTGGAGCACCCTGAGCAACCTGATCTAGCTTTAAAGTTAGACCTGCTTCCAAACCTCAGGTTTCTTTATTTCTGTGAATTCCAAGTAACCTCATCAGAAGCATAAATCTGGCTACCGTGTCTAGGCTTATTCTTGTAGACTCATCACTTTTATCCTGATCTCTTCTCACATAATCTCATGAACATCTAACCAGCACTGCAAAAAAAGCATAAAAAAAATCTCTTAATCATCTTCAGAAAACTTTCTTGATACCTTTTTTCTGTATCAGTGCTGACACCAGCAGTGATATGCCTGTCACTCATACCTACAGCCTAGAAGACCCATCCATGATCTGCTTAAATCTCATTGATTCCTCTTCCATCATATCTGAGATCTCAGCTACTTCAGAACCTGGCCACTTGCCTCAACTTAACAGACATAATCTTGCCTTGATCTTCATGGAAATAGTTGGAATTGAACAGGACATTTTGCCCATGGTACTTTCTGTCACTCCTTCTCTGCACCCTGCCTTACTTTTCTCTATGCCACATAAGACTGCTTTGCTTGGACGACTTTTCATGGCTATCATCACATCTTACTACTACGACATCAATTGGTAATTGGACTATAATGACAGGCCTATTGCCAACAAGCATTTCTATTACTTCTCCAAGGCTGCTCTTCACAATGTAAATATCCATGAAACTAACTCATTCTTCTACTATAAAGCCTTTCTTAAAAGTCTTCATTTTGCAGTATCCCCAGAAGGCATAGCAATAGTTAGGCTGGAACACGATGCAACATGCTGATGGGTATTATTAGTTTTGTGTCACTGTATTCTATTATTTCCCCTTTTGTCTGTCTCTGTTGACTTTCCCTCGTCTTAGTTCATGAATCAGGAATCATCTTCTGTTCTGTGCTAACTAGAACATATTCAAATCCACAGGAATTGGGACCTGTTAGAGAAATAAGTCCAATTTCTGACTTCTTAGTTTGGTTTAACTTTTCACAGCCCAGTGTTAAATTAGCCACTTTAAAATTCTTGGAAAAACCTCCAGATCCCCAGGTACTCAAATATAGGAAAACTGCTTTAAAGGACTGATGAAATTAGCTCACAGACATACCTAATTGAACTGATTTTAATTAATTTTGAATCAACTGCATTTAGAATCATGGCATATTTTTTAATGACTACTTAAAGACAGTGGGGGTTTGCCAAACAGAGGATGTTTAAGACGACATGATTTTTCACATCTTCATATTAGATGAAACTCCACAGGTGCTATCATGGAAAGTGATGTCCAGCTTGAATATCTGGCACTGTTTACCATTTGATACATAGCACAGGCTCGGTTTTGAAATAACTGTATAATTCAGACATCTAAAGATTGATATTCTGCAAACCCACATACACTTACACTTAACTAATTCTGTCAATTGAATAAGCATTTGCACAAACTGTCCCTGTGGTATTGAGTCCATTTTACTTCAACCATAATATCTACATAGCCTGCTGCAATCACATGGCTGGAAAAATGCCCAGGCCACATTCAACTTCTAGAAGAGGGCAGAACATCAGAAGTAGAAGCAATAGAAGCTACTTTTAAAATAATCACTGATACCATGTGCAACTAAATCCCCTTCATTGGGAACAGAACCAGCAACATATGTTAATCTATAGATCAAGTTAATTGTGAGCAAAACCAGCTACAGCTACACTGACTCCAAAGAATTTGGGCTTTTCCCAGGGGATTCTTCATTATTCTCTTGAGGGAACGTGTGCTAACAGACCCCTGTGCGTATGAAGACTCCATTGATGAGGAGGATCAATTTATGACCCTGTTGACATCCTGGGGGCTTATAAACACTACAGATAAAAAAGTTTCCCTTTGAAAAGTCAGCCTACAATAGGAACACTTGACCCAATCTACAATTTCCTGAGAATTTTACCTTAAAAATAATTTAATTAAAAAATTTCCTAGAGTTTATGAATCTCTGAATGCCTTTTCTTGAACAAAATACACCCATTAAGAGACTAAATTCAGAAACGCAGATTGCAATCCTGTCCTTAGAATACCTGTCCTGTCAATGACCTTAAACTTCTCTTTTCAAGCTTCTACGTAAGGATACCGAAAGCAATTTTCTTTTTAACCTGAACAATGACAGTTACAAGTTTAGATCATTTCAGATGTTTACATTTCATTTTACACTATCTCCCAAAGTAATGGCTCTTACAGTTTCAGGAAAGAATTTCAGCTCCAGTGGTGCCTTGAATTCACTGCAAATAAAGAGACTGTACAGACACTATAATACACAGTGCAGAGGACATCTCTTTGGATTCAAACAAAAAGGATCTAATAGCTGGATAGGACCATAGACAGTAGAGCTGGAAAAGGTCCAATGTGCTTGTACTCTGAAGGAAAGCACAGTCTAACTGGCCAAGAACAGGACTGAGAAACTAGTAACTCTCAAACTGTAATCTCAACTATACTACTTAATTTTGGGCTTTATAAAATCTATTTTGAATGATGTTCACCAAAATGTCTAGCTCCTGGGATGGAATCCCGAGCTCCACAGTCAAATGAAACTGATAAATCCAGCATAAGGGATAAGAGCCTACTTATTTCTGCCCTGTATCAATTTCCTAATCAGAGTGGTTGCAAGTCATATTAATATTCTTGATCTCTCTGGATCAGTGAATTTTGAGCTCTTTTCCAAGCTAGTAGGTGAGTTTTAACAGGAGCATGGGAAGAGCATGCCCAGAGGAAGCTCAACCACTGATGTTCCTGGTTTTGCTCAGGGCTTTATGAGAAAGTACAGTTGTATATGAAGTAACTTGACAAGGGGAGTGAAACGACGATTCAATTTGAGCCACTGATTTAACATCTGAAGTTCTGGTGCAAGTACAACAGAAGACATCATCCCTTTTCTCCTTCCTGCTTTGAAAGAAAGGATCAGAGAGAGCTTCCATGTTTTGTGCAGACTTCTCTATGGAAACTCATAAACCCTCTATTGAACTAGATCCTGGAGGGAACTAGATAGAGAAACATAGAAGTTAGAGATGCCAGCTGTACACTGGCAGAATCAGGTCTTTCTGCTCCTAGAAGCTTTTGCCAATGGAATTCAAATTGCCCCAGGGTCACAGGCTTTTAAAGGTTATGCAATGATTTTGAGAACTGCACTCTGCCAAAATAATAATTTAAGAAGATTACAAGACTCTAAATTTGGCCAGCTTTACATTGAAAACATCCCACTTGCTTTTCCTTGCCTCTGTAAAGGTCTGCTGATGAAAACCAGACATGCTATCTTGTAACAGTCAGACTCTTCTTCCTTCATTTTTCTTATCTGTAGCTATACCTCATTAAAAGTTTGCTAATACATTAAAGACAAAAACATGTAGTATGTACTTTTCATCTAAAAAGAATATTAAGTGTACACTTGATCCTTTAATTAAGTAATGTACTGGACTTCAGAGCAGCAGGTCTTTCTGTCATAATCCTTGCTTAGTAATTAATGCTTCTCTGCGCCAGAGCACGGAACCATTCAACAGTTCAAACACAGCTCCTGCATCAACAATAGTACTGTTTAACTATTAACTGAATGGGTCTCTACTATTCATCCAAAAGTATTTGTGGGGACATTTTTGTTCTCTAGCAGGGTACTGTCTTCTTTGATGAACAGGTCCCTCAGCTGATGAATCTTCATTCACCAGAAAATCTTCCTTTCTCAGCCACAATACCTCATTAACCTCCTCTTCACCTCCCTAGCAGTCCCCAGGAAGGACTTCTCCACATCCATCAAAAATGTATTTTTAAGTAAAGTCATACACACCCCGTCCATGAAGCATCTTTGCCAGCAACTGCCAGCTGCAGATCACAAGACTACATGGTCTTTATACAACTTGCTAACACACAAAACATACATAGCCAAGATGTTTCTCCAAAATCTGCCCTCAGCTATTTTCCTCCTGCATGATTTAAAAGCCTCTGGTATAAACATACAGAAAAAACAATCCATCATGGTCTGTGCCAGCTGCAAAGAGCAACTGACCAAGTAACTAAGGAGCATTCAATAAGTGAAGGAAGACAGGCTCGCTCGGTAACCAAGCTGCGGTGTTGGACAGCTCTCAGAGCTGGCACAGTTCCTTCACTAGGATGGCATTTCGCTCAGAACGACAGTTGATGAAATCACTACTCAAAGGACAACTTCTAGACTCAAAACTGAAGAAAAGAATGGCAAACCTAATAAACGCATTAGAGATGGGGAAACCTCAACATATAACTAAGCACCAGAGCTTAGCAGTTAAGAAGGCTTAATGCTTAGACCTTCATCCCATAAACACTTCTCAGAGTCAATAGGACTTTCAGCACAGTCACTACTGACTAAGTCAGAGCTTAAATGCAGTGGGTGAAGTTCTGTTCTATGGAAGTTTCTTGGGAGAGTCATAAGTTCTCCTTAGATTTAGTCACAGTTTCTCAGTCTTCAGGCAAAGACAAACTATATTTTTCAACTTTAAGGGCCAGCGTAGTGTTTTGGGTTGCTTTTCACATCAAGAAACGAGATCCCTTTCATCTTCTCTACATTAAATGTGACCATTGGAATATTGATCATGATAGCAGATTTCAAAGCTCTTACAGAAATACCTGACAGCTACCATGCACAGAAAGTTCAAAATACATTGAAAACTACTGCTTTCAATTGCGGTATCACAAAAGGTACTAAACACACAAACAGGTCTCCTGTATTTAACTTTACTAGCATGTGACCAATACACCTGCTGCACCTGAGCTATCACTTAGCACAACACCAGAGCTGCAACTATAAAAAAAATCATGCATTAGCGGAAGAGAGATTCAAGCAAAAATAACACTGAAAGCTAATTCCAAAATTAAGTGTCAAACACTTTTCATTGATCAGTTCAAATAAGATTTAAAGGGGAATTACAATTTTTAAGGAGTTACTTACTTAAAAGTAATTAAATAACTCTGGAAGCCCTTTGTTAAGTGTAAAGATTTTAGAATCATACACCATTTAAAATAATATATTTCTTCCACTTCACTACTTGAAAAGTCTTCACGTACTTGTCTGTTTGGAGCCTAACTAGAGAATAACATACACAAGCTTGACTGCTATCGAAATGACACTGAAAAGACTACTGAAGATATATTTTCAATTATCTACTTCAGCAGCTAAAATACTTGGAAACAGTAGCGTGATTTCCAAGTCAGAAAAGGGAAAAGACTTGGGCTCCAGTTCTGCAAGTTCTTCCTTCACTTGCACCAACAGGACATTTAAAGGTGTTTGCTCCTTCCACTGCCCATGAATGAACCACATGTGTGAGTGAGTGCCTGCGTAGCTGGAATCTGAGGAAGCACCACTGGATTTACCTTCAGTTTAAGGAAAATAACGGGATACAATGACTGAGAGGGTTGAACTGCCCAAATCTAGGTGACAAGTACTGCTAACATGTCACTGGTGCCACAGGAAACTCTTCTGGGCTCTGATAATTCCCAGGCATGCTATTTTAAGCAAACGAGTGAAAACATTCATTGAGCTAAGCCACTCCGAAGCTCCGGTAGGGCCTCAAATAAGGCGGCAGCGGGAGCTGCTTCGCGGGAGCCACCGATGACCCCCCTCAGCGCTCCCCCGCGGGGCCCCTCACCGGGGCCGCTGCACGGCGGGGCGGTTCCGGGGCCCGCCAGGAGCGGGGCCGGGCCCGTTGGGCTCTTAGAGCCCGCGGCCGCCAAGGGCAGCGCGGCAGCAGCGTTCCCCAGACGATCCCCTGGGAAAGGCCCGGCCTTTCCCCGCCCGACGACGACAGCCCGGCGGTCAGCGCGGAGCCGCTCGAGTCGAGGGGAGGGGCAGCTCCTTACCCATCGCCGCACGGGCGGCACGCACCCGCCTGTGCCAGCGCCACCAGCCCGCAGGTCCCCCGAGCACCACAGCCGCGGCCATGCTGCGCCTCCGCGCCGAGTGACCTCCGGCCAGCCGCCACCCGCCCCGGCACCTCCCCGCCCGCCTCCACCGCCCGCGCGCTACGAGCGGCAGCTGCGGCAGCCAACCACAGACGCTATTTGGCGGGACCCAGCCAATGGGAGCGCACAAGTCTCCTCCCCGCGGCCCACTGGTCCCGCCCGCCGCCCCGTGACGGATGGGGCCGGTCCCACTCCCCGCCCTCGGAGTGCGGAGCGGAGCGGAGTGGGGCGGGACGGGGGCTGGGCAGGCGCTGGGGCACCTTATTGGGGCAGCGGAGCTGGCGGCGGGGCGGTGGGTAATTGTATCCTGCTGCCTGCGGCTTTCTCGGGGGAGGTGTTTTCTTCCAGCCCTCCTCTTTGTCTGCGCCTGCCCGCTGTGCCCTCCCCTTCCTGAGTCGCAGCCGGGAGAGCCCTTTGGCTGAGAAGGGGGAGGGACAGCACAACTGGGGTTTTGGTAGAGGCAGTTTGCGGTGAGAGACGGCGGGGACGCGCCGCCCGGCTTGGGGCCCCGCTGGCCTCGGCCATGTGCGGTCCGAGGTACCCGCAGCATGGCGCAAACGGCGCCCTCGGGCTGAGGAAAAAGGCCTGGTTTTGCCTAGTCTGATGGCAGAAGAGCGTTGGAGCTTGGGACTGGCTTCATCCTGCCCAGAGCACAGTTCCCGAAGGCCTCACAGAGGGTTTATCAGCATCGATTACAATTGTATTTGAACAAGCTATTAAGAGCTGTGCTGCTCGCCCACAGCGTAGCATCTGACAGGACTCCGAGACCTTGCTGGCAGTACAAGGAGAGCTTCAGGCCCTTCACGGGTGTGAGGGAGCAGGCCAGGCTCTGAGGGAGGGCAGGCTGGAGGCAGGCGAATGCTGCCTCCTCTGAGTATGGCTTCAGCTCCAGTCCTGTAACTACCACATTCCTCTCTCATGAACAAAGTAATTAATTTCCTGACAGCAAAACTTGCCTTAATTTGTTGTGGAAGAATGCTGGGTAGTCCCTTGGTCATTAGGTTACTCTTGCTAGGTTGGAGCTTTTTTGTAGCTGTTATGTAGTATCATTTACAGACTTCTGGGAGAATGTAGTCATCAGGAGTAAATCTCTGGTCTCTCAACATCAGCTATTCACTCGGTTATATATTAGCACAGAGAGAATAGGCTTGATACATAAGCTTGGTTCTTCTGTCAGTACCACACTATATTTTTGCATATTTGCCTGTATAAACCAATGGATGATACACAATTAAATTAACCCAGCTCAACATAAAGGAATTTTGTGGGCAGTGAAGAAGGCTGTGGTTATATAGTAGCTTTACTCTGGCATGAGTGAGTGCTACCGCTCAACAGGCTGATCTCATACTGTCACCCAGTTGCTTCTTTCTCTCATTGCCTCGTAGCTGAGAAATAAGACAGAGCATGACTTGAGAAGAAAAATGATCTCTGCAGCTAAGGCAATGGAAAGAGACACACAAAACCAAAAATGCTTTAATTTGCTAACACTTTGCAAAACATTTGAAGCCCCAGAGACTCATATATACCAATATTTTCATAAGCTCACTTGTCTCTTCCACCGTGCCATTTGAAGTGTGTCAACTGAATGACGCTACTGAGCTATGTTTACTTTTCTTCTCAGTGGTGACAAGGTTGACAACCATCTTGAGCACAGATTTTGTTGGGATGAGAAGAGGTGTGATTCCTCATTGATGCAGCTATGCTGGCAGAAATCTGTACTGAGGTGTAGTCCAAATCAGGTCTTTGGAAGTCATTAAAACCTGAATTTTGCACGTAATCACACAGAACTTTGAAAATGTGGGGTTTTTGCCTTCCAGCCTGATTCTTCACTGCCTTATATTTTCAGACTCATTCACCCTTTTCCAACTGGCTGTAGACTCCTATCAAGTCTGAACTGAGTTAGGAAAGTAATTAAGATTTTTTCTGAGGGGTTAAGAATAGATAGGTGGATCAAGTGAAGAGTCTAATGCTACAATCAGTGTGGTCTTTACATTCAGATTTTTAAGTCTCATTACAAGATGCAGCTTTACCTGCATAGCTGCATCTTCCTCTAGACCTTTATCATGTCTAAGAGGGTTTTATTTGTGTAGGTATAAAGCATTCTTTGTTTAAAAGGTATGTGAGGGAAATTTCACTTTGTACCAGCAGAATAAAAATACACTACAATCACTTCCAAAGAAAGCATGAGAAACTGGAAAAAGGAGGGTCCTATTGATAAAAGTGTAGTAGACTTCTCTTTACATTACTTTGCCAACACACCTGTGTATAAACTCTATTGTTAGCGACATGTCCAGTGTTATCTTACTATAATTTTTACATTGCTTTTCTACAGAACATGCTTTTGCAGGGAGATGAAATACCTGAGATTAGATTAAATAGAATCTCTGCTCATGTAATGAACACTGATACAACTGATAGTAGTAGTTTAGTACTTCTAAGGTAGCCAGTATGGGAAGGAAGCATTTGCAGGACCAGATGGTGCAGGGCTACCAAACTAGAGAGCATTAGCAGGAGAAGGGAGAAAATGAAATTAATAGTGTTGCTGTGTTTTTTTTATTTTCTCCAAAATGCCCTCTAGTGCTGTTTGAACTTTTAGTGGGCTTATAGTAAAGCTAGCTCATTTTGTTAAAAATAATTATGCCTTTCGTAGAAGTTTATCTCACTATAAATTAATCCTTCCTAGTTAATTTTGGTTTGTGTGCTTCTGATTTCTTTGCCAACCTAATCACATTCTTTCCACATAAAATGAAGAAAAAAGCTTTGTTAACTTCCAAATACTTTTGTTTTAAGTAAATACCCATGAAAGCTTTTACTTATATTAAAACCCAGGATAAAAATGTTCTGGTGTTTTCCAACAAAGCAGCAGTATCTCCTTACACCTAGTAAGATAGTGTTTCATAAAGATTTGTATGTGATGATTTCTGAAATTGTTAACTAGTCAGAATGCAACCAAACTATTATTTGTATAGCTTGGTTCTACAAATTATTATTTTTCCTAGTGTTAAAAATGGGGATACCTCATTTGAGCACATATAACCCCTACTTTTAAAGTAAAATGCTTTAAAGTCATGTGAGTAAAGTCTAAAATTGTCTATAAAAATAAATTAATTAGATATTTTAAAATATCTTGAAGTGCCAAAAAAGCTTTCCAGAAATCAGTGATTATACTGTAAACATGCCACAAAGGGGAACTGTTAACAAGTGTGCCTTTGCCAATGGTAGGAAGATTGCCAACATCTAATTGGCTTTAAAGTTTTGTTCTGTCAATGGTGTATTGTATCTTAAAAGCAGTAATGCCAACCTTATGATTTAGGCATGAAACGGGACCTCAAAATATCTGACTGATTATGGCAGGAAGGAACTATTTTCTTAAAGAAAACTTGCCAGCCTGCTTGTTGTTCTAGTATAAGTAAAGAGTTCCTTTTGTACAACACAGCAAAAAGACCAGCATAAAGGTTATATATGACAAGGACAAGTAGTAAACATATAACTGATACATATCTGTTTTCATTGGTATATCTAATAGTGCATTATAAAGAAAGAGTATAGATGCCATTATAAGAACTGATCTTTGAGCTGCCAAACCCATTTAAGTCATTGTTGCTCTGCAAACCTGACTATACCAGGAGGTCCCCCCAGTCAGTCCAGTCAGTTCAATTGCTTTTTGATAACTTTCTATACTGGACCTGTGAAATGAGCAGGATTTAAAAAAAAATCCCCATGGCTTTTGCCCTGGCTGCTCATCACCATCCTTGCATTACCATTTACAGCCCTCTCAGGTGTGCCAATATAGCGGTTGTTAACCCACATCCTTTCACTCATCTGTTTCACAGACAAATGCTTGCACCAGCACTCTGGTCCTCGCTCTGGAGGGACTGAATGGGCCAAGCTGGAATGAATGAACAGGGCAGAAAGCTCTTTAATCAGCTCCTAAACTACTGGGTATTACAGAATCACAGAATGGCAGCGGTTGGAAGGGACGTCTGGAGATCATCTAGTCCAACCCCCCCTGCTAGAGCAGGATCACCTAGAGCAGGTTGCACAGGATGGCTTCCAGGTGGGTTTTGAAGATCTCTAGAGAAGGAGACTCCACAACCTCTCTGGGCAGCCTGTTCCAGTGCTCTGTCACCTCAAAGTGAAGAAGTTTTTCCTCACGTTCAGATGGAACTTCCTGTGTTCCAGTTTGTGCCTGTTGGCCCTTGTCCTGTCACTGGGCACCACTGAAAAGAGTCTGGCCCCATCCTCTTGACACCCACCCTTTAGATATTTATAAGCATTTATGAGATCCCCTCTCAGTCTTCTCCAGGCTGAACAGACCCAGGTCTCTCAGCCTTTCCTCATACAAGAGATGTTCCAGTCCCCTCATCATCCTTGTAGCCCTCCGCTGGACTCTCTCCAGTAGTTCCCTGTCTGTCTTGAACTGGGGAGCCCAGCACTGGACACAGTATTGGTAATGTAGAACCAAATTCTTGGTCATGGGAAGAACAGTGAGGTTCCCGGTGTCATACAACATGTCAGTGACAGAAAAGGGAAAGCAAATGCAACTTTCTTGACTGTCATTATCATGTAACCATACCAAACCCATGACCATTATTACCATGCTCATTTAAGCCACACTGCCTTGCTATTATTAGTGCATGGTTACCATATCATCTTGCTTTGTAAACTGCTGCTCGCTCATTCCTGCAGGATCTGAGAAATGTGGAGAGAAAGATACAGTACCTTTATACAGCATGGTCCTGTATCCTGGCTTGGTAGGTCATCAAAAACTTGTCTATATTTACTTACCTTGTTACCTCATGAATGCTTAGTGACATGAATCTAAACCTTGGTGTTTAAGTGACTGAGATTTATTTTCTTACACTGCAAGAAATATGTGTAGACCTTAGGTGTGCTCCATAACATTTGTGACATTGTAACGTGTATGTTAAAACAGGAGAACTTGTCTGAGCACTCACAATACAGAAAACAGCTGCTATTGATGTACTACAGTATATCAATAGGTAGGTGCTTTTCTACCTGTTGGTACATTGTGCCCACTCAATTCCAGGATATGTAAAGAAACACAAACAAACATGTTAATAAACACAAAATAATGTAAAGAAGGCTACTCTTTTTATTCTTAGTGCTGAAAATGTGACCATTTTAGTTTGCTTTAAAGGTCTCATATAAAAAGGCAAAACAAAGAATTAAGAATCCCCTACAAATACAGAATATTAACAATATATTTTTGTCAATTTGCATTTTGTTAGATATAAGGATTTTTTCCCTTTAATGAGGAACCTCTGAAAGCAATATCTCCTTTATATACAGAACAGATTTTTCACTGCAGCTGACTATTACTATGCCAATTCTCCAAAGGACTATGTCAAATTATGCTAAGGATGTTTAGATTCACTTTTAGAGCCTACCCCAATTGATGCAGGATAATTACATTTGATCAGTTTTTAAAAAAATTTTCCATTACTTTAGGGAGATTTCCTTTTCAGGACGTGGTGTTTTATAGTCTGGGTTGATAACTAAGCACAATTTTCACTGAATTTAGCAAGAATTACAGGCATACAACACCTATAAAATGAGACCCTCATTGCAGAGTGATATTTAAATTCAACATTAACACCACTTAGTGTAGCCAAAAGAAACTACAGGGGATGCAACAGCACATTTGAGACTTGATTCAAAATGAATTGGCAGCCAAGCCGACGGTGTTTTATTCCTCCTCCTAACCTTTCAACTTGCATTTGTTGCATTTACCTCTCTGCATTGGGGAGCTTTCATAATGTTTGTCAAATGCAATAAAAGTGCAGTGAAGCTGCTCAGGAATCCCTGAGCTGCAAATAGTTGGAGCTGGGAGAGCATTCCAGAGAAATATCCCTGCATATTTCCTCTCTGACTGGTCACTGCTGGAGACAGACTACTGAGCTAGAGGGACCTTGAGTCCAACATAATATGACATTCTTCACGCTTGTAAATATTCGAGTTGGCATTCTCAGAGCAGCATTCATTTCCTAGCTGTGTGCGCTTCACTAGATAACGAACTGGAATGTGTAAGCAGCAATGCAAGGGGTTATTTTTGCCTACAGAAAAAAAAAACCCCATGTGTAATCTGAACTGCTTTATTTCTTGCTGAATTGCATGATATATTCTGCAGCAGTATGTAATTTAGTAATCAACCATGAACTGAATATGTATGATATTCTGAATATTGCATAGACTTAAGGGGAAGCAAATTCCAGGCTTCTGTGGGAATGTAGTGCCCTGGGGGAACACAGAAACTTTGTTTTGGTATGAAGACTTACTGTCTGTTTTGCCAGAAGCATTTGTACTGTAGTTTGGAAAGTGGTCGCATCTCAGTTCATGTTACTACAGGGTACCAGTGCATACGTATTTGTACTAACTGATACCAATTTCAGTTAAACACTAGAGTTTTGCCCTCTTTTTAGCCCTGATAAATCCCATTAAGATGCTTAGGCTGGACTGTGCTGTGTTTCTCTGAAGAGCTGCAAAGATTCAAGTACCTATTTCCCAGAAGAATTCAATCGTCTCCTTCAAGTTCTCTTCAAAATCCCACTCAAGTAAAATGCAACAGAGGTACTTTATCTAGATGAATTTCATTGGAAAATGCTGTGGTGAACAAGTCCTTTTAATCACTGCATTTTGATAAATGGAATATCTTGCAGTTGCAAATTCAATCACTACTATATTCTACAAATAAGTAGGATGCAGGTTGTACCATGAACAATATAGAGCTGTTCCATTTGAAGAATTGGCATAGTAATAGTCAGCTGCAGTGAAAAATTGCAGAACAAAACTATCAGATAACAATACTTTTTAGAAGGAATACGCTGCTAGTTTATAAAAAATGATCCATGCTTCATCTGTGCTAACTGTGATAGGAATTCCAGTAGAGCAGAGTCACTAGCATGTTGGTCACCAATAGGATCATTTGGTAAAGGTCAGCACTGTAGTGTCAGAGCTCTACCAAAAAAAAAAAAAAAAAAAGGAAAATAAAGGGAGAGATGCAATAATTTGCTTTCCTAAAATAAGAAAAGCCAACGTATGTTGTTAATGTACAACATACTGAAGTTAAAAAGTAATTTGATTTTTCTTGTCTCAGGTGGGAGATAGATTAAGAGCATACATTGCAGAGAGAGATGTTGACTGCACTAAAAGTAACCAGTTAAATCTAGTTGAGAAATACATTTTAGAGTCCCCCTTTAAAATACAATACTAAACTAAAACTTGGATATGATTTAAAACCTACTAATAAATAAATAAATAAATAAATAAATAACAATGACGACGACAACAGCAACAACAATACCACTAATAACAAATTAATTTACTGTGAACACCTTGAATATAACTAAATACGATTGAAATGCAAATCTGGTCTGTTGTGCCTGCCTTTTGATGTCTAACAACTTGTAGGAAAAGATACACAAGAAAAACCATGACAGGCTTCAATAATCCAGAGTTGTTGATTCAGGAAAACCAGAGTTTTCTGAGTCAGACTTCCTCAGTATTATTATTTCTGTAAAACTGACATAGTATGCCTGCTCAGGTACACAAACTGAAGCTTTGGTTTTTATATAACATGGAATAAAAAAATATTTTCCATGACTGATTTGTTTGAAAGAAAAATACTTTTTGAATGGTTTATTTTTTCCGCCAGTAACACATTATCTTCACTGAACATGAAATCAAACTTTGGTTTGTTACTTTTAAAAATGAACATAAATGTATCGTTATCACTAGAGTAATATAATCCTATTATCATTTTATTAGATAAGCAGTGACAATGTTGTGTTTGTAATAGCCTCTAGAGATACAATAAATCTCACAAGGGAATGTCAGCCTGGTCCAAGACAGATTAAATTTAGAGAACTGGAATATAGTTCCCAGTAAACAAACACTTTGAGGTCAGGAGGTCATACTTGCTCAGCTGTTCTTCATAAGCCCTATTGGAAATAACTTTCATACCATCACTGAGTATATTTCATGCTACCTAATAATACCAAGGGCCAAGTACAGTTGTGATAGAAATGATTTCTAAGTGAAATATTGAGTGTCAAATGATCAAAAAGCAATATGAACATGGCTAATCAGGATGATGTTAGATATCCAATGGGTGCAATGCATAAGATCTACTCTGTTGTGGGGAAAAAATTCATTCCACTTGGAAGCTAGTGCAAATTCCCATTGACAAATGAGCTGATTTGGCCCCAGCAATCCTGTGATTAATACAACAAAAACTAAGGCTAACTATATTTGAGTTTAGAAGAGGACTAGGAAGAATATTCAGCCAATGAACTCTCCCTTGGTGGTTGACTAATTGCAGCAGAATGGGGACCGCAAGTCAGCAAAGGTCTGGGAAGGAGAGAGAACTACAGACTGAATTGGCTTTTGGCATCTCTTCTAACAGGATGAAAACTGCCTGGATTCTGGGAATGCTAAAATAAATATATATATATGTATATATCAATGCGTGGTTTATTATGGGTAAAGTTCTCAAAAACAGTTAAGATAACTTGGTGATTTTCAAACTCATACACCTCTGTCACCCAATTTTAAGGAAAAGCTGCACTATTAGTAACAGATACTGTTGACAAGCTCAGTCAGGTCTCAGAGGTAGCATTTAAGCAGGCAGTTTCATGAAGCCTTGAAAAGTCTCCTTCAGCACAAACATGGTATATACAAAATATGCAGATATACAGACCAAATGCTGCCCACTGAAATATCCCGGTAAAGATAACTGAAATACACCCTGTAAAACCAGATTCTAATCATGGTGTTTGTGTACAAAACACTTATTACAGGCCTGACAGATCCTTTGCCATGCAGTGAACTAAAGCCATATGCCATGGCTGTGATATTACTGTGCTTTTATAAGAGTATGGGTTGTTATCCATATTAATAATGTAAATTATATTTTAATTGAAAGATTCCAGTTCCAAAACACAACACCACACAACCACACTTTGGACAATATGGCTAACTTTGCTACATTATAATGTAAAATATTAAAATTAGCAAAAGGGAGAGCCATTTTTTAAATATGTTTCTTTTTTGTAGAAAGTTGTAGAAATGTAAGCACTGCAGTACTCTGCCTTTTTAAAATATTCCTTATACAAGGAAATTTGTGAAATAAGTATGAAAGTTTAAAAAAATGATAGGATGTGCGTGGTAAAAATATAGTTTTCTAAGTGGTGCTGATCAGATAAAATCAGAAAGAGTGCATTATTTTCTGTATGTAAATTTGCACAGCAAATCCAACATTCTACTCTGTACAATGTTAATAGACACAATAGAATAAAACATAATCAGGGGGATGAATTAAAGACAAATTTTAATTTTAGCACTACGCTTTCTAGTAATTGATTTGTACATAATGTATGTAACTGTGTGGTCATTATTTTTGCATAGAATTTAAGAACTCGTTATGTAGGAATTTCAGAACTCCAGCAGTAGGAGAAGGTGAGAACCTCTACTCAAGATCTGTTAACTGAGAAGTTTTCTGTACAAACAGCAACACAAGAGGTTTAGATCCCTCTTTGAGCTGAATCTGGGGCTATGGGGAAAAGCAGCGCGAGTCGCTCTCTGTCTCCAGTCCCAGGCCAGGCACGACCTCTCACAAGTACGTGGCGTGACCCGATAGCCCTTCTTCTCGGTGCCGACTCAAGCATGAGCACTGCATCAGTCAGATGGTACCAGCCTTGGCAGGGAGTTGTGGAGCAGGACCAAGCTCCCCAGTTCGAGCACTTGATGCAACAGATGCAGCTGCTCAGGGAGCCAAGGGGCGAGAAAAACTAGTAAACCAGTGTAGACACAAGAGCTGCTAAAGCCAGATAGGGCAGCAGGAGACAGCATTAGCATGAGGACTCAGACATCTTTAGATCCTTTGAGAAAAATATATACCATTATGAGAAAATAGGAAAGCTGCCAAGCTTCTTGCAGATACAGTATACAGACACTTCTGTGCTCTGTCAGCAGTGGCGGCCAGTGCTGGAGGGGGACCCAAAAGGGGATACAAGAAGCACGCTGTAGGTAGCTATGGAAAGTGTCTTTCTACTTCCAGTCCGTCAGGGTTAAGCACTGTGCCCTGAGCTACAAGAACTTTGAAATCTCATTGCTTGTTTGTTTCCTGCCACATGCAGTTTTCCTGCCTCTGAAAACAAAATGTTGGTCATTTGGGAGCTTCCTATTACTTTCAGATAGCGAAGATAAAAGGCTGGGAGAAACAGTAAATCTACCAGAGCATACAAAATAAAGGTATTTACGTGTTCTATATCTGCTAAGATTTAAGTGACACCTACTCAGTGGTCATTTACATGCAGTTCTGTGCATGCCAGTAAGACGTATGCTAGAAGGAAAAAACCCCCAACCTTACAAACATCATAAATAAGAAATGAAACACTCCCCCAGACCTGAGTCTCCAGTGCACATATATTAATTACACACCAGAGAGTAGAGCCTCAGTATGTGCAAGCATTTAATTCATTATTTGCATTTATTAAAAACATTCCTTTTCACTTTAACAATACAGTAACCCAACAGTGAAATAACACCAATTCAAATGTGGTCATTTACAGACATGTGGTTTCTTGTGCCCATTGTACAGTGCAGCGCTGCCAAGTCTCACACCTTAGGAGTAAGCTCTTGCTCTCTCCTCTCTCTGTCACACGTACATGCACACACATACAAAATTTACATGTCTGCTCTCGCCTATACTCTTTTGGGAAAACCCGCAAATTTCATCAATCTCACTCACACAGATTTAAAAATCCTGGCAACTTTTGAATAGCTTTTCTTCATCAGCTGCAATTAAATGTTGGAAAAGAAATCCAAAATGTACAGAGAGAGTCTTTCTCCTTAATAGGAAATGTTAGCAATAGTATGTGATTTCCAATGTGTTCCAAAGATTTGCCACACCATCTTACTGGAAGGCAAAGTCTGCATGCCCTGTGATTAGGTTTCCTTAAACGCTGAGCAATTCAGTGTTGTCAGCCATAATATAAAACATTATTTATAACTATTTAACTGTTTTAAGAGTATAGTTAATAGCTTTCGGTAACATGATCTTAAAGAAGTTGATTAAGTGTGCTTTACAACGTGACCAGAAAGAGCTTCCGATTAGTGACATCGATATATATATTTTACATCTCACATGGCCCATACTTTTAAAAGTTGGGCGTGTTGAAATAGGAGTCAAACCAAAATGAAATCAAATCGTTAGAACCAAAGCGTTTCCTTACCACACTTCATCAATATCATCATGTCATGCCAATAGATTGAATATCTACAACGTAAAGTAATAAAAATAATGGTAATAAAAACTAGAAATATACAATTTTTCTGTCACTCACACAAAGCAAAGATGGGCCTCAGGGGAAGAATTTAAGGCTGGATCCAAAACTCATCATGGCTTTGGTTCAAGCTGTAACACAGAAAGTAAACAGAAAAAATGTTAGGCTCTGGATCTGAATAAAAGTTCAAATATACCCAAGGTTAAACAGATGTGATGGGGGCCCATTTATATTTCAAGGCTATAAATTGCTAAAGGAGCTCAGAGGTTTAAAAATATAGTGTAGTTATGAAAACAGTAAATGTTTTCCAAACATGCTCAACTCTGTTTCCCGAGAGTCCGTAATTGCCCCACACTTCCTTTGGCTTCCTTCCGGTTAGCTGCGTACAGTTTTTATTCCTTGTTCATCTCATGCCTGAGGAGGGACTAGTCTCATCCTGGCAAAGGAAGTTTCCGTATAATTACAAAGCAGAGGGATTTTTATGTTCCAGACTGAATTTCCAACTTCTTTTGAACCTAGTAGTGTTGAAATCCAGTTACTGCATTCACATACATTTTTACCTTATTTAATATTTCTATCAAAACCGCAATCTTAATTTGCCATTGTATGTTTGTCCTCATATTTATGCACTTAAGAAATTGGGACACTAAGAAAAGGGTTCTGCCAGCTTTTTATTTCCAAATAAATACCATGGTGAAATGTTTTTCGCTAACAAAATGAGACATATTCTTTGGAAATTGTGCATATAAACACAAAAAGAGAGAGAACTGATTTTTTTCAGCTTTAAGAAGAGAAGGCCATAGGGACACCCTATTGCTATCTACAACCAGCGAAGCACAGGGTGTAGGAAAGATGAAACCAAACTCATTTCAGAGGTGCACAGTGAAGGGATAAGAGTCAAGAGACAAAATTGGAATGTGGGAAATCCCAATTTGATATAAAGAAGACTTTTAGAATGAGTGTTTTCAACCACTGAGAGAGGTCCTCTAAGTGATGGTGAAATCTCCATCCTTGGAGACATTCAAAATGTGGCCGGGCAAGGCCCTGAGCAACATGCCCTCCTTCAACCTGCTCTGGAGGTCCCTTCTGACCTCCATGGTTCTGATTCTATGACATATATAGGGAGAATTGCATCAAAAAGATACTTGACATTCACCATTTTTTCCTTAAAAAAATACCCAAACATTGGCTAAACACTGATTCTACATGCTTAGAGTATAATTCTGGTATACATGAAAAGTATAACATTTGTTGTAAGACACTGGCTTGAAAGAAAACAATTTCCTGTTATTGAAATCAGTGGGGTTGGGAAGGTGAAAATCAAGTCAGGAGAAGGATTATTGCCATCATACCTGTAATAAGCTCTTCTAATTGAATTACTGTATTAGTGTTAAGAGAGTCTCACAAGACTTCACTAGAAATGCTGATCAAATTTCTTTTTTATTTTACAATTTTCAATATTTTGTGGAGAATATAGGCAAAGATAGAAAAATAGTGGGTTATTTTTCTACTCAAGAGCAAGTTTCCCAAAAGATTTATATCACATGGATGAATTTCAGGAGATAGTATCTCATGATCCCTGCCTAGAAAATGCAGACTGATTAGGGCACTCAACCATTAATTCTCAGAGCAAATGCAAGTTTCACCAGTTCCAATCACATTTTTCTTGATCCAAATCTTTGTTTGTACCAGTCCAAGCATATTGATTGTTGATTCCGGGATCACAGTGCACAGCTTGTCCATTTGGGCAAAGTCCTTCATTTCTCAAAGGGGCAATAATGAAATGAGAAAAGGCTCTGCACCGTCTTTCTGTAGAATAGCTGTAAATTCTAGAGCGATAAGATTGGCATCTAAACTTAGGATACAAATACATACATGAGAACACTTATTAAATCATACATTTATTTCAGTAAGAAATGTTCTTAATTTGAATAACTGAATAAATATTTTATATTATATATATTATAACCACTATATATGTGGTTAAGATAGAAAGTTTAAAAATACATTTTTCCTGAAAATTGTGCATATAAGTACAAGAAAACATTATTCTTGATTTTTTTGTCCTAATATTTACACTGTACATGTGACAACTGGCATATGTAGTTTGTTTTACCTCTTACACACACTTTTAGCAATAGAAATAAGAATACTGAATTATGACTAAACCATAACTATTTTGACTGAATGAACAGTTATGAACTTAGCATGCAAATACCTCAAGTTTCTTAAAAGACTCAGAATTGGGGATTTTATGTTTGTTTTTTTTTTTTTTTTAAATTAGGACACAGAGTTTTTTCCAAGCAGTCACTGTAAAAACTAGTAGCTGCCAAAGAACATCTTTATAATAAACTTCTCATTATATTCCCATAAACCAACAGTATAATGGTGTGAAATGAACGCAAAATGACTTGTTAGTCTCACCAACATTGATACCCCCCAGCTAGTGACTGTAAACCCCAAGTTCTTCCTGAGTCCCAGCCTACATGAGAACAGCGTCTTGTGACTCTTAGACAGCCCTTTATCAGGTCAAAGAGCAGTGAGGAGAAGAAATGGAGGGTAGAGATAAGAAGAAATAGCTCTCCTCACCTCCTTAGATTAATGTACCAGTTTCATTTTCCACTACAAAAATTGATCCGGTCTTAAAGGAGAAAATGCTGCACATATGCTTCTTGTGTCTTCTAAAATGATCCATTAGTACAATACAGGGAATTTATTGATTTCCAGGGAATATATGGATAAGAGATTATTAATTGTGTATACAAATCAAAGGATTACTTAGTAACCTGTGATACACCTGAAGACATAAGATTGTTTTCAGCAATAAGAAGCATGTAACGGGAGCACGTACAATGAATAACCTTAATTACTTAAAAGGACAGTTTCTATGCTCCAGCTTAGTTTCATTTCTGTTGGGACTGACCATGAAAAAGTTGGTGAAGTTGTCAAATACCTAAGTCAATAATTCTAATAATTAATTCTATAATATTCTATAATATTAATTCTAATAATATGTCTTTCCACATAACCTGTTTGTTGAGAATACACATGAAAATATATAAGAAACAGTAGCAGCAATGAAGTAAGGGTGATCTTGAAGACAATCTGTGGTAGCAACCAACATTGGGCATACTGGGAGAAGTCCTGCACATGAATGACGGGTACTCATCACTGTTGGCTGTTACTCAGCCCCTGCTCTGGTAAGCGATCTATGACTCAACTTTGGATGAAAATCAAGTAGAGTCAGTGTATTTATGAGGAAATGCGCTTTCATGGAGATCTGCCAATGTACGCAAGCAGAAGCATGTGTAAGCATTTACGGTCACTCTTATGTCACGCCTCCATTGGCTTGGGAAGACCTGCAAAGGCTGGGAGATTAATGGTGGTGACTTACAAGATGCAAGTATGCTTGTGTTTTGGAGGTGGGACAGAGAAGGAGATGATTACATTAGGGTCTATGCGATGTAATAGTGAACACGAAGGGAGGGGACTGCAGTAGTAGGCAGGTGCACTTTACGGAGGTAAGAGCTGCACGGCTCTCTGCTCACTGGGAACACAGCCCCAGCCCGGCCCGCCCGCTCGCCCCCTGAAAGTGTCTGCCTCTCGGAGGGCGAGAAGGCCTGAGGCACCCCACACAGGCCGGGACAGGCCGGACCCTCTGGACACCGCCGGCTCCGGCTTTATCCGGTTCCTCGCCAGCGTCCCGCCCCCGCGCGGGCAGGGCCGGGGCTGGAAGTGACGCGGGCGGGCGGGGCTGTGAGGCGCTGATGGTGGAGCCCCCATGTTGATGTCCCCGGCGCCCTCCGCGCCTGTCTAGGTAAGGGGCCTTCCCGGACCTGGCTGGGGGGGACGGGCAGGTCTGACACCTTTGCTGCCGGCCTTCGGCAGCCGCTGGGGCGGGCGGGGTCGTTAGGCTGCGGCCTTGGTTCTGCGCCACTGGGAAACCACCCCACCCCACCCCCCCCTTCACCCCCCTCAGCTGTCTTGGGCTGGTCGTAGTCGGGAGAGGAGAAAGGGGGGAGCGGCGGCCGTAGCGGGGGGTGCGGAGCCAGGGCGGCCCTGCTCTGAAAGCCGGCGGGGCTCTGCTGCCTGGCCGCGGCGGCGAGAGCGTTACGAAGGCCCGGAGCAAAGGTGATCCGAGGCGGGCAGGTGAGGCCGCACCGGCCGCTGACGGAGTAGGGGTGTAGGGAAGGGACGGGACGGGAGGCGGCAGTGCACAGGCCGGCCCCGCGGAGCGGGGGAAGGCAGGGCAGGTGGGGGCTGGGGGTGTCAGCTGCGCCCCGTCCCGCCGGGACGGCAGCTGGAGGACTCTGGGAGGAGCTGGCTGGGGCGGTGCGGCTCGTTGCTTTTGTTTTTCCAGCCTGACGAGCTTTTCCTCCTTCCGTCCTTTTCGGTGCGTACAACTGAACGCGTTGTTCAGCCTCCCCGAGGGAATCGCTTGTCATGTCAGTAATGAAGCCTAAGTGTAGCTCTTCCTCCTCCACCTCCCCTTTCCCAACCGGTAGCCGTGAGCTAGGCAAGCAGTCACCCAGCATCCCCTAAAGTACCCTTGAACTGTAAGTAGATCTCAGCTTCACCTAAGCTCCGGGGATTTTCCTGCTGGGGAACAGTAATCCCAGATGATTCTGCTGGTTTGCACAAGTTCAGTTTTGTGAATAGTTCTGCTTTGGGCTTGGAAACCAGCCTCACTTTACTGATTTCACTAAGGCTGGTAGTCAGCTTGGTATCTGGCAGCCAGTGTGCAGAAATAAATGTTTGGTGGTTGGTTTTTTTTTTTGTAATATGTACTTAGAATAAACTATCTAATTTTTAAACTAGACCTATTTTTAAAAAAAAGTTAAATTCGATTGTTTTTGTTATTAATGCATTGTTTACCATTTTGTACTGAGAAAGACTGTTTCAGTTTTCATTATCCTGTTTCATGTTTGGCTTCAGGTACTACTAAATTATTGAAAATGAGTGAATTTGTTGCACTCAAAAATAATTAAGGCTATTTTATTTCTTTTAGAATTGTAGAAACTTCTGCTTTATACCATTTATAGTTCAGAGTGGATTTGAGAGATGTCTTAAATGTAATCTTTTTTTGAGAGGTGTGGGAGTTTTCAGGGTTTCACTATGCTGTAAAATTTCATACACTTTTCTGGACTCTGAAGCTAGATAACAGATAGGATTTATGCATACCCTGTTGTCTCTGTTTTTTGATCTTTATTCAATTTCTTACTTGTTTAAGTTCTTGGTTTTGTCCTTTATATCTGTTAATCTTCACAAGCTTGATGTTTTATCTTAGTATTTGTGTTGTTTGGGGTACAAAACTGCTTTTTATTTAACATCTGATACATCAAAATAACATCATGGCTGTCCGTATGTACTTCATGTGTTACACTAAATTGAGCAGTAATAAGCTTAAAACATTGAAGGCTTAAACCTAAAAAAATCCCTGTTTACCTTTTCCTTGTTTTGAATGATGAATACATGTTTACTTCAGGGGGCATTTTATTTCAGAAAACATGAGCTTTTTGCTACTTATTTTTTAACTGATGAAAAGAAATTTTAAAGGGCTGCAGGAAATACACAGACAGTCTTTAATCTTTGAACTTCTTGAGACTTGCAGTGGCCCATCCCTTTTTGGGATTGGTTTCCACATGTATCTTCAATGAAAGTAATACATTAATGTCACACACTTCGCAGTTACCTCGTTCAAGGTGTGAATTTACTTGATCAGTATAAAATTACTTTTAATAGCAATTGCAAGAATAGAATGGCTCATCTTTCTAGGAATGTGTTAGATACGGGGCCCCAATCCTCCTAATATCAAATGTTTTGACAAACTTGTGATTGTACGTTGAAATCAAACACTTGAAACTTCTCAGTTGCCCATCTTCTATTTTTGGCAGATATTGCCGAATCTGAGGAAGGGACATTCTTGTTCTGCTTGTGAAGCATCTGTAATTTTTAGCTTTATGTATCCTGAATGAGGTGGTGAGTGGAAAGCATGATTAAAAGCTTAAAGCTTTTGCAGTCCAACTCATTAGTGTTAATTCGTCAAACTGCATGCATACGTAAATGTTCCCACTATCAATGAAATCCATTGTTGATGGTAATGAAGCTAAACGTGCAAGACTGGGAGCATATGTGTTACAGTGATAACTGTAAAAGATGAGCACAGACTGCTAAACAGAGGCAAGAGAACTCTTTTGAAGAAGGAGGAAAAAAAACCCCAACCCCAAATAAACCTGTCCTGTTTATCTAAGCTTTCTTGTTTTTAAAAAATGTCTTAGCATGGAACTTTGTTGTTTTTAGTGAGAGGGGAAGAAAAACTTCACATATAAAAATGCTGTGAAAAGCAATGAGCAGTACAGATTCTGAGAAAAGTTTGAAGTAGGGAAACTATGAAGCTTTGTTTCTCCTTCCCTGCCACGTCCAGAACAATTAAGAATATTTCATTAAGTTAGAACCCTACTTTGTTTTCACACCACCGCTTTTCTTTCCCACTTTCTGCCACTGTATCTGAGATATAATACTGGGAGCATTCAGCTAAGCAACGCTTTCTGTCCATCTTGATGTCATCACTGAAATAACTGCCCTTTTATTCTGAGTGGTGATTGTTTTGGAGTGATGCTGAGACAGTGCACTTTGGTGGACTTGGTCTATAGCTATTTGTTTTCAGAACAGAGAAACTAATTGTTAGGTTTCTCTCTTGTATATTTCAAATAGATTAATTTTTTTTACCTTGACTCATTTTTCCACTATATTGAAGTAGCAACTTCTACAATTTTGTTACAGATCAATCATGTCATCCTTTCAAGAAGTTCCGTCTTCAGCTAACACTTTGCAGACTTCCAATTTTGCACATGTGATTTTTCAAAATGTGGCAAAAAGTTATCTTCCAAACATGCACCTTGAATGTCACTACACTCTGACCCAGTTTATCCATCCTCATCAGAAAGACTGGGTTGGTATTTTCAAGGTAAGTAAAGCTTGTTCTGTTGCTTTTTCTCAAATGTTTACTGTCTTCTCTCTTACCAGTTAAAAATAAAAATCCAACAACAGTAAAAGTCTCTGATAAACTTAAGTGGAACATCACTTAAATGATGTATTGGTTCCTGCTATTAGAATATGAGTTATGTAACAAAGATCAAACTGGAGATCAAAACTAGAGGAACGAGTACACTTTAAGTCAGCTGGAGTAAAGGGAAGGTGTGATGCAGTGGTGTCATGCAGAATTAAATGGAGATGATTTGAGAAGAGATGTGTGGGCATAGAGTGACATTGTGAACAGGACTATATGAAAAGCGTGAGCCAGAGTAAGTGTGAAGTATGTATGGAAAGAATAAAATCTAAGCTGGAGGTATCCTGACCCACGTCCCTGACTCATTTTTGTTGCTAGAACAGGCTGAACAGTATAGATCACTAAAATTATTCAAAATAGACCCTTGGAAAAAGGAAGAGGGGTGACGCCACATCTAAGTTGCCTCACATTAGTGATTTGATTTATTTGGAGTTATTTTTAATAAAGTTTCATTTATGGGCTTAGAAATTGATTAATTCTTATATCTGCTTCTATGTAAGACCTTGATCTATGTTTCTTTGTCAGTATAGCTCCTAGTAGATGATGCTTAAATTCCTTACTTGAATGGTTAACAGAAGTTTTGATTCACGCTTTAAAGAAGTGATGCTTTGGTAGTGGGGAAGGGAGAAAGGTAACGGACTATTTCAGTACTGGAGGACCTTTCCCTTGGAACTGTCCACTGTTTAAGAATGTAAATGCTTGACCTCACTGTAATCTGCAGATCACCAATGGATTGTCTTTATTCAAGAAAGAATAGAAGAAATGCTGTGCTCTATAACACAGCAGAAGCATTTTTAACACTATATGCAATGACTATACAGTCACTAAATTGTGTGAGGGAGGCATTAACTTACAGGTACATTTCTTTAGTGGGCAGTTTTTAAAAATGTGTGTATATATGTTGATTATCTGAAAAGTTTTGAGAAATAGTGTGACTGAGCCCACTTGAATGTTTAGTTAACGGCATTAATGAAACTTTAAAAAAATCTTTACCAAAACTTTAAAGAGGGTGCTGTTCATATTACACATAAGCATTTTGAAATTATTTAAATGTAATTTGAGAAGTGAACGTTGTGGCTTTGTCTGCTGATCTGAGTGAGAGAGGCAATCAGACAGGACCCTAAAAATAGTTGGGAGAATTTAAAAAAAAAAAAAAGTGTGAAAATTTTTTTCAGTGACTACATGAAATGCTGTGTACAATGTACAGGTATCTTTGATTTCATCTTGACTGTAATGGTAGATTTCGTAAGCTACTGAGGTATGAGTTTTTATTCTACTTTAGCAGTGCCAGGTTATATAGCTTTGGCAGTCATTTGAGGAACATGATGAGCTGGCTTAAGGTAGTACTCCTGGTTCTTTAAACATCTTTTATGCAGTGTGGCTTATTTCTTGTACTTCCTCTCCTTTATGTGAAACAAGCTCTTGTGTGATTAATCAAATCAGGGAATTAACTGAGGTTAAGACCAACATTTTGAGACTGGATTTTTTTAATGGAATTCCCCAACTGATTTTTTAGTTCACCTAATTCTCATCAACACAAGGGAAGGAAGCATTGCGAGAAGGGGAAAAGGATGAAAATTGTTTTCTTTTTGTGACTATGTCAGCTTATTGTGAGTGTTATGAATGTCTTACTATAGTACAGTGAGATAAATGGAGCCAGCTGTCCAACTGTATCTATGTCTACAAATATGTATGTGTATGAGTAATGTTTACAGTAAAATAAATTGTGAAAAAGTAGTAGTCTTGGGATAGAGAATAGACAAAGTCGTACTACACTGTGATCTAAGTGTAAAAATGAGTGACTTCTAGAGACCTGATTGTTCCTGGACAATGAACAAACCTCCTGGAGGTGGTTTGAAAACTGATGAAAGAGGCAGGGCTTTTATCGTTTACCTTTCTAAAATACATAAGAAGGATGTGATGCATGTTTAGTAAAGTGATTTTCAGTATTAAACAAAAAAAGGCAAGCAAATCTTGACTAATGATAAGAACAATAATTAATGGCCTTCTGTATTAGCCTAGTGTACAAGGGAAGTGAGGTGGCTGTGAGAGAAATCAAAGCATCATTCACTGACTGGTCATGTAGAGGGAACAGAAGTCCACCTTGTCTTTCTGAGGGGACTAAATTGCTTAGAAAACAAACCTGTTTAAGCTGGTGTCATTTAACCTTTGCCTGGAATTGCACAGAAAGTTGCTAGTGTTGTAATAGTGAATACTGGACAGAGGGAAAAGGTGCCTAGTTTAAAAACAAACAAAAAAAAAAACCCCAGCCAGATAAACCTAGTGGTAATTTCAGATTAGTATGGAATAAGATTTTTTTTTTTTTTCCCCCCATGTGAACATTTTGTTGGTTTTGGTTCTCATGTTGACTTTTATTCCATTTTAGGGGGGCAATGGCTTCAACTATGTTCTGTCCTGTGTTTGCTCAACTGCTTAGCTAAGAATTTGTTTTGCTGAACTGAATAAAATCGATAGGTACCTTCTTAAGTGAATGGTTTTCATTTAGGTTGCAAGTCCAAGTAAATTTCTTGAGCAGCGATGGTGTCTTGGGTAGATACTGATTATTTGTATCCTTATATTATCTTGTTTGTTTTGCTAGTCCAGCTGTTTGTGCAGCTGCACAGTGAAGTGGATCAGATCTGCCAGAAAAATACAGCCCCTTCTCCCACAGTTTTTACCACCTTGTTTCACAACTGGTTGGTTCTTCAGCTTGAACACTGTGTTATGTAATGGGCAACTGTACTGGCATCACTGTGATGGAAACAAGTTGACTTGGAAGGTGTGTGGGAGAAGGGCTATGCCTACTTTATTGTCATGGCTGCTTAATGTGGAATGACAGTTGAAGCTTCTTTTTCAAATCTTTTTAGAGTTCTGTTCTGAAGAGCAGCTTTCAAGGGTTTGGTTTCAGTTTGTTGCCTTTTTAAATGGAAATGGAGCTAATAGTTCCAGAAGCAAAAACCTGATTTCATATACTGACTCTTAATTCCTAGCTTGTGAGTTTTTAAATGTTTCCATAGTATGCACTATATGACTAATCAACTCTTTATTCCACGTACGTTTGCATTTGTGATTGTTGTAGTTGCCATTAGTGTTGTGCAGCTTGTGTGAAAAAGTGATGTTAGAAATTGGATCTTCAGTAGGAGTCATAAATTGCTTATACGAGTTTCTTTCTGTGTGTCTTATCGTGGTTATTTACTCATTTATGTATTTATTACAGAACTTCATTTTGCTCTTCATTATAACAGTTTTTTCCACCTGGTATACATTCTTTTTCACTTGCTAGACTTAATGCTTGTGAGGTTTTTTCCCCCCTCTCACTAGGAATGATTCCAGTTCTCTGTGCCTACTGAGTATTCCACTTTCATCACTGTGTATTGGCTTCTATTTTGTACCATGGAAAGATGATGGCTTCAGTGAAAGGTACCACAGCAGGTTCCTTCTTGTTTGCAGTTGCTTGTTAAAAGATACCTTCTTCTCAATGATATTTTACAAAGCAACTTAAAATAAGGAGTCAAGGCAAGGTAAAGTACTGCCTTCCTGCTCTCCATCAGAGGCATCAAAAAGTTCTTGTTGGGAGGTAGAATAGGCCTAGAACTTCAGACCTGAGTTAGGGATTTGTGGCATACAGCATTATAACAAAGAACTAAATAAATCTGCAAACAAATAACAGTTCTAAAATTTAACAGATTCTACCAACTTCTCTGCATATGCTGTAGATAAAATATGTTTTTGGTTGTTCCCAGCATGAATTAAATTGCTAAATGTTGAACTTTTGTAATGCCGAGTGTAAGGCACTCCGTGCTGGTTTAACAGATTTAAAACTGTTCCCAAGAAAGTAGTTTTTTATTGTTTAGAAAAATGCAAACCCAATGTTCATAAACTGAAAGGGTAATGTTGCATATAGGAGAATTATTTCAGATATACTGATTTTCTTATGAGCTAGATGTGTCTAAAGTCATACACTACTTTTGGCATTGGACCTTTGGCAAAAACTTGAAGGGGGCAGGAAGTACAATAATGAATATGTTCTGAGCAGAAGTTCTGAATATGTACCATTTGTATTATTTTTGTATATATTCATCTGTCTTTTTCCTTCTTGTCCCCTGCGGGAGGCTTAAAACCAGGTTTTGACTCAGTCTTCAAGTCTGTTGACTTTCATTGCTTTTGTGATATCCTGGAGGGTTACCTGTAATCAAGTGCTGAAATATCTTGATCAGTTATGTCCTTGCTTGTTACCAAGGGGAAGGAAAAAAAAAAAAAAAGGCAGTTTTACATATAAGTACTGGTCTAGTACTTGCCGTGGACATCCTGAGCCTGAGTCCCTCTTCGTGCAGTTTTTTCTGTGCAGAAGAACCTGATGGTTCCTAGTGTGGAGTCGAAAGGAAGAAGGCTTGTCATTCTTGATAGATGTCATAGGAGATCTGCACTCTCAGAATGATCCAAGACTAGTGTCCCCTTTTTATTCTTCTCTGCTTCTTTCTGATTAATCGAAATCTGGAGAGGCCCTTAGGGTAATCCAAATCTAAACCTTTGAAATGAGGAAAAATAATTAATGTGTGCACTACATCTGGTTGCAAAAATGGTCTATTTGGTAGGTGGTCCTAATTTCCGGATGGGGAAGTCTACATCTTGTGACTATTTCACAATGAGTTGAAATAATCATATGGCCACGTGATATTTTTTGCATTATTAATGCATAATGTCCAGACTTGCAGAAGTGTTTGAAAAACCTGTTTGGCTTTTAGGAAGAAGTGCTTACCCCTCTGTCTAGGGCATATGTTTGCAAGTAGGACTGACAGATGTTCAGTATGCAAGGGAGGGAGGTTTAATATACATCTCAAAGGCACAAGGAAAGAATGTTATGGGCATAATAAAGATACTGGTTCAAGAGAGTAGCATTAAAGGTGTGGGTGTTTGTGGAGTATATCGTAATACTTTCTGAGTTTCTGAAGATTTAATTTTGCTGAGGCCAGCATGCTGGAAAGACCTGCAATATCAGCATGTATCCTTACGTATGTTAAGCTAATGGCTTTGGTCTTGCGTGTTGTTAATTAAACTACTCCATCAAAACTTTTCTGTTCCTCAGTTCTAGTTGGTATATTTTTCTAAGTAATCTACATTAACTTAAGTCAGTATCCTAGAAAAACAGTATAGACGTGCTTTGGTGTTGATGGCCTTAATGTACCCCTAGAGAAGAAAAGGAAATGTTTTCTTTCTTAATGTCCATATTTTTAATATCCACAACTTAAAAACAGTGATCTTAAAACCGGTAACTTAACATATGGAAAAAATGAATAACCAGGATTGGGAAGATCTTAGTAACTTATTTGAACACAAGAAGTGTCTGCTTGCTCTAAGACAGTATTTAGGAGATCACACCTGAGTTACTGTTTGTGCATCAGTGCAGTACCTGTATTTACATGCAACTTAATTTTGGTATTCTCAATGTACTGATTTATAGCAAACCTCAGAATTAACTTGTCTGTGGTCAAAAACTTCTGTACCAGAATTTAACAGTGGATTTGATGGGACACCTAAAAAATAGCTTGGTGGTTGTGATCTATCAAGACAAGATAGGTATGTTTTTGTATAGTATTCCAGGTTATTTAGTCTCCTTTTGACTGCAAATAACAGTACAATTTGTATAAGTCATTCCAATGTCCTAATTTGCTCATAGACTGATTTTTTTATTTTCTTAAGATATCAATTACTTCCATATCTACAGATCATGTTATGAAGTATAGAGCAGCAGCTGGATGTGTTATTGACCAGATGCATATAGAAATACAATTTTTCTGGCATGGCATCTTCACTGCACAGCAGGGCACAATATCCTGTTGTTAAAATACTCAGGAATAGAATTATTGGAATTCAGAATGTTTTGAGAACTGCTTTATCCACAAATTAGAGTGATTCTATTAGTTTCCAATTTTTCTTTGAAAAGACATGTCTTAAATAACTGTGATAATATTTTTCTTAAAAAAAAAAGTCATTCATTGTTTCTGTACTAAATGAGGAGAAGGATAATCTGGGTTTACCTTTGACAAGAAATTTTGACTTTTAATTCCAAGTGTCATTAATTTTCTAAAAATATTTGCCATGGTAGGTTTGTGTGATCAGAGACAAAATTGGCATACCAACGTGATCGGTAGCTGGTAACAATTTTGAAGTAAAAGATTGTGCTAATTTATAGTTTTCATGAAATGTGATAGTAAATGAATATTTCGCTTAAACCTCACCCATCCTTTTTTTAATACGTTTTCATGCGTATCTTAAGCAGTAACTTTGTTACTCTTTGATCTGTCATAACATTTCATTGGACAGTCATTTACATATGTACCAGGTTTTCTCAGAGTTCATATTGTTTCTATTTTTATTTTGATTTATACCTAATAAGAGAGAAAGTTGATCCTGTGGTCTAAGCACTCTGTCAATGTCATTTTGACATATTCCTCTGAACTATGAGGTAGAAATAAAACCACTGAGAGATGATAATAGGTTAGGATCCTGATAGTGCCTTGATACTGCAACAAATACCATATGTTCTCAATAGCTCAAGTTAAATGATTGCCTGTATGTGTTTGTAACATTCAGCAGAGATGGACTTCTTCAGGTCTGGTCATGAGGGAACATCTTAAGATTACAGTCTTTCATAAAGGGTCTAAACAGAGTACCTTGCAGCCATCTTCTACCCCCAAAATGTTTCAGCTTTAGGGCTCTTGCTGTATAACAAATTTATCTCAGTATGAGCAGTGAGGTCATGTCTGAAGTCAAGTCTTAAATGGCTTGGATTGAGGTAAGTCAAAGTTGCATGTGGTACATGGTGATCACAGATATACTAAAAAGCCCCAAGACTGTAGCTTTAACTTCATTGTTCACTTATTTTGAAATGTCTGTGCCTTAAATGTTACTAAAGTGTATTTAATACGTTAATAAGTATTTTTCTTCATGTCCATGTTCTGAAGCTTTTTGTACTGTTTGATTCTTTCAGAATTGGCATCTAGATAACATGATTTGATGATGATGCATGTGTTCAAAAGTATATTGCGTCAGCAGCATGTCAGTGTTAACAGCAAACTATCAGTAATTTTGCCTGGTGTGAGCTTCATCACCCCCAGATGTTTTAGCTTTTCCATCTGTTAATTGGCTTAGAAGAACTTGTTACTTGTAGCTGTGTTTTGTAGCCTGTTACAGGCTACAGTGGCAATAGCACTACTGTGGCTTTCAAGTAGTGTTTCTGGAACTCAGGGTTATGGCACAAACCAAGCCTACTGTGGGGAAATCACTTCCTAGGATGCTGAGCCAAATTGCATTTTGTTTAGACACTTGTGTTTTTTGTGGTTTGGGTCAAAATAACTGTTTCTTACCATGTGACATATATAATGGCTGCTCACTTACTGTTATCAGTAGTGATTATACTGTATAACATATGTCCAAAGCCTTATCTACTATCTGTAATTTTGCTTCTTTCAGAGGTACTTTATTGTCATCTTGCAGTACTTAGGGTACTTTGCCAAATTACTTTCTAAACTATATAATTTACCCTCTGAATTACAAAAAGGGCATAATTTTTACTCTGAAGGGTTTTGTTGTGGTGGGTTTTTTCTTAATTGTTTTATTTTTTAAATTGGGTCATACTAGGTATGTACAACAAAGCCTCATTAGTTATGTCAAAGTTGGTTCAGCTAAGCAAGTGGTTCCTGGGTTTGCTTCTTTGGTCTGCTGTGGTTAGTACATGTGTGGTATAGATTGGTAAGACACTCTTAATGCAGCAGAACAAACGCTGCTGTTCTTTCAGTTGTGTAACAGCTTTCTGAGTCCAAGGAAGAAAATGCCAAATGAGCTTCCCTTACAGTGGTGTTTCTTTAAAGCACTCTTTCAAGATTGAGTTTACTGACTTTACCAAGGCATTATAAAAGGAAAAAATTGACCAAAATGGAAAAACAGAAAAGCATTTATTCTCTGTGTTCATCTGTTACTCAAGAAATTAAAAATGAAGTTTGAAATAATTTTTACACTGCAAACACTGTGCAGTTGTAGGACAGAACTTTCTTCTTGGAAAAACTTACATTCCTTGTAAGATGAAGCAGATAAAAGTTAAAGGAGATGTAGTGAAATAAAATATTTTTTCTCAGTAATTTACTTGATAACTAATTATTGGCATACAGACAGTCACACAAATTCCTTCCCCTTCCCTGCCTCCCCCCCCCCCCCAATCCACCCCCATTTATTTTTCTAGTCAGCTAATTTTCTTCTACCTGTTTTGTGGAAATGTACTGCGAGTGAAATGTAAATATGGGGAAGGTAATTGCACTGTGTGGCATTGCAGTAAGAAAGGGGCTTGTATGTGTGGGGCAGCATAGAAGAAGAAAAAACTTTCATGATGACTACATACCTGTTTATTAGTAGAAGGAAAACCTGTCTGGTATGAGTATTGCGGACAGCTGAGTTGTCCCTACTTGCCCAGCCAAATTGCAAAGTACTCAGTATTAGACATCTTAACCTTTACTAGGTTACACATTTCCACTGTGACTACAGAGTTGGTTTATATAACTAAAAAATAGTTTATGATGTCCTAAATTGAAATAAGCCTTTTTTGCTCAAAAGTAGGAATAGGAATATAGTGAATGGGTTACTCTGTAATGGCCTGTTAAAGCTTGCCATTTTATGGAGGGAGAATTACATAAAGTGTGGTTTGGGTAACGCATTGTTTGTATGTAACAACATAATCTGGATGTGACATGTTTGTAGGAGACATGTTTAGTCGTGTTTTTGGTTTAAAGTCATGGATTGAGAAGGTGAAAGTAGGATTTAGTTTCTGGATTATTAATCTGTTGGTTAATGTCTGGAAAGCAAGAATGTTGGAATTTATGCACAGCTTTCTAATTTAAAAGTGGATTTCTGAGTGGAGTTTATGAGAATTAAATGTAGAGAAACAGAGAAGGTAGAAGAATATGTTGATTACCAGGTTAGTAGCAGAGACTTTTTCTAATTCTGATTATAACACGGAATACTTTTTTTTCTGTTGGTTTAGGGAAGTTGCATTATCTAAGTCTTACTTGCTCTTTTGTCTAAGAAATAAGGATGTTAATACTTTTTGAGTTTCAGCAAAATGTTTTCAGAGTTTTCAATGAATTCCTTAAAAAGTAATGGTATCAGCACAGCCAGTCAGTGCATCAGATGATGAACTTGAGTTTGGAGTTCACAAGAAGTCTTGTGTGTAGCTTGACAGGTCATCCTTTTTCCTCCTCTGAACTTCAGAAGGTTTTGTGCTGGAGTTCTTGAGTTCATGCGTAATTTGTAATGTTAGTGTGCTTGAATGTGGATATTGTAATGTCTGCCATGACCTGTGCCAGCTTTTTAAATTAGACTAGTAAACTGTGCCTGTTGTACTCCTCCTGGCTCACAGAAAGTTTCACAGTGAGTTCCATTGAAATTCCTCATTTATTTAAGATTTCTGATGGTCAGATCAGCTTTAGCACTTTGATTGGAACTTGGTTTTAAGTTAGTAGGTGACAATACTTTTTCTTTTGTGTGTAGTGTTTGGTTTTGTGGTTGGTTCTTTTTTTGGGGGAGGAGGATGGGGGGATGACATGCCTTTTTTTTTTTCCAACTGGTAAGTGAAGTTATTTTCATTAAACAAGTTCCAGCTGAGGTCTTTGTACAACAACAGTAGTCTGTAGCTGTTTTGATCAAGATAGTGTTTCACTTGAGTTGCTTTCATTTTGAAAGTCTCCTTCTAAAATTTTAGTACCTTTTTTTTTTAATATTTTGAGTCAAATGCTCTTCCAGTTAACAGCGTCAACTAAAAATGAAAAAGAGTATTATAAAAATATTTTTATCTGGGTTCTTTGTATGCCATTTCAGTTAGCATTCTAATGAAAGTGTTGTGGGTTTTTATTAACTTCGGTTTCACATTTTATTACATCAGAATATATTCTTCATTACAAGATAGGACTGTAATTTCACATGAGGCCTAAACAGGTATTAAATGTGCATTTCCACACCTTTTCCCTAATTTCCATTTTTTTAACAGCTTTTGAGTTCTAGTTATTAATATAAATAAATATGCTTGCAGCCTGAGTAGTTAGATCATGAACTTGGTCAGTAAATGAAGGAAACAAAAGATGAAATGGTGTACTTGAAGACTTAATTATATCCGTTATAAAAATGTTTAAAATCATCCCAGTGACCGTTCCCTGTTATTGAAGTTTAAATACAGAAATGAAACCTGTGAATCTTTCTTAGAAGCATTTGTATATTTTCTGTAATGTTTTCATGAATACATGTTGGTCATATCAGCTGTTTTGGCAGTTGAAATAGTCAAGGTTTTCTTACAGGCTTTAGGATTTTTCTCTGGTAACAGTAAAAGGCTTTGCTCTTTGTCTGCTCTTGTTTTCTGATGTGTTGTACCAGTGCTGTTGTTTTTCAATTTTCTTATTTATTTGAATAGAAATAATACTGCAAGATGTTAGTAAATGAAATACTTAACCTCTTATTTGCATTTTCTGCTTTGGTGTAAAATTGTTAGGGTTTTGTTTGTTTTAAACTTTGAGGCAAGTAGAGTCTGCATGATGTGAAAAGGAAAAGACTAATAGATGCAAATTTGTGATAAAAGTTCTACGGAGCATTTAAATGGTATTTAAATGTCATCTGCACTTACTTTTTAACATGTGTTCAGGCTCCAGTGGAGTACTGGAGAGTCTGGACACGAACTAAAGAAGCAGCCCTAGTTCTTTGTATTTTCATGCTGAGGGCTTCTCAAGTATTGGAGAACAAGCTTCTACTTGTCAGACTAATTTCCAATTCTAATATAAAATCTATGTTTTGAAATTTTTCACCCCAAGAACTGGAACATCAGCTGCGAAAGGCTTTGTGAGGTGGCAAGATGTCCATTCTCTGCTACTTGAACATTGTTCTATGGAGAAAATATTTCTGAAAATGAAAGACTAAGATTAATTTATCTGCTTTTAACTTAACAAAACTTACCTTTGAATTTTCAAAGTATGAAAATAATAAATATGCTGGCCAGGGAACCTGTGCTCGGGAATTGCTACCTCCAAATTCTATAGCTTTCACAGAAAATGGCATTTAAGGAACTCTGGGTATGTGATAAGTAAATACATTTATTTAAAAAAAAAAAAAAAATTGTCTCAGGTTTTCTCCAGTGTACAGTACTGATTGATATTATTTACCCCATGCTAACTGTATTTAACAACACCTACCTGTTGAATCATCTGATTTCTTGAATCCCACACTATTAACAGGAAGATGCACAAAGCACAAATTCTTATGTTTATGAGAAAAGCTTCAGCTTATCCTTTTTCAGTATGTGCCAAGCAGAATTGCATGGGCTAGTTGCTGTAATGGTCTTTTCAATTGAAAAAACCCAAACCACACCACCACCAAAAGAACAACCAAAAAACCAAACCAAAACACAACAACAAAACCCCAAGCAACAAAAAAGACAACAAAACCACCTTATATGGACATTTGCCTTAAATGGCAATTTTTCTCCTGTCAGTGTAGTCCAGGTAAGGTCTTCGTAACAAATGGGTTCTTGTGGGGGATCTGGACTCTACTCCCCTTCTGGAGACTGACCTGGAAGATAGCCTACATAAATTGTGGTACGTTTTGTTGCTTTCATCAGCAGTCAAAGAAACAGTCTAGCTTTTCTGATTCCATTCATTAAAATGAAAGTATTTTTTCCAATCTAATATGCCTGATGATTATAAGGATCCTGTTCATTTTGCTTCCAGAGCTGTAGTACTTTGTTTTTCATATAAAATCACTGTGGGTTTGTTGACAAGCGTTCCCATCTTTCTCTTCATCATTTTCACTCTTTGTTGATTTCCTCTGTAGCTTTTGCCACTAGTTTTAGTTTATCTCAATTTTTATTTCCTTTCCCTTAAGCAATCTTAAAATTTCTTTATATAGTTTTAGCCCTATTTTTAGGCAACTATTGGCTTTCCTTCTGAGTTGTAAGAAATGTCTTTGTCAGAGGTCACATTTAGATCATTGCTGAGCCATCGAATGTGTGTTTATAGTCTTACATCTGTGATGGTATAGTCTGTTGCTGTAGAGAAGGCTGTGACTGTAGTAGGAATGTTCTGTATTTTTTGAACCACTGTGTACTTCATACTGGGTTTATTAAAGAGAATATTGTTAAAAGATATAAAGAACTAAAATACAAGTTTCATTAAATCCTGTTGATTTTTTTTTTTAAAGATCTAGATCCTAGACCTAAACCATACATTACTTAATTTTGTATTTATTTTCTTCTCAGCGTATTGTTACTTTGATTTTGCTCCCTGTTTCTGTCATAGAATCATAGAATGGTTTGGGTTGGAAGGGACCTTAAAGATCATCTAGTTCCAACCCCCCTGCTGCGGGCAGGGACACCCTCCACTAGAAATAGTCATCTAAGAAATAATCCTATGGAAGCTAATGATAATCATTGTTAAGTAGGAAAGACGTTGAATAATGTTCCTAAGCTAACTTGCTTTGCTGCAGAATACACAAACTTCCCTTTTTAAATGTATGCAACTGTGAGGAAGATGAGTTTTGTTCATATTTCCTTCTCTGCATGGTCACATTTCTATGCGTGCAACACGATCAGAGAGCTGGAGCACCTCTCCTATGAAGTGTTTGTTCAAGGACTTAAAAATTAAGTTTCCCTTCTGAAATTAAAATCACAAGATGGAGACTTTTCACTCATTGAGAACTAAATTTAAAAAGCTATTTGCTTGCTTTATTTTAGGGCAGGAAGTAATGGTATATGCTTCCTGTTTCTGAGGTAAGAGCAGGTTCAGCAAAAAAGTGGTATTAACATCTGAGTTAGATTTGAAGACATGGCCAATGTGAAAATTTGCAAAATGTTTTTCCTGTGAACTTTTATTGAGGAAAAATCGCTTTCACCCTTCCTTCAAGTTACTGGAGGAGCATTCCTTGTTATTTCTGAGATATTTAGCAGTGTGGGAATAACAACCCCATGAAATCTCATTTCATTCACATCTTTAAAAGCTTCTTGATAGGAGGTGTCACAGAAATCTTCAAAATCTTGGCTAAGAATAGGCTTAAGATTTGTAGGTGATTCCATTCTGGTGGATATGTCAAGAGTCTGCACGGCTTCTCTTTAATGAATGTTGCCTTAAAGGAGTGACTGTAGTTAGCAAAATGAAAATTTCATCTGGTTTTGCTGTGATTCATCCTTGTTTTTTAAGAATATAAAAAGGCCCGATCATCTCAGACCAGTTCTTTTTTTCCAAACATTAGCTTTTCCCACACTTTGTATTAAAAAGTGAAGAAGTCTAGTGGGCATCTAGGGAATAATCTATTCAGAACTGTTTTTACTAATATTGATTATCAATTTTTATATATGAAATGTATGCCTGTATACATATATAATTGCTGTTGAATTACTTTCAGTTCTGCTGTTCTCTTTACTTGTCTAAACATGTTTCCTTGTGTTTTTTTTTTAAAGCTGACAACTCCTTAGAAAAAAGTTCTTTATGCTTTTAAAATGCACTATTGCAGTATCCTTTATAGAGGAGGATTTGATATGAACTTGACGTTTAGAAGTCTTGTCCATTGAAGTAGTAGAAATCACGATTGATAACTTCATCTTTTTTTGGTTGTTGGTTTTTTTTTGGTGTTTTCTTTTTCTTCTTTTCCTTCTTCCTCTTGAAATGCTGTCTTACCTGATAGAAATTGGTAGACAATTTGTCCCCTTTCTTCTTAGCTCTTCCAAGACAGTATACCCAGTTACTTATAAATCATACTACACTTAGCTTTTGACAAGGTTTTTGGTATTCTTTTAAGTCAGTGGAATAAAACAGATATATTTGTTCTTCTCCTTTACCATTATGCTATTATTGATATGCATTGCTTTATAGTAGTCGCTTTAGGTTTCAGGTTTAGGTGCACGTATTTCAAGCTTGTTGGAGTATGTTTCTTCAGGGGATAGCATTTCTCACTGTACAGAACTGCACTCTCCTGAAAAGTGTGAAAGCAGATGTTTATTGAAGTTAATGGGAAGACTGCACCAATTTAGCGGAATTAGGTTTTCATGCAATTTTTTTTTTCCTTGCAGACATAGCATGTATGTATGGAAGAATTAGCATTCCAGTGAAATGCTGGTCTTTAGTATTGCACAAGTTGTCTAAAAAGTGCTAGTTTAGCCCTGTCAAATTTGGCCTTTTCAGTAGGAAAGCTATTTTTTTCTTTTCTCCTTTTTGTTTTCTGATGAACCTGTTGGATTGTGGACCCATAATAGTCAGCATTGGTAGATCTTACACTAAGAAACTCACTATAAACTTCAAAATTAATCTTTTTGGATTTTTAATATTCTAATGTGTATCTTTATAGAAAAGAAATAAATGCATCAAATAATAGTTCAATGTATAGTGAAAACTGTCTGGTGTTTTAATTTATATAGACCCTTTTATTGCCTTAGACCCATTTATTGCCTTAGGTAACAAGCTTAATAAAATTCATGCTAAATCTTTGACATACTTGTTAAAATATTCTTGATTTGTAAACATTGTAAGTATCTTTTTATTGCATGTTGAAGGAGAAATATGCATATTACAGTATGTTGTAAAGACCAGACCATGATATCTTAACTGTGTATAACAAATTCTTTTGCTTAGTGTTTTCTCTTTCTTTTTTTTTTTTATTGTGGTTTATTTTATTTTAGGTTGGTTGGAGTACCGCAAGAGATTATTACACGTTTCTTTGGTCACCTATGCCAGAAAATTATGTGGAAGGATCAACTGTTAACTGTGTGCTGACTTTTCAAGGTGAATATAAAGCAATATCCACCTGTATTTTCCAGTCTACACAGCTTTTTAAATACTCATCTGCTCATTACAATGCTGAGGGTTGTATAACACTTCCAGACTCTTACGAACATAAATTGGAGGAGAATTTTCTGCACTTCACTGTATGAAGTTCAGTCTTAATGTCAAGGAAATTGTAAGGGGAAGTGTGTGATTTACTATGTTTTTACATAGTAATAGACAATATTAATGACTGATAAAAAGAAGATCTGCTGGAAACTATTTAAATACAGAAAATGACTTTGTTTAATCATCAGTGGGTTTTTTTTAATCTTGGCATCTCTTAATGCATTATGTCTTTACATTATTTTCAGTCTCTGGACTTCAAACATCATTCTAAATGTAAAGCGATTCTGTCAAAAAATAAATAACGTAGGTGATGGTTTCGTAGTTCAGAATTGTCAGAGTTGCTGAGGATCTTTTGACAGTGAAGAATTGGTGAAAATGACTGAAGTATTTAAGAAAATAATAAAGAACAAACCAGAAAATACTACACCACTGTACATATCTATAGCACAACTGCATTTTCAGCACTATGTGGAGACAAGATCCCTTCACTCCCTTTCCCAATCTCAAAAAAGATCTAGTAGAACAAATGAACAAAGTGCAACAAGGAAGATGAAAATTCATAAATAGCTTTTGTGTAAAGACGTGGAGTTACAAAGATGACAGAGTCACGCTCTTCTCATTAAATATAAAAAGGGGCAATGGCCATGGATTGTGGCCTGGGAGGCTTATGTCTAACATTAGGAAGAATTTTTTTACCAAGAGGGAGTAGTGCAGCACTCAAACAGGTATCCCTGGTTCGGAAGGATGGAAATTCCACACACTTGATTAGGCACTGCTATGGCAGTCTCAGACTGTTGCTGATGACAGTCTTTTGAGTGGGAAGCGGGACTAAGTGACCTTCAGAACTTCCTTCTGCCAGGTTCTTCAGTCTGGGAAAGAGAAATATGGGACATGACAGATGTCTCTAAAATCAGCTACCCATGGCAGCACGAGTGGATTATTTGTTGTTCATATTTAAAGAAGTAGGAGCCATCAATGTAAACTACCAAGTGACAGTCTCAAAATGGAGATAGGGGCTATACTTGTGTAGCATAATCAACATGCAGAACCTTTTGCCATAGAACACTACAAATATCAAAAATCTAGAGGCATTCGAAGTTGCACATAAAAAGAGCAGCTTCATTAAATTTGTTTGCTTTTCCGTTTACTAACATAACTTTATGTACCATCTTACGTTCTTTTTTACTTCCCAGAGTCGGCTTTAGTGTTTGTGTGTGTGTGTTTATTGTTTAAAATATATAGAAAAATAATAGAATAAAATAGAAAAATAAAGTCCTGAAATGATTACTGTGTTAGCTTGTTGTCTTGTTAAAGCTGCAAATAGTAGCTGCAAATAGTGATCGCTGGGATGAGTTCACTGTTCTTTCTCTTACCCAAGTCATTTTTTCTGATACTTTCAGTGATGATCATATCCATGTGATCTGACCATTTTGAGCTTGAAATCTGTGAAAAGTATGTGTGTTCTGTAGGAACTGGAGGGAAGTCATTAGTTTCTCTTACAGTTACCAACATTCACTGAAGGTATGAATTTGGATTGGGCTGAAACTAAGTGACCTAGAAACTTATGACTGTACATGCCATTATCAGTCCTTTGTACTTAGAAGTTTTACCACACATAAAGAAAGCAGATAACTGATTTGTTGCATTCCATGCTGAAAGTCCACCACTTTTATAGAGCTGCCAGATTTAATTTGCATTCAGACAGTCTCCCAGTTGTGTTTGAGAAAATATTTTAGTGCTGCTGAGATGAGATCAGTAGAGCTTACAGGAGCTTAATTAACAGAGATAAATAGTAAATGTTGTGCAGCATGCTTTAAATATTTCTATTTTTTTTTTAATGATGAAGTAGGTGCACTGGAAGAAAGTAATTGGGAATCTCTTCTCTCCAGTACATGTTAGATACAAGAAAAAAGACTTTAAGTAGTTTTTAAATCAGTTTGTCTGAACCGATAGTAAAACTTGCTGGAGCTGCAAAGTAGATTGTTCTGAATTTGTTTCTGCATAGTGTCACTTTATTTAAGCGTTGAATCAGGTAAACTGCAACTGCAGTGCCTTTTAGGAAAGGGTAGTCAGGTCCAAAAGCACAAAGCACATGCAAAAAATTGAACCTGGTGAAGTTGCAGAAGTTTTGTCATTGCATGTTACTCTGTCTTTGGTAATATAGGTATTCCAAGGCCAACAAATTGCTTACTCCTTGCTCTGGGACTGTGCATCAGTTACGTAACAACGTGGTCCTGATCTGGCTTCAGGGCATCTTATTGCTCATGATTCTGTCTGTTTCATAAATATATAAACAGCAGCAGTTACCTAATGCATGTAAGGTGATGTGTACATATAGGACCTATTACATGACACTGTTTGGGCATTTCTCTTAAAAGCTAGGAGAAATTGCTGGGGCATGAAAGTTACTAAATAGGATGACTTTCCCTTCTGCTGTTTTGGTGACTCACCTGTGCCTTACTGAGGTAATGAGCGTGAAATTTTAAAGTCAAACATGAGCTGATAATCTATTTCCAGATGGAGACTTGTATGTTTGTGTAGAATGTTTCTTCAAATGTGAATTTATTTTGATAGGATATTATCTACCAAATGATGACGGAGAGTTTTACCAGTTCTGTTATGTGACTCATAAAGGAGAAATCCGTGGAGCAAGCACACCTTTCCAGTTTCGTACCTCTTCCCCTGTTGAAGAATTACTCACCATGGAAGATGAAGGAAACTCTGATATGTTAGTGGTGACCACAAAAGCTGGACTTCTTGAGGTTTGATTCAACAATTCTTAAAATGTTATTTTCTTATTTATTTTTTCTATATATATATACATACATACATACAGTCACAGGATATAATACTGAAGAGCACATGAGGAGGAAAAAACCCTACATATGTATGTGTAATGTATGTATTTCTGGTTTGTTTTCCATTATTTGATTGGAGTTTGCAGATTAAATGAGTAAAGATTTTAAACTGGTTACAGGTATGGTATAGCACTAAGCATAAACTGGGAAACTGTAAGAGAGTACATAGTTGTCCATCTCTCGCATCTGTACTCCTCGACTAACTGGAGCGGGGAAGGATAGCCTTTGTGTGAAACGATGCTTGTTGTAAGGAAGAAAAGTTAACTAACCGGTATACTTTTATTTGTGCACAAATGAGGAGCTCTGGAAAATAAGCTGAGTAATTGCAGGTGCCAAAGTATGTTAGAATAGCTCTTGTTTTATTTAAAGCAGTGTTCTGTGCCATGTTCTTTGCTAGGTGGATGTGGTTAGACTTGTATGCTTACATCCAGAGTCAAGATGTTTCCATTTGCTTGTTGATACATTGTAGGCTGAAAACTACTTAACAAACCACAAAACCAACCAACCAACCAAACCCCCCTTCCCCTCCCCCCCCCCCCCAAACAAACCCAACTTGATTATGTGAGTTGCTTATTGGAAAATTGCTAAGTACAGTTTCCTTACCTTGACATCAGATGTTTTACCCATCTGTCAGTTGTGTCTAGGCATGTACATGCACGTATCTGATTTAGTTTTCAAAATTTAGGGATAAGAGACTTAGTACAGAGACACATCTGGGGTATTTTTGCTTTTCAGATATGTACTTGTGCTAAAATTAAAGAAAAATACTATTTCAAACCTTTTTGATTATCTTGTTCATAGAATCATAGAATGGTTTGAATAGAATAGAAGGGACCTTTCAAAGTCATCTAGTCCAACCCTTCTGCAGTGAGCAGAGAAATCTTCAACTAGATCAAGCTGCTCAAAGCCCCGTCCAACCTGAGTGTGAACATTTCCAGGGATGGAGCATTGTCATGGTTTAACCGCAGTAGCAACTAGGCCCCACACAGTCACTTGCTCACTCCTCTCACAGTGGGATGGGGAAGAGACTTGTAAAAGTGAGAACTTGTGAGCTGAAGACAGCTTAATAGGTAAAGCAAAAGCCACATACACAAACAAAGCTAAACAATGAATTCGTTCACTACTTCCCACCAGCTGGCGGGTGTTCAGCCATCTCCAGGAAAGCAGGGCTCCATCATGTGTAATGGTGGCTTGGGAAGACAAACACCATCACTCTGAATGTCTCCCCCTTACTCCTTCTGCCAGCTTTATATGCTGAGCATGATGTCATATGGTGTGGGATACCCCTTTGGTCAGTTGGGATCAGCTGTCCTGGCTGTGTCCCCTCTCAACTTCTTGTGCACCCCCAGCCTATTCACTGTTGGGGTGGTGTGAGAAGCAGAAGAGGCCATCTTTCTTTTAAGTCCCCTGTAAGTATTGAAACTCCACAATTCACATACCAATCCTTACTTTTGGCTGTGGGTGAAATTCCTTAAACATTGCTTTAGATGTGTGTGTCTACACTCAGCAGCCATTTTTTCACCAAGCTGTCATTATCATAATTAGCTCCTCCATAGTTGCTCTCACTTGGGAAAGTAAAGGCGCTTCGCTTAAGGAAGGAAAAGTTAACTGTAGATCATGAGACTGCAAAATGTGCTGTTTAATGGTAATGCAGTCCTATTCAGTTAAAGCAGTGAAACTTCGGAAGTTTGGGAGTAAGAGGAAAACTAAAATAACCTAGCCAGAGGACACACATTTTGTGCTTCTGCTCAAACACTGGAGTAATTTGTTATCCACTTATTTGATAGGAATGAAGGGGAGAAAAATTACCAAAAAAGAATGTTTTTGTTTTTACAGTTTAAAATTGAAAAAATAATAAAAGAAAAAGAAGAGCTATTAAAGGTAACTTCTGTTCTGGAAAAGGAAACGACACAACTAAGAGATCAAGTTGAAAGACTGGAAAAAGAACTTAACCATGAAAAGCAGAGATATGACCAACTGCAAACAGAGCAAAAGGTTAGTTGTTTAACTGATTAAAGCTGACTCATAATGTCTGTAATCCTCCTTTTTCAAGAACCAGTTAAACTGGGTGAAAATCAGCTATCAAAACCCCTCGGCAGTTAGATAGACATTTACACTAGAATAGGTCAGTTCCTATTAACCTCCTGCCACTATTCCTTTTATGTCGTAAAATGGTTAAAATATTTAAGGCTTTTGGTACCAGGCTTGGTAAGATAATCGATGACAACTGTTACCAGATGTTTGACATTTAACTGTGGAATTCATAGTGGAAAGCAGTTGATAGTTTAAAGTTTGCTTACATTAACTTAAAATGGAGGAAGGCTTTTCAAAAAACTCCCATTAAAGAATAGCTACATAGTACAGGGTATTGAAAATGGTAAAAAAATTTTGGTATTATAAGCAAAGATCAAGATTTAACAGAGAATACTACTGCCAGGGCATACAAAGAATGAAAACTAACTAGTCACTTCTCTAAAAGGCTTCACAAAGGTCTGAAGATTTTAAAAGGGAAAAGAAGCACAAACCTAAAAATTAATTTACAGTGTTAATTCATAGTGAAAATATAAATCTAGCCTAAACTAAAGCTTAACTTGAAATTCTACATATGGTAAGGAGGAAATCTAATATTACAAAAAAGGCACAAAAAGGTTGGATTTAATCTATTTTTAAGCTTCTGCTTTTTTAAAAAAAAACTTTTAGGAGAAGATTAAAAACATGTGGGAGGGAGGTGGTGACATGGACAAATTTGAAGTAATGAAGCCTATATAATTTAGCTGTGGACAGCAGTTAATAGGCTATTTCTGAGTACTAGTATGTATATGTCAACAGTTCTGCATGATACACCTTTAATAGAAAGGAATTTGTTGACAGAATTTGAAACTGTTGAAACTTTGTAGTTTACTTTTGAACAATCATAATGAAATGAGCTAGAATGTTGGGTAAGGAAAAAAAGAAAGGATAAGATCTTGTTTAGAAAAAAGTTTTTCATGTAAAAGAATGATTTTAATTTCAAATACATGGGAGAGCTAATTTAAATCAATAAGAGAAGCATTAAGTAGTTGAAAGTATACATTTCATGGATTTGCGAAATCATAAACTTGGTGGATAAATCTGAATAAGCTACATAGATACCTTTCATTGTCATTTGAAGTTCTCATTTAAAAAAATGTTTGAAAGTAAATTGTCAGTTCTAATCCATATTAGCTTTATAATGCAGTTTTAGAACAATTTGTCAAATGGGATTTTGATGACTGTCCAGCAAGGATACAGTTAGACTGTATAGGAGCAAAAATGTCTTGATACTTTCTCATACTTTCCTGTGAATTTCTGTAACCAAATAATGCTTCTGGCTTTAATATACCCGAACTTAGCAATTAGAATTTAATTTCAGGAACGTTTTATTTTTTTATTTGTTATTGCCTCGTATTTTGTTGAGGTGATGATGCAGCATGAAGAACTTCTTGATTATATTTAGCTGAGCTATAAGTAGATGTCTAATTTGAGGCTGATGCAACTCTTCACCTATCTAGAATACTATTGAAGTTTTCTAACGCATGCAATTATTTTTTGTCTCTTAAGTCTTTGACACTGTCTTATTTTGCATGTTTTATGTTCTATTTGCTGTTTTTTACTTTTTTAAAAAAAAGAACTGCTGAGTTGAAAAATCTCTCAATTTTTTTATATACATGAGCAGAATATAAATCCAGTGTTACTCATGAAAATTAAACAGACATCTACTAAATCAGATGCAATAAGTTCACTTTTATGTTGTTTTGGTTTGGCTTGGGTGTTTTGTTTTTTTTTCTGTTTTTTTTCTTTAAGTTACAGAATGATTGTTTTAACTAAGTGATTCTGTGGGCTTTTAATTTTCTTCTTTTGTCACAGACAGGTGGATTTTTAGTTATGCTCTAAACTTTAGATAAAAAGCGGAGTTAATGAATTTAAAATTTGTATTTTTTAAAACATTTAACTTACGTAAAGGTTTAACTAGTTGGAGTTCTATAAATTTTTTTTTCAGTATACTTTAGAGCATATTAGGCTAAAGAAAATTAATAAAACAAAATATCCCAAATAAGAAAATATAACTATTGTTATATGTACATATCATTACTTTTGCAGTTTGAGGAAGCTATAAGTGATAGAAATCTTTATTTCTGTTAAAAATAAAGCTAAGCTACATTTAACCCATATACAATCTCTTAACAGCATACTATTTTTTTTTCCTTTTTGTAAGTACTTCCATCAAGTGCACAGGTAATATTTCTGTTTGTCCAATGAGCCCTCTAAAAAACCACAATAGTACAAAGTACTATATGTTAAAAAAAAAAAAAAAAGGCAATTGCATGAGCAAAGGAAGTATATATGTCTATACAGACACATGCATTTGATTCTAATTGAGTGCAGAGCTCTTGATGCTGCTACTGTATTGACAACTACTATTTGTTAGCATTTGTATTGTGATAAGGGGGCCCTGGAGTTATGAACCCATTTATACAGAACACTCATCAATCTGCCCCTTTTCTAAAAATCTTTCTTAATTTCTTCTGAGCAAGTAATAAGGGTGTCTGAGCTTATGTCCTCGTCTTTTGATCAAATACATTATTAAGCTACCTTATGTTTTTATAATTGAATTGAACAGAACGTGGGTGGTGTGTGGTTAGGGGTTACATAAGGACATAAGTTATCTTACTGTGGTACAGTGTAACAAATAGAAGGTGCATTAATGATGGAGAAGCTCTTGAGTTCATAATATGAAAATGTTTTGTTAAAACACAGTTCTCTTAAAATCCCCTTTTTATTTGTGTTTATTTGTATGCCTTTAGGCTACCTTCCTCTTTGGTACTGATTTTTATCGGACCTTTGTTTTCACAAATAGCTCAGGAGTAGTTTGGATCATTGAGAAATGTCTGTAGAAACATTGGTTTCTTAATATAGACAGGACAGTTGCTGACAGACAATGTCGCTGCTATACCCCAATTAGTGTTTCCCTCCCACTCTTGATTATTTGGTCTGTCTTCCCCATCTAGTTACTCTCAGAATTCTGGGCAGTGGAACTATCGTCTCCCCTGTCTGCTTTTTTGCCTAGTTGGGATGCTTTGTAAGTGGTCCTTTAGAGGCTCTTTGGGAAAATATTAGGAAGGAACAAGCTAAAAGTAGATTTAATCTTTTAACAACATGGCATACTAAACAATCTATTCGGGTGTAATACAGTCAGTGTTCCATGAAGTTTGAATATTGGGGTCTCTGCATGTTTTTAAGTGGTGAAAAGATTCCCATTTCTTGACTTTTAAAAACAGGTGAGTTCCTGTGTTTGTAGCACTTCAGCCTGTAATGGCCACAACAAACTACAGATTTCAGTTTGCTAACAGTGCCCTCGTTGTTCAGGAGATACACAGTGGTTTGTTACCTTCTTAGAAGATAGCCATCTCCTTTCCTGCCAAAGATAGGAGAAACAAATATGTTCAAGACATAAAGGGATAATGTGTTATTAGAGTTGTTGAAACATAGCTTCTAATGTATGTTATGACACTCTGACTTACTACTTGTCTCTAGAGGCTTCTATTTTTTTAGGTTTGGGTTTGTGGTCTTTTTTTTTTTTTTTTTTTTTAGTGTTTTATCACATTGGAGTAAAAAAACCAGAATCTGTATTTTTATTTGTGTTCAATACATTGATGGTTCTGCAGATGTAGTTTTCTCAGGTTGTCATCACCACCATCACAAAAAAGTGTATTTGCAAGACACACAGCTTTGTGCTAGTCAGTGTTTGCACTCAGAGGAAGCATGCTCTCCAGCCCCGCTGTTCTTAGTGCACACTTCATATGTTATGATTATTACCATTAGGTTGTGTTAATTCCCTGCCCTGCCAAAGCTTAAGATATTGTAGAACTTGGGACAAATTCAGTCTTTTTCTTTTAGGTTGCTCTTTTCTTCTTCTCTTATCCAATGGCTGCTTAACACACTAGGTAGTTGTTCCGAGAAGATTGGTTTAGGGAGGGTATAAGTGAATCTTTCCATTCTCCCCTTTCTTCTCCTGCGCCCAACATGCACAATCTTTTTAAAAGACTTCTGAAAAGGGCTGTATTTTCAGTTACAGGAAAACATAGTATTCCTCTGCAGCATTTTTCATGCCAGTTAAGCAATTAATAGACTGCCGTGCCCCCCCCCCCCCCCCCCGACATTAACTTAGCTGTTACAGAGTGTGAAGGTTTAACTTAGTCTGCTACTACTCTGTGTGGGAATTCAGAGTAAATGCGAAATAATTGGAAATGTTTCAGAAATGTCAGGTCTTTTTCTTATAACCTTCTGTTAGTGTTTCGGAATTAGTTTGGTTTTACTAAGATGATGTTCCTTGGTAGCATACTTTTATTTAGAATCATGCTGTACATACAGCTTGCAACTCCACTAATATAACAGTGTTAAAATAGTGATGTAATTACTCGCTATGGTTATTTTACTTAAGAAGATGACACATGGTCACCAGAACTGTTTCAGGTTGCTTTCAATGTTTCAACTTTTCCTTTGGTTTCCTACTGAGACAACTTGTTCACTGCTACATACTCAAGTATGTTGAGTCACATTAGTAAGCTGCTGTTATCCAAATATATTTTACTTTTGGAAAAATTGAAGAACATTGAATCAAAAACTGTGTTTTTTATCTAGAAAATAATAATACAAATATTTCTAATCCATATCTTACACAGTATTAATATAAGTCTACATATATATATCTCTCGTACACTTGTGTAAAAAGGAACTCATGCTCTTCAGTCTTTGTGTTTCCAGTTTTGTGTGTACTTGAACTGCGTGTAAGTTCTCTGGCAGCAGTGCACTTGCCTACTGTTTTAATATTACTGTACTGAACCAGAGAAATGTGCAGTAGTCATAGTGTCAGTCTTTCATCGGTTGCTTTTCTGACATGCTGCAGCCATTCAATTTTGTGAACGCAGGTTTTGTAAGCTTCTGTAACGAGCAGAACTTGCAAATGATGCTTTTGCAATCATTTGTCTCCCTCTAGTGGGAAGAGAGTACTTCTGAACTGATTTCTTTAATGGTACAGCGGTGACAAGTCTTACTCCTGTGGCCGTAGTTTCCATAAATGTTTAACTTGAGTTAGAAGCAACAGATTTACAGATTGCCTGCTCATTCTTCGATGCTGTGAACATTTGAATAGTATTTCTGTTAAGACATTGGCATGAACTGAGGCAGAAGTGAATTTACTGACTTGATAAACTTGTTCTTTCATGCTTTTTGAAAGTTTAATTCTGCATTTAACTTTTGAAAAGTGGGCTAATTCATCTATCTGATGGGGACATCTATCTAAATCCACATTCTACTCACAGGTTGTACCTGCAGAGTAGCTTTATTCATTGGAGAGTTTTATTCCAATATCAAGGATTCATTTAAGTTGGCTTTTGATGCCATTTTATAAGGAGAGTTTCTCTGGCTAGGTAGTGATAAAATGCTGTTGCACAGTGTGATATGTCAGCAGTACAAGTGCCCAGTTCAGACTGCATGCATAAAAGTGAATCAAGCGCTTTTTCAGTGCCTCTTTACATCAGGCTATGTTGATACTTATGTACGCTGCATATGTGAAGATCTGGGTCAGGGAGATGCATTTTTGGGTTGTTTGTTGTGTTTTTTAAAAACACCCCAAAAGCAAACACCCAAACAACCACCAAAAAACCACCTGCAACCCAGAAAGCAAAAGCACAAAACCCCCGCCCCCCACCCCCCCCCCCAATTCCAAGTAAATAGTGTTTTAAAGATGAAATTAAACTCTCAGAATTGCTCAGGTTGGCACCAGCAGTTACAGCACCCGAGGGTGCTGTAAACATCCTGTGAGGAGAAAATGCTGTTTGTTTTAGTGACTGTTCTGTGTATGGATATCTCTTAAACTGATTAATTGAAATTTATTTCACCGGATGATTCAACAGATTCATTTGAGAGATTCTTAAATGTTTTAGATAGGTATCCTGCCTGCACTTCAATTCAAATTATGTATTCATGAGAATGACTGACTCTTTGCAAAAGCGATAGCTTACAGTAAAATTATAAGATGTTTTACAAAATTCACATTCTGAAATGTAAATGCATGCTGCAAAATCATAGTGTGTCTAAATACATCAGCTGTCTCCTGCAAAAACTTGCACATCTGTAGTCTTCATGACAGTAACTGAGTGACTGACATTACTTAGATGAACTTTTACAGAGTTTTGTAGAGTTTTGATCTGCTTAATAACATCAGTTGAAGAGATTAACAGAGTTAAATTACTGCCACTGGTTTTTGGAATAGAGAAACTTCAGTGTTTTTAGGGCAGTGTTTCTCTTGCCAATCATAGTTACGAAGACAAAAGCTTGATATCATTGAGTTTGTTTGGAATTGGTTTGCTGTTTTACTTTACTGAATGCTATAATTTTATTTTAGAAAAATTGCAACTTGAGATTTTCTTTTAGAACATACAGGCCCTGTGTTGCGAGGACACTCAGATTTTGCAGTGGCTGCATGGTACTATGTGGTGTTCATCATTTGTCCTCAGAGGTCCTTTACACAGAGTATGATGTCAGCCAAGTGTTTTACATGATTCTGTTGGAGCTGCTATGATGTCATTGGGGTAAACAAAAGGCTCCTGCAGATAATTCATCTAGATCCCTAAGTTCTCTACAGGGTGCGAAGCATAATGGTTCCCCTGACATTAAATTATGTCCAGATATATACATCCAGCTGAAACTTGAAAGGTGCTGCTTTTTTAAATTATTTTTAATTATTTTTAATAAATTGGTTTGTATTTGGTGAATTAACTTCTTTGGTTTCAGAGTTGCATAGCTCCTTTTCAACCTTTCATTCTTCATCATTACAATATATGCATTCTGTAAAAAGTAAAATAAAGATTTCAGATATTAGCCATTAATCAAAGGCGAATGTTTTAGATGTGGAATGGCTTTTAAAAGTGGCTAGGGAGTTTTACATGTGATGAAAAAGGAAGATGAAGCATAAAAATCCATGCTGCCCATTGCCGTACTTCAAGATGTCACAGCTGGAAATAGTCTCGGGTTGTATTTGTCAAGTATTTTATTCTCTCTGCCTTAAGTATGTTTGAAAAACGTGTTGTGTATGTTGATTGGCAGGAAAGGATGTCTGTACCGCTTTGCTTCCATTAACCGGACTGTACTCTTCTGAAATGTTCTACTGCTGTTGCAAAAATCCATTAGAAGAAAGAATTAAGTAGGGAAAGCATGGTATTCTTGATTGTTGAACATACAGATTTTTGCCATATTTTTCTGTTATAAAGATGAGATCCTAGAAACATTATGGCTATTCCTTTCTCAAATGAAAGATGATTAGTGCTTTTGTAGCAGAAGTTTAATAAATAGATTTTAAACATGTTCAAAGGAAGAGTACAGACATGGTCTTCGCATATCCTTTAGATAGAGCTTATAATAGCTTTATGAGGTTTCAATCAGTGTATTTACGATTACGTTACACAAACCTAAAGCAACTGATCTGTAATTTAGAACTTTTTGATGTAAAAACTCTGTTCTGGCAGCTGTTTGTAATGCACTGTAAACAAATCACATCATGTATAATGGCAGTTCTTTGCAGGGGGAGGAGAGTGTTTCATGAGATTACAATAAAATTATTTTTAAAATAATCAGTCTTAAATCTTTTGCCATTGTAGAATAGCAAAGATTTTGGTGCACCCATCTTTCTTTTCATTCCCTATCTGAAGGTGTATCAAAGCTCTCAAAGTGGAGTTTTGATTCTGGGGAAGATAAATTCACTTGAAAACTCTTTAAATTTTCCCTGTTTCATTTCACTAGTGAGACTCCTAGTAGTTACAAGAATTTTTATTTTGGTAGCTGTTTTTGTTTTGCAGCAGTGAAGCTGACTTTTAAGCAATTTCTGGCTGCTTATTCTGACCCTTGTTGTGCAATTTGCTTCCACCCCCCTCCACCCATAAAGCTTTGCAACTCTAGGGAGGGGGAGTGGGAGGAGCTGCATTTGTAACTAGATTAAAAATAACCTTAAAATTGTTAAGTGCTTTTAAACCAGTTCATTAATGTGATTAATGCTTTTGCAGTGCTTTTCTTTCTGTTAAGAAAGTGGAAGAAAAGGTATATTTGTGGATGTGCCAGATGAATTAGAGAAATTAAGTAAACAATAATTACAGAAAGTAATTATCTTTTTTGTAATAGAAGTTGCACATGTAGTTGATGTGTTTATTATATTATTCCCCTTTAGACTCCTCCTAAATCACAGTCGACTTTTACCTGTAAAATAGTCTGAGCATTAATTTTAAATTTTACAGCCTCTGAAACCACTTGTAACCAGAGTGTATGGGACTAGGATTGCAGCATCTAAATTGAATTGCTAAGAATTCTGTAAAATAACAAGTCGTCTCTAAAAATTAATCCTTTTTTCTTTCAAAACTGTCGCTTTAGTCATATCTAAACAAGTTTATTAGGTGAGAATCTGTTAAGTATGGAACTTTTACATTTTAATACCATGTCCCTTTAGAATAACTAGCAAAGCAGCATCAATTGTAATGCTGTTTGCGGAGTGAATTTTTTTCAGGCTATTAATTCCTTTTAATACATGTTACCTTTGGCAGCCTGTTTGAACTGTTTGTACAGTTTGTATATATAATGTATCAGATTAAATTCTTTTGAAGGCACTTGGGTTACAACAGTTACAGTTATACTAAAGTGGTGTTTAGAGAAAACAGAGATATGCATTGAAATTGACTTTTTACTATACTAGACTTTCAAAACAGGGGCAAGTAATTAGTCTCCACTGCACTAGGGAAGGACAAGCAGGTTTAATGTGTGGTGTTGTTGCTGCTGGTTATACAGCAAGTTTTACTTGGAATACTGACTTTAATTAAAATATCCTGCCTTCATTACACCAAGTACGTATATTTTTCGTTGAAGGAAACTGATAACTCTTCAAAAATAAAGACCTTACAAAAATGGCTGGCTGTCTTCTCCAATGCTGTTTTCAAAACAGATGGTACATTCATGATCCCCTGAAATTCTTTATTATATTAAAGCATATAATAAAGCCATTTAGAGTTTACATAGTTGTAACATATCAGTCCTTGTTTTTTTATAGCATATGTAACAAAAAAAAAAAGTCTATGTGCTGGTATAGTGTTCAGGAAGTGATCGAGTCATCAGTTACATTTGCCACCTCTCACACTCAACACCCCCTACTCCCCCCAAAAAATCATAATGCCCAAACTTCTGTTTAGTTGCTTGTAAAATCAGGGCTTAATTACACTTGCAAACAGTATATTTTGACAATTAATGAGTAAAAACAGTCCTCATTATATTTTATTGTACTTAAAACATTGTTAGGTTGGAATCTGGCCAGTAGGCGTTCTCTGTAAACTCCGGCTGATGTGTTTCTCTTGATGTAACTGTACAGTCGTCTTGTTTTAGGGCATTAAGCTTTGTTTAAAAATGAGTAGATGAACAAGTGCTTTAATCTTCCAAATGTAGAGCAGAAAGACAACTTGTACCTTAGTATCTGCACAAACAGTGTAAGTCATGCTGTAGTCAGGCATGTTGGTCAGTGTGTCTTGACCTTGTTTACAGTTGGATTCATACCACTGTCATGGTTGATACTAAGCTGAACTTTATTGAATTTTGATATCAGAATTAGTAGCATATTATCTTGGTTATGTGTGTTCTACTTAAGTGTTACTAATTTATTTTCTGAAGAAAATAGTATTATGTTGAAAATAATGTTTTTCTGGGTTATTTAAGATGACCTGACTTTAAGTGGCCATTTTGCTGTGGTGAAGGTAACATTTAGCTGTCCACTGCCTTAGAACCATATGGACATTACTGTAATTAGATAATGAATGCAATACTTAAAAGTGGCTTCCCATCTTGCATCTGTTAGTTTTCTGACAAAGGAATCTCTTTTGGGTACTGTCATCATCCTCTGTCTCAGCTTCCAATATCCAAGACATAAATCCTGCAATTGTTTCATGAGCTTCCATGAACTTTGTGAGACCTTCCACATGTTCCAGCTAGGAGAATGTAGTGTAGTAAGTAACTCTTCATCAGGAGTTCTTCCCTTCCCCCCTGCTACCCCCCCTTTTTCCCCCCTCCTTTTTCTTTTTTTGCCTGCAGTTGTCTTTACTGTGGCTTGCTTGAGTGGTGTAACTGTCTGGTCAAATGCCAGCTCTCCTTCTTTTCAAGTAAAAGAAAATAGAAAAATAGAAGTTCTTTGTTTTCTAAGCTAGACAGTTGGTGGCTAGTTTGCAGAAAGGAGATGGGTAAAAGCTATGAAATAGAGCTTTGCTTGTCCTATACTCTGAAGCCTTCGGTAGCCTCTGTGCAGCTGAATGCTTGCGCCAAAACAAACTCCTTATATTAATATATTAACTGCACACAGCATGTTTAATATATTTTTATATATTCTATATATATGTATATATACTTGCAATGGGCTTGTCATACACTTTAAGGAAGAGAAGAAATCTGATGACCATATTTTAGCATTAATTCAAATAGCGTGTTGTAGTTCTGAAGAGGTGCGTTCTTAAATGACATCTTTTTACAATTTTTTAAAGAATAATATTCAAGCATCAGAAGCTCTTAAAACTGAAATTGATGATTTGAAGAAGAAGCATGATGAGGCTGCTTCAAAAGTTCTCCAGCTTGAAGAAGATATCATGACTGTTACTCAAAAAGCCATTGCAAAAGAAACTGAATTAGACAGGTATTTAGTCTTTTATTCCTTACCTTCCTTATTTTACTGTTGGTTTTTTTTAAACTGACAATTTTTAATGTATGCATTGTTTTTTCTGTATTAATAGTTCTGTACTATTAATTTGTCAATGTCTTAGTCTGAAGGACAAACTGAAGAAAGTGCTGCTTGAGAAGGAGCAACTTGAATGTGTGTTAAAGACAGAAAAGGATGAAAAAGAACTTTATAAGGTAACTTTTTTCCTTGTACCTGTACACATTGAAATGAAGTGATTTGAAATAAAGGTAATAAAGTTTTATGGAGAAGTCTGATAAATTGAATTTGTTAAGGAAAAAAGGAAGTGAGTAACTTCTGTGCACAGATTTTTAAGGCAGTTATAGATGTTCTCATATAAAAATGAATGAGGAAAATAGCATCTGAATTCATCCCATCATAAAAAAAGCTCTCTAACAAGGAGAATGGATTACCAATTTGTTAAAATGCAGGCATAGTAACAAAAAATAATGGACACTAGTGAGGAAGTTCTTTAGTTATACAGTGCATCACCCAGTAACTGGTTTTCTTAACACACTTTTTCGTAAGTAAATTACTTTTTACTTTTCTAAGTTCTCTCTCCAGACGGTGTTTTCTAGATCCCTATTCTTGAGTCTTGTGCATAACTGACAAGCTTTGGTAGGATCTGTTGCATTGATTTTTACTAGCGTAGCTGATTTCTTTTGCTCTTATTGACACATGCATATTTAAAATAAAATACAGTTTGCTGCCCCCTCACCTTGAAAAAGGGAAAAAAAAAAAAGTCCTATCTGCTAAAACAATTAAATCCTTATATGTATGAAACAAATCAAGTGTATTTAAAAGATTATTTCTGTTCATAGGAAAATGTCTTTGTGGCACACAGTATTAGATATACACCAGAAGTCATAAAATCTCAAAACATCTTTCACAAGCAGGGAATCCCTTTGTAAATAAGCAACACACATCTTCTAGTCCTTGAGTGGGCATCACTTGAGTGTGACAGTTACCCTTTACTGGGCATAATATGATAGAGTTGGTGATAGGTTTAAAAACAGCTCTAGAGTTGTTAAAGTAATTTGCTGTCTTTGGAAATGAATATTGCTGATGTAATCCTGTTTGCTTAGATGATTGCAAGTAGATACTACTAGAAGTTTAATTTCTCTTTAGTTTTCTTCAAGTCATTCGTTTTTTTGCTTGTCCTTAGTTGTCCAGCATTTGTGAAGAGAGAAGTGAATTCTGAATAGCTTAACTGGATGTGGACATAAACCAGAGCCATAACTTCTAGCTGTAGAGTGGAGCTGTTGTTAGATGAACAGGCTGGAAGAAGTCCAGCCAGAAAAACTGAGCTGGAGGCAGTGATACTATCAAATGTTTAATTTTTCTCTTTACCTGTTCTAATCTGTCTGAGATGAGTTAGAGTTTAGTGAACACTTAAATGGACAGGTGAAGAGTAGTTTTCATAACGTGGAAGAAGAGTTTGACATTTTTTAGCATCATTACAGATACACTTGAAGAATACAGAAATAGAAAACACCAAGCTAGTAAAAGAAATCCAGACGTTTAAGAATTTGGATGCAAACAAAGAAAATATGATATCGTATTATAAAGAGGAGGTTGGCAGATTACAGCTATTTATAGCTGAAAAAGAAAATATGAAGAAAGCTTTTTTGCTCTCCTCATCAAACAAGGTAAGCATTACTAATGTAATTGGCCTGGTTTAAAATAAGCATATTTAAGGTTGTATGTGTTTGACAAGAGAAAGGAAGAAGTTGAAGATATCACCGGAGTGTAGGCTGAGAGGCAAGATGATTATAGTGCTCTCTGCAGATGCAGAAAATGAGCGATTTGGTTTTAGTCGTGCACGTTCTGAGCTTGTTGAGGTGTCTCACCTAATGAACTATTGAGATGAACTATGCGTGGAAAGGGTAATTTGTGAGTTCAGTAAAAGAGCTCCAGTAAAAACAGTGTGCTCCTCTGAGTTGCTTTTAACTTCATGGAAAAGGAAGCTGGTTGAAGAAAAGAGAAAAGTTAAGAATGTAGGTATGTTGAGACTGCAGAGGGTAGTGGAGGAGAAAAGAGGAGACTTCGAAAGATGTACTGAAAGAATTGTTAGGTGAGTGTACTGTGAAGGTACAATGGTATAAAACCTGAGAAAGGATAAGATACCATATAAATGGACTAAATTGACTGAGAACTCAGCAATAAGAGTGCCAGTAGTACTTCTAAGAAAGAGGTGATTTTTACTACACAGTGTGGTAGCATTGTGGTTAGCAAACAGTTTGGTATAGTAGGAGGGTGAAATTATTGAATAGCTGGTATCTGTGCTGTCCATGGTCCAGGTGGGGTTACCTCAGACAAGTTTTAGTGTGGTACTATGGATAGCATATGCATTAGGTGTTTGTTCCTGATGTTGTTCTTGTTTAATTTCATCCGAAAGGAATGCAGTTTCTGTGCCCTGAGACTGCTCTGTCCTGTGATCTGCAGCGTAATAGGTAATAGTGGAATTGTCTGGGAGCTTTTGCTTTGCAAATGTGCTCTTGATCCAAACTAGAGAGCTAATGTAGACACAGCCTTTGAGGCCAGCATGGAAAAGTCAGATTATACAGGTGACTTTATCTTGTGTATCTTTCCAGCCTTCTCACAGGGAAAACAATCTAGATCTCAAAAGAACAGAAATTGTGTTAATGTGAGTTATGAATGTAAAATTTAAGTAAAAAAGTAGTGCTGTTGAGAATGGAAATAGCAAGAGGACAAAAGAACACACTATCTTGCTTTAAGTTACAGCTTATCTTGTTTTAATCTTTTGACTGCTCTGCAGGTTAGTTTCTGAGTGTGTTAAACTACTACTGTATTCTACCTTGAAGTAGAAACATGTTGGGGTGGGGTGGTGTGTATGCCAGTGCTGAAGCAACAAAATATTACTGTCATTTATTAATCTTGAAATGCTTGTGTCATTTCTGATAGGATCATTAACATTTTCATCTTATACTGTGAAACTGCAGATATTTACTGAAATATGGAACTGATGCATTATGTGCTGTTAAAAATAGCTAAGGGACAGGACTTTAGGGCATTTCCTAGTCCATCTATCTTCATAAATGTTTGCAAAATATATCAGTATTCCTCTGGACTTGCTATGTTAAGTAATTATTCAAAAATTAACAAATAATTTACTAGAAATACCTGAATGTATGTCTAGACTCAAGAATATGAGATGATTATGCCTTCAGGAAGCCCAGAAGCTGCGAGCAGCTTATAATAGCTTTGGAGTTATGCACTTATTTATTTTAATCCTGGGCTTTTCTGAGGAGTGAGAGGCCAGTAGTGCAGCTTGGTCAGTTAGCCCTTGGGCTGCCCTATGGAGCTGCAGCAGCGTCGAGAGTCTTAGTGCTGCATGCTGCAGCTTGCTCTTCACTACTTTTTGTTCTCATTTCCTTCTGAAAAGCTTGTTGTGCAAGATCTTGGGAAATGGAGCTGTGAGAAAAACATCCCAAAGCTCCTTTACAGTGTCTTACGTCAACTGATTGTAGGCATTGTAAGACCTCTTACTTGTTGCCTGCAGTGTCTTGCTGTGGGGTGAACTTTGGTTTTGAAGCTGGATGGCTGTTTGTGCCTGTGAAGAGTTCTATGCTGATATAAGCAAAGATGTTCTGGAAGACAGAAAGACTTTTTTTGGCATATGTTTAGAGCTGAAAATACAACAAAAATCCAGTATAGATAGAATAATGATGTTTAAATTTGCCTTTATGTCATAGTGAAATATATTTGCATGCTGTTGTTGGCAAAGGCGGCAAATGTGCAAAATGATCCTTGTGTACTAACTTCTTGATTTAGTGGTTTTGCTAAAGCCACCAGGAAAACTTGATTTTTTTCTTTCAAATGTGTCTAATCCCTATACCAACCTTTATTTAAGCTTTGAATTAAAAAATTATGGATTCTCTTCCCTCTCTTTTCTATCCCAGGAGGATGCAAGTATTTTAAAAGAACAGCTTCGGAAAGCTGAAGATCAAATTCAGGCTAGCAAACAAGAAGCTGTCCTTATGTCAAAAGAGCTGAGCGATGCAGTAAACGTGCGAGATAAGACGATGGCAGATCTTCACAGTGCACGTCTGGAAAATGAAAAATTGAAAAAGCAGCTTGCTGATGCTTTAGCTGAACTTAAAAAGATCACGACTTTGAAAAATGAACAGGTAAATTGTCAGTATTTAGTACTGAAGTTTATCTGTATTTATAAAATCTATTAGAGCTAGCTTTGCTAAAGTTGGGGAATAAAATACGTTTCTGGATGATTAGTGCAAATCATTATCAAATTCTTTTTGAGCACTCAAGATACTATCTTAAATCAAGTGCATGTTAGCTGATTTGGAAGGCTGTTAAGAAAGAAGGTTTCTGCTACTACTTAGAGCAACTTCCCTCCACCTCCAGATTATTTTCACAGAATAATACAGTATTTATTATTTTGAATCCTCTCCCTTTCTTAATTCTTTTACATGAGCCACAGTAGCATTGAAAATTCATTCAGATAAGAGAATTTATAGAAATTTCTATGATGCTGTTCTTTCCTCATTGATGGATTCTCTCTTGATTATTATGAGTCCTTCCAATATTTGTGGTCAAAGTTAATTTGCTTTACTATTTATAAGTATAAAAATATTACTGTAATGGAAAGTGTCTTGACTTCCTTCATCTTAGATAAAACTCTAGTGAGCTAATACAAGTTTCATCATTGTGACTTAAGTGAGCTTTGTACCAGATCTTCCATGACTGCAACTGTATTGGATTAGTTCGCTACTAGGATTACTGGAATGATGTGGCAGTTTGAAAAAAATATATTGAGCTGAACAGTAATTAAAATAGTGCAGTAAATAGGAAGAGAATAGTACAACCCTCAGAAGAACTATTATATTTAAAATAACAAAGAATTACATGCTTTTTCTAAGAAGTTCAGTTGTATCCAATGTCTTTGAAATGTATCCTGAAAGAAGTAGCAGATCATCTGAATGACTCAAATTACCAGAAAGAATCCAGTTGGTAAATGTAGTTTGCTAGGTCGTGTATCAATGTTACAGCTCAACTGAACCACTTCCAGTAGAAACATATTGTGATGGAATACAGTCTGTCCATTTTTGCCACATGGCTATACTAGTTAGATAGTTAGAGCACTTTCTGGAATCAGCCAATAGAATAAGAATCCTCTTTACCTATCTCTGGTATTATACCAGTGCCAGTTTACTCCCTTGCTATTTACTGTGTCCTGCTTGGAATGAAGTTCAGCACAGATGCTGCCTCTATCTGTGCTCTGCTGCTCTGTTCCTTTCCTTTCCACTAAGAAAATAGGAACTTCTTCTGTACTTACACAGAGCATTATGCTTGCTCTAATTGAAAAAAGGCTTTTTTGGGAAATAGTTGTATTTGAACAAAAGGGAGAACAGTTTCTATTTTTTTTTTTTTAAGGAAACTTCAAACACAGTAGAGCAGGAACTACGCAGAGAAGTTGAAGATCTGAAGCTTCGTCTGCAAATGGCTGCTGACCATTACAAGGAAAAATTCAAAGAATGTCAAAAACTTCAAAAACAAGTAAACAAGTTTACAGAACAGGCAGTAAGTAGAATGGGAGGAATTGCACTTGCTTTTTTTAACTTTTCAGCAGCTATTCTGCAAAAACCAGTGCTTTTAAAAAGGATTAAAACATGCAGTAAGCAATGGCTCTTTAATTTACCATTTTGTTCCATAAAGCTAAATTACTTGTATGATTCTTTTTAGAAACTTAAGTTGCCAAAACCAAGCATAGGATTTGTAGTAACTGGTGTATGTAGAAAGCTAACAGAGTTTGGATGAATCTATAAGTATAACATTGTTCAAGGAAGAATTTTGAAACTGAAGCAGGCGAAACCTCATAATTACTACCTCTATTCAGTACCACCACCACCACCACAAAAAACCCCAAAATTCTAACCCAAAAGTGGGGGAAATGGAGAACTTGGAGGAAGATTTCAAAGTGAAATGGGGAGAAAGTTTCCACAACACAGTATATAGTTGTATGCCATATGAATTTTGTTTTCTTATCACTCTTCTAAGCTTTGTTCCATAAATAAATGAGGCGTTCGCAATGATGATGTGAGTGTTATGCCACCTAGTAAATGAACCTGTTAGTGAATTTCAAATAGATTTGAGAGCAGTGTTCTTCAGAATTTTGTGAAAATTAGTGACTGAGTTGGAGAGGAGCTCAAACGGGGAATATGACGTTGTATATGAGCAATGGCAAGATGCACAAGTGTGAATTCTTAAGAAAAACAGACTTAAGTATTTCTGCTATCCAAAGAACAAATGGGGTAGTTACCCAGCTTTGATCCACAGATTACTTTAAAAAGTTGTCTTCTCATCCAGAAGGTCAATGGTGAATGAGGTGTCATGTCAGAACGCATGTGACTTTTCCTTAAAGTTCTTCCACATCTTTGACTATGTTTTACATCTGATAACAAACACCAAATTTCACTATGTTGACACCGGAAGTCCAGCACTCATTAGTAATACAGAGTCCATCTCCTAATGGAATATTAGATTTAAGTTGATGGATTTAAGTGTAACTAATTCTCTAGAAAATGAGATTTTTCTAATAATTTGCGTAGAAATCACTGTGTTTAGGGAAAAAGAACTTTATAATGTAAGATTATAAAAATCATGGTCTGAGGCAATTTCAGTGTTAGTAGAATTAAATACGTTTGCATATTTATTATTACCTCCTATTTTAATGAGCAATTCCATCTAGTCCAGTTTTGGAGGAGATGATAGTGCAAGATATATGTTACTTTTTGCTTTGACTTTCATTTAATTAAATACCAAACCAAAATTTCTTTTCACAAAGAAAATTGCAGGGCATCAACAGAAACTGACAGATGCATCTAACAGTGAGACAGCTACTGCCGTTGTTACAGACAAAAAGTTGTCTGCATCTCCAGGTATCAACAGCTTAAATTTTGTCTATTTGTATCAGCCTGAAAGTGTTGTCTATGTGGTATAGTCCCTAATAGTACCTATATTATAACGTAGATGGACTTGTTATGTTTTAGTTAAAGCAACGACTAGAAATGTCAAAATTAATCTAAAAATCTTGTATCTTTTTTCAAGTGGTAACATTCTTAAAGAACTTCGGGTATCTTTTCAAAACAGTTCAGTTGATATTTGTTAATGTCAGTAGGACTGAACTCTTGAATTTCTGCTTGATAGTTAACACATTAGCTTGGCAAAACGAGCTCTAAACAATTAATGAAAAAAAATACTCCCCAAATTTGCAAATTGTGTACAATAGCTTGGCAATTTTACAGTCCTGTTATGACTACCCACTGTAGCATTCTACTGTAAAATCCACTAAAAAGTTCTGATTATGTGATGGCAAGGTCAAGTCTATAGATTATTCTCATGATTTATAGACAGTAGTGGTTTATTAGAAAATGTTTAGCTAGGTTATAATTTTTATGAACTATTAAGTTCTTACAAAACTAATCTTCTAAAACTTAAACATATAACGGGTTAAAACTAAGCCTGGTTTATTATTCAATTTAAATTTATAAATGCCACTAGAAGTTGACTAATTTTGTGTTACGTTATAATTCCCACATTCTTTCTGTCTATAGAGACTATAGGTTGTCATTTCTGTCTGTTTCCTTCTGTCTTAAGTAAATACAAGTGTTTCCTAAAACAAGTAAAATCCCAGCAACCTCAGTTAGAGTATGCGATGGGATGAAGTAGATTGCTGAGGCACTTCATGTTTTTATGGAAGAATAAAGTATCTAGCATGATATCATACCATATATATTCTGAGGTTTACTTTCTTGCGAGGTTTTACATCGACCTTTGTAGTATGTGTGTGTATATTTATGTTCATCTAAAGTGTGTGAGAGAACTGAACACAGACATGCCAGTATGACTGCTGATCTTGCATATCACTAGCCACATGACACTGATTGTCTCTATTTGCTTGGATAACATGGAGCACTGTTCTTGATGCACTGTGAAATTTGGCCTGTCATCTTTTATACAAACTTTATTTATGGAACAAAAAAATAAAAATCAATATTCTTGTCTTTTCTTCAATGTTCACAGTTAGCCCCATTTCATCTGATATAGTTTCGGAATTCATGGTAAAGGAGCAAGTACGTGAAATGAATAAAGAAATTGCAGAGAAAACAGAGAAGTATAAGAAATGCAAGCAAATGTTGGCAGTAAGTAAATGGCTGCTTCGGAAAGCTGAACAGAAAGTAGCTATAGGTGCTAAGTCTTAAAACTACAACGCCTACCCAGCTGAGTTGCCTTGCTCGTTTGTGTGATACACTGTGATTATGGTAGAAATCTTAACATTAGAAAACACATTTTTATTAAGTCAGCTCTCGATTACCTATAGTGTTAGAGACAAGGACGACTCAGGATAACCCACATGCAGTAAAACAAATGAACAATACTACTACTACTTCTATGCTTGAAGTTTTGAATACTCTCTCTTTTTTTTTTCCATTATATTTTATGTATAATTGCTTTTATAAATCAAATACGGCATGTTGCTATAAGCCAGCTGATGTCTGGAACAAGTATAGCAGTGTTTATCCAATATGCTGTTCAAGTGTGAGAACTCCCTTCAAATCAGACTGTCCTGGACTTTTACAGTGTTTGGATGTCCGAGTAGGTGCTGCCTACTAGCTTAGGCTCAGTCATACGTAAAGGCATTTATCATACGATCATAGAATGGTTTGGGTTGGAAGGGACCTTAAAGATCATCTAGTTCCAACCCCCCTGCTGCGGGCAGGGACACCCTCCAGTAGACCACATTGCCCAAAGCCTCATCCAACCTGGTCTTAAATGCTTCCAGGCATGGGGCCTCAACCAAAGTTGGCACCAGTAGTGCTGTAGTCACAACAGTAATGCCCTTCAAATATTAATACTTGTCAGTCCTAACTTGATTTTCATTTAGCCAGTTTAGATGTATGTATGACAATGGAGTATTGCATCAGTGATGCTGGTGAAAAGTTGAATTGTTTAAAAAATGCTTTCTAGGTGTTGTCTCTGTTCATTGTTTGCTTGCTGTTTAGGGATTAAAAAAAAACATTAATCAACATTATGAACTCAGGAACGTTCTAATTAAGTTTAGAATTAAAAATTTGGAATTTTTCTCTACTTTAATATGTTTTATTCTTGAATAGTCATAATACATTCACAAACTGCCATGAACTCAGCTTATCTTGTTTGTCTTATTTATTGCAAGGAGATTACTCTACTTTAATGTGCTCTCCAGGGTGTAACAATTGTCATGTAATTCTGCTTATTACCCTGTCTGTGGAGAGCCTGCATTAACTTCTGCTGGCTGTTTCTTCTATAGTGATGCTTAAAGAAAACTTTGCCTTTGACCTTCTGGATGAAAGATATTTAGGTTGTAATAGTTGCATAGGGAAAGGTTTTGTATTGAAGTGAGGCACTTGAAAGGATAATTATGAATTTGTATAAGGATACAAAGAAACTTGAAACTATGAAGCTAAAAAGGAGTATCAGCTTGTTGAAAACTCAGGCAAGAAAAAAAAATAGGTATTGAACATCATTTATGCAGTGTTCAGTGGTCCTGTCCTCTTCAAAGTTGAGTCAGGCTTGATTTCTTGGGGAAGCCATTTGTAAAAGCACGGAGTTACGCAGTATTGTTGTGGGGGCAGGAGGGGGAAGTCTCTTAAAATTGTGAAAATTTCATGCCATGGTATAAACTACTTTAGGACGAGAAGATGAAATGCAGTGTTTATGCTGATGAACTGGCTAAACTGGAGCTGAAGTGGAAAGAACAAGTGAAAATCAATGAAAGTATAAAATTACAGCTAGCAGCAATGGAGGATCAGTATAAAGTAAGTTACAGACTTTGTTTATGACAATGAATGGTATCATGTTCTTAACATAGCTGCTCATTTCTAATAGTTCAAGTAATGAAGAGTTTTAATGGAGAAAAGCCACTAAATGTATTTTTGCTTTAAATAGAAATTCTGGTTTGCACTTGTAGAAACAACACAGTCTTGTAATGCTTCTTTTAAAGTGAGACAGATCTGCTAAGTATATTATCAAATGGCTCTCAGTGTTTTAATATTGTGGATTTAGACTAATGTCCAAATGACGTTAATCTTGTATTACAGGAAGAAAAGGGGGTAGAGAATTCTAATTTCCTGTTGCTTACTATAATACTAACAGGACTATTGATGGGCACGTTCGTCTAAAATCCTCATATTGCATGCTGTGTTACTAGTGTAGTAACATCTAATGCATTTTATCTCAATTAACTAGAGAGATACAAGATGAGTGATATTTTGGTTTTTAAAATTATCATGAGAGAATTTAATTTGGAGTATCTCAACTATAGTCTTAGTAGAGCGATGTAACACATGCACCAGAAAGTTATGCGTAACGGTCAGCTTTAGCTTATACAAGGCCTTACTTAATCTTTGAGGTTATGTGATAGTAATACATATGCTGAAGTGGCTTTTTAGGTCAACAAGGACGAGATAAGAGCAACAGATTTCCATAAGACTAGCTTTTACGCTTGTTTGCAGTCTAACAGTGATAGTGTAGTTGACAGGATAGAATACTCTCTGTTGTCCATTTTTGCCCATTGTAATGAACAGGGATTAAACTGAACTGTGTCTATATCGGTTCTAGTAGGAACCCCCCCTTCTATTAGAAATCACAGCACTTTTTCTTTATACAGTACTGAATTACTCTACAGCTCATTTCAGCACCTAGAGGCTGTGCTGTCCTTTATTCGACACTTTTCAAAGCTTCAATTTCAACTTTATAAAATGCATGGTTCTCTTCAATTCACTTAAATTTATTAATTGGCAGTGATTGGTTGCCATGTGTAATTTGATGTAAAATAAGTTTGTTTTTAACTTCTCAACAGCAAGAGTAATAAATAATTGGTTCCAAAATTGAAAGCATTTTGACTGCAATTCAAAACTTGTTATCAATCAGGAGGGTGCAGGTGGCGGAGAAAAAGTGAGCTTGTCTTCCCAGTCAGTAGATTTCTCTCTGACCTGAACTAGGAGAGGGAATTTCAGAATGGAAAAAAAATTGATATGTAACTGTGCAGAGCATTGATCTTATATGCTAGAAAAACAAATGGAGAGGCAGTCTCCAAAGTAACCAGAATCCAAAGAAAATAGCCCTTTGTAGAGAAAGATTATTTAAATAATAATTTTGAAGCAAGGAGGAAGCCTGGAAGAATCAGTTGCATGCTAGTCCCAGAGCACCCAACAGAGATGCAAGGATGTCTGTGAAACAAATTTAGTATTTTTGAGGTAGGAGGAGATTTTGGTTCTCTCAGTTCTGTGGTGGGACATAAGAACTATAGAGAAGTGAATGAAATAAATCACTGAAATCTTGCCACCGGCTTCCATTAGAAATAATGAGATGAGGCTTGCAATCCTGGGCAGTGGTGTCTCTCCTGCCGTTAGCATTACTGACTCTGCTCCAGGTTTTTAACCTAGGATTTTATCATTCCAGAACTGTTCTCTGACAACTGGCGAGAAAAGGCTGCTAATGTACTCCTGTTATCCAGTAGATAAACTTTGGGAGAATTGTTGGTTTTGATTTGTAGTAGTACTAGATGTTGCGTGTAACTATAGTTGACAAAATAATTTCCATCTGAAAGATGAACTTAATCACCGAACTTTATGGTTTCACAATATAACACACAGGGAAAGTTTCTATTCACTAATATAGAAACCTTAAACTCCTTTTCATATAGGTTCAGCTGGCAGAAAAAGAGAGACGAATAAAGGAACTGGCATCACAGTTGGAACTCTTTACCAGTGAGAAGGTATTGTCAGGATTCCTGTTAAATTTTCTAAATTAACACTTGTGAAGCTCTTTGGTTGGAGGAATTGCAGTGAGGGTTTGTTCCTTTTCTGTATTTGGATGTTTTGCCAAAATGAATTAGTATTTTAAACTACAAATTCTATTAATAGTACTAACACAGTTTTTTTAAAAAATGTACACTGTAGTATACCAACTTGACAAAACTGACTCAGCCTTTGAAAATATTGTCATTTATTGTTCTGTAATAGTGTTCCAGAATATTTTCTGCATATAATCTAACAAAAATGTTATGGTGTCAAAAAATATTTTGTTCCTATCTAGAATGATATTCCATCCAGGATCCAAAATAATTATTTTGGTTTGCAGATAGTGTAAATTAATAATCTGAAATGGCAGCTAGCTGTACAGTTCACAGAACATTGGAATTCCTACTAGATTTTGTCCTATATTCCTTTCTCATCTCAGCAGCATTGCTGTTTTTCTACAAGTTTTCAGTGGCCTTCCAGCCTCCTTCCTTTTTTTACTCCCTTTTACTCTTTCCTTTACTCCTCTGTATCTCTTAGTGAAAGAGGTTCGGCCCCTGATACCAGCTCTGTGTGTGTGTGCTGCTTGGCCAGAGAGAAAAGGTTATTACTGAGCTCATGCTGCGGCCTTTCTGTCCTCTAAGGGAGCATCAGTTAGCAAAACTTGCAGGAATTTAATTTCTTTGAGACAGACTCTCTCACTGATACTTTCAGGAGTTACTGGCTGATAGCAGCACAATTAGTAAACCTCATTCCCTTTGGAATCCTGGCATAAGACATGAATGGTACATACATACTTAGCCTGACAGTTTATTTTTTCCATGTTGTGCTATAACTAGAGATGTAGATATTTCAACAGTATAATCTCCAATTTTTTCATGATGTGTGCGTACAGCCAAATCCTTTTGACATCTGCGGTTCTCTTACTGACTGCTTGTAATAATAAGAGCAGCTTGACATGTGACAGTAGTGACTTCAGTAAACTACAACTGAAAAATATCTTTATCAGAAAAGAAAGATACACAAACCATACTCTGATTTTTTAAAAATATATGATAGAAAATGGACCGCTACTTTCAAGCGTTCACTGTCTAATCAAATTCATTACCCTTACTGTTAAACCAGAGATTCTGAAATATTAATGCTAATGTTCTAATGTTGGAAGTACCTCTAAGGTATTATATGGCAATTAATCAAAGCTAGGCTTTACTGAAAAACGAAATAATAAAATGTCTTTATTACATTCAGATAGTATTGCATGATATTGTGGAAAAGTTATAGGATGGCTGCGATTACTTAAAAAATCTCGTGTGAATGGATATTTAGTAAACCCAGGAATTTGTGTACTGATAAATTGAAATTAAACTAATTTCAGATTAAGCTAGTTAAATGTTTAGTAAAATTCTAGATTCTCAAGTAGTTGGTATTTAAATTAGCTTTTTTTTTTTAACCAAACATTTAAAATTTTTAATAGATTTCTCTCATATTTTTCTAATTCAAAATAAAGCAAAATAAAAATTGAGTTTTGATGAATCTAGTTTAGCTGGAGGGAGTAATTTTAAACACCACACATAAGAAGGAGAACAATTGTAATAATAATGTATGGAGCTTATAAAAGCTTGGAACCTTATCTACCAAATTTATAGATATTTACATTACAAAGAAGAATCAAAGTGCCTTGCTAGACTGGAACCATGATTTAAAAGGTTAAGCACAGTATAGTAAACAGTTTTTCAATTTATACTCCATTATCGGTGTTTGTTGATAAATGCCACCAACCATAGCATGCTAAAAATGTTCATTTGGTGTCTCTTCAAACCTATAAAATTACTTGGTTTCTGTTTTATTTACATACTTATATAGCCTTTGATTTATTTTTTTTTATTTTTTAAGCAGTTTCTACCCTAGCCTTCCACCTTCTGGCTAAGGCTATTTTACAGCACCTTTTTACAGTCACTTTGATCTACATTCTGTTTTAATTTTATGCTAAAATTAAAGTATTCATGCCACTACCTCTCATTCTAAACTGCTTCCATATTGCAGAAGAAATTGATTTTAAAAAGGAAAATCTTAGTTTCACTGATAATTAATTGTTCCTGCTTTGTATTGAGTAAAGATTAATTATTTGGATTTTACGTGTTCACTAAAACTTTAAGATGTAATCCTAACCATTTAACCCTAACCATTTCAATCATATGCAATTTAGTCTATAAATCTAAAGTACTGCTAGCATAGCTTTGTATCATATCTACAGGAGGGTGTTAGACAGAAATTGTGTTGTCCTGTATTAGAAAGTTTTTCTAAAAGAAAATAAACACTACTGTTTTGCAGCCAGTGCTCCAAAAAAGATTCTGTAAGCTGCCTTACCATTTGTAGAAACTACTCTTTTCTTGTTTGAAAATGACTTTATGATGTTGCTGTTGGAGTCCAAACCCTTTATGTCTGAAACCTGATAGTACGTATATAGCAATAAATGTATAATCTCCATCTTTTTTTGTTTGAGTGGCATTTTGTTTTCAGAGTAGTTACTGCTACTTGATTTTGCATTTTTGTATTCTAGTGTTTCGGCTGAAGTTTACCTGTTTTTAAGAAAAACTCCTTGAGTTGTTCCTTTTAATAACTGAGACATTTAGCTTCTCATGTAGTTAAATCACTAATTGAAGTCTTGGTTTTAGGTTTGAATTCAAAGTATTCTGGAGCAAACACACACTTCCATCTTCGAGGTTTTTGTTAATATTACATTAGCAAATATTAAACATGAACCCAGAGAGTTCAGAAGAAAATGCTAATCAGAAAAAAATTATTGGAAAGCATATCTGTCTTAACACTCTCTTTTTTAAATTATTATTGTCACTTTACATCTCAGAGGTTTTTTGCTTGGTTCTGAATTGTAAACGGCATATTGCTTTGGATATTCTTGGCATACATGCTGTCTTTCCCTTAACCCATTTTATTAAGTGGAAGGATGAGAAAGACTTTTCTTTGGATGAATTACAGTTGATGCGCTGACCACACTTCAGTCACTTTAATTACTGTCTTATAGATATTGGCTTGGAGTTTTAACAGTTTCTAAGTTATAAAAACCCTTTAGTAGTTTATAATTACTACTGTCTCTATGGATTATATGCAAGAATGTAGAATTTTAAGTATATTAATTTTTTTGAGTTCTGTTTTGAGCTTTTCTTAGAGAATTCATTGCCTTTGATACAAATATTTAAACAATAGAATTAAATACAGCAGGTCATTTAAGCCTTTCAATAAATTCAACTATTTTTTATTTTGGATGAAAACACTGAATTTTGGAAGTAAACATGTATATATAAAGTAGGTGAGGATTTAAGAAGGGGGAAGAAGGATGAACTAGAACTTTGCTCATGAAGTTCATAGAAGGCAAATTATTTTTCACAGGAAGTGTAATAACTTTGGAATCCCTATATGAAAATACAACTTCTCATGGATTTAAAATCCACTCATTTGTAATTGGACGGTAGTATAAGTGCAGTTTTGTTCCGTATGATGTTTGTAGTATAAGTATTGTTTGAAATAAGTAACCTAGTCTGGATTACCTTTGTGAAAAGTATAACTAATTTCTATTTGTTAATATAAATAGAAAATACCAACCTTGAGTAATAGTTTTTCTTTCTAGAATAAATTGTCTGAATGCTATTAAAAAAATTGAGAATTAATCAATAGGCCTACCTAGTTAGTGCTGAGTTTACATATATATTCAGGGGCCTTTGCATGATTGCTAGGGGCGTGACCACCATACCTAGGTTATAGTCTAGAATGAAGACGATTTGCTGTACCAATCTGACCCGTTTTTAAATTTTTGTTATCCCAGTGTTTACCTAAGTCCTGCTGATGTAAAAAGTATCTGCAATGTGGTCTCCTCCAGCTGCCCATCAAGTTAAAAATCTTGCCCAGAATTTCAATAGAATTGTCACACCTGCTGCGGCCCATTCTAGCCTAGATGGGAGAAACCTTTTCTCACTTGCTTTCATTCAGAAAGCATTGTAGGGTACACAGCATTTTCCTAGCTCATCATTTTGACTCTCAGCCTGTGCTGCATTTATCAGAAGTTACTTGTTCCGCTTTCAGCATCCTTTCCAGATCTTTCCTGACCTACCATTCTCTGTCTTCTTTCCTTCCCTATGTTCAAATATCATGAGTAGATCTGTGAGACCATGCTTCATCATTGTTCTGTTACATTTTCAAATGTGCATACTTGTGTGCTTTTTTCCATGCTATTTTGTTTTGTTTTGGAGAGAGATTTCCACTGAGTAACAGTATTTTCTTCAGGGTGCTCCTGCAAACTAGCTTTTCCCTCATGCCCACGAAGAAGCTGACAACTTCATGCTATTGATGTAGAAATCACTTCTTAATATGTTGACCTGTCTTATTACTTCATTGTTCTCTTTTCCCCCCCCTCTGCCTTTGATTTACATTTAGATTGTAATTTTTTTTATACTGTGTGTCTTTTTTGAATGTAAAACCAAAAAGGTACCAACTGGATTAAGTCTGCTTTACAGTGCAACTCAGAAGTGTTCTCATATCTTCAGTCATTGCAAGCCACAAACCACTTCTCAACTTCGTAGATAATACTGTATGTTAATTGAAAAACCCCAAACATTCCTTTTTCTTTTTTTCTGTTCACAAAAGGACAAATATGCAAAAATTTCAGCTGTGTTAGCAGTGAGTAGGACAAGGGAGTTTTTGGCTATACTTGGTATAATGGTAATAGAAATATTTTGACATAATAACAACAACTAAAAAATCCCCTAATAATTACAAGTGGAACATGATCACCAAGCAGAATCACAAACCAGGATAAAATTGTTCCAACTGGTCTAACATATTTCATCGTGTATTTAAAAATCGATTTTTAAAGGAACTGAGAACAAGGAAAAGGAACAGATCTTTGCCTCTGTAGGTATAGTTTTAGGTGAATATATTTGGTAGGATCTCTACATTTGGCCAAAGTAATTCTCTTCCAGTTTTAAACACAGCTACATCTACACACCTGCAAATAAATGTACAGAGCTTAATGTGCCTATGTGACTGTGCGTGCAAGTAAGGGTAACTCTAAGGAAGTTACATTGTAGAAAACACATGAAACTGCTTCTGAATTCTCTTTGCTGGTTTCTTTCCCCATGTATGTGTGCATGCATATGAAGGACAGTGAACAAAAGTTTGTTCTAACGTTCTTAATTTCCTACTGAAAGTGGAATGTTAAGCTACACTTCATGTAGGTCAACATTCTGCTGCTGTTAGATACCAGAAAGGATCCAGTGTGATATACTTAATAGTTCTTCAAATATCTGTCACTCAGGAATTCATAGTGAATTATGTTGAGTATGTACATAGATGTACTTCACCTACTAAAATGGTACATTCTTTAATGGTATGGTATGAAAAAAGGATTATTTTTAATTGTAACTTTTAAAAACTTTTCTCACTGTACATTATCGTTAGTTGTTACTGTTAATCCACCAATTTTTACCTATTGAACTGATTTTTCCTCATTGTAAAGGATGCAGATATTTCTTGAAAAAAGTGGCAGTTCTGTTTATGTAATTTGAATTAACTGATGACAAAATGAGAAAAAAAAAAATCTTTAAAATATCTTCTTTGTATTTTTTTTTTTCTTCATTGACTATTTCTGGTATGTATGGTATATTTGGCATGACAGCAAGATGAAGAGACAGTGGGAGGATTAGCAGATGTATTTTTAAAAACAAATAGTCCATAAAAATATCAAACTTTGCTAGGACTCCATGGATTAATTACATTTTAAACTTTGCATTATTTAGGAACTTGGCAGGACACCAGGTAATCAAGCTGGAAGGATGATGGAAGGGCAGGTTTCACAACAGATACTACACTTTCGCAACCCGTATTCAGAGGAAAACGGACCAGTGCCTGCAGTGCCGAATAGACTACCGGTATTGCAATATGGAAACCCTTATGCAATTCAGGAAAGAAGAGGTAAGTAAATGCCACCCCCCCACACCCCCCAATATAATTTATTTCTCTGTTTCAAAAGTAGTGGCTTATTTAGTGCAGGTTAAGTACCAGCAATCTTTATACTGGTGTACAGAGCCTTTATTGATTGATGCGAATCATTAATGTGCCTTTATTTTACTGATGAGAATCAATTAGGTAAACAAAGCTTTAAAGAGACACCTTTTGAAAAAGGTGATTTGTCTTCTATTGTTTTATACTATCTAAACCAAAAATGTAAGTGTTGATTTTTAATGTAAGGTAGCGCATCTGTAATCTCAAAATACAAACTCTGCTGAACAAAGGTGCTGTAATTCATTTTTCTTCAGATGGAGCAGATGGCGCTTTTAATCCTGATGAGATCCAAAGACCACCTGTTAGAACTTCCTTTTGGGACCTAGAAGATGATGTAGTGTGTAGTCAGCCTTCACGCAATCTTAGTCGACCTGATGGTTTAGAAGATCCCGAGGATAGCAATGCAAGTTACCTTTTTTATTACTTTTTTTCTTCTAATGAGTAATCAAGAGTTGCACATAGGTTTTCAGTATCTGATAAGCCTGATTCATTGTTATATAAATGCAGCATTGATTTTTCTTTTCCATGAACAATGTTTTAGGTGAATTTTGCTTGCTTTGAAGGAGAAAACTCTGCACATCAATTGATGATAATACACTTGTTCCCCCAGTTTCTTGAGTTACTGACAGCTTCTTTGGGTATTAGGACAGTAGCTTCCTAATCTTTTTAAATACTAAAGTAGAAAAATCCAAGTATTCTCAACTCATTCTGATTTTTCTCTGCTGTGTGAATGAGGGCTCAGAATGTCGCCACATCTTACTCATTTTCTAATTTGTATGTAGGAACTAAATTGTAACAGAAAAAATACAAATTTGAAGGATACAGATACCAGCATTTTCAGTTAAATGCTGAATGAAAATGTTTATATTATTAGATATTTTATTCTAATGTATAAATCTTTTGTTTTGTCTTTTGCAAATCTACGTTTATTAATTTCCATTTGGAATTTTTTTTTGGCTGTTAGGCGTATTTGGAAGAGCGGATTGACTGTTACCTAAAGCTGATTAGACTGAAAGTTGCAGATTCTCACCGATTATTTTATTTTTTTTTTTTTAAGGGCTTTGCATGTTTTAAGGGGAAACTGGTTAGCTTTTCTTTTTAGTACAGTTAACTTGCATGCTGTGGTATAAAAAATGGTTTTAGTAAATTGGCTTCTGTAACAAACTGGACTGTATGTCTTCATCTGAACAGGAACAGACTTATTACTCTTTCTTATTCTAAGTACTCTTGCACCTTCAAAAATATTAAACAAGAAATACCTTTCTGCAAAGTATTGTGCTCTTTGCAAGTACAGTGGTATCATGACCTGTTTCTCATTTAGTATAGTTTGCCACATTTAATTGCTATTAACCTTTGCAGAAACTGATCAGTGTTCAGACAGGCATGATTTTAGCCCTGGTGCTCAGCACCTATAATGGCGAAAAATGTATTTCTCCCTCCTACCTTTTGCCCCCAGTGTCCATTACTGTGAATAATTAGAGAAACTGTCAGAACTTTTGCAGCCTGTTCAAGATCTAGAATGTGAGCTTAATGCTGTTGCCCACCTTTACTTCACTTTTTGCATACTTAATCTGATCATTCTTGACGTAGATATTACATGTGACAAGCTCTTCTCTTCTTTAGTCATCTGCTTCCATTTAATTAGCAGGGTGTTCTTTCTGATCTATGTGCTTTGCCCTCTTGCAAACCCAAGAGAAACAGTGCTAGAGTCTTGTGCTCATTTGCTGACACAGCTTGGATTTTTGTAATGAGATGGAATATAAGAGACTTAAATAAAGTTCAACTTGAGAAAAGGTGCCTTTAAATCAAATAACTTATCTTTTTTTTTTTTTTTTACACATTCAAATGAGAATCAGTTGCTTGCTCCTTCAAAAAATAAACTGTGTGTGGAGTGTACAAATTTATATGGAAATGAGTAGTTGCAAGAATCTTTCTAGAAAGACTTAGTAGTATGCCAAAGATAAAACAGTTCTAATGCAGTATTTAAAGAAATAAAATGTCCATACATGTAGGCAATTCATTATCAAGGAGAGCCTGTCGTTTGTGCAGAAGAAACAGCAAATATAAAATGATAAATATGAAGAGGTTGCCATTTGTTCTACTGTTTTTTAAAATAAGCTATTTAAGATGTAATTCTGTGCATTTTTAAACCAGTAAGATGTAAAGCCTTTTGTTAGAGGAGGATTCCCTCCCGGAAGACCCAGGATTGGTAGTCTTGCTGCTTTGTTTAAAGTATTACCGTCTGTTGTCTTCCTCTCCACTTTCCTATTACTACACGTTATATTAGTTTAAGAACTTGAAGGTGCTGCAGCCACTTCCACCACTTCATGGATGTTTGGTGGTGGTTTACCTATAATGTAGGCGTGATCATCATCATGTATCTAAGATGACACATCTTTGAGACCCTGGGCCAATATTATGATACGCAGGAGAAGGAGGTAGATGTTGTATACACACAGCTTTAAACAGACTTTTCAGATATGACTAAAATAGGCTTTTCTCAGTCTGTAAGGTGAGAGTAGGGAAGTGTGTGCATGCATGTGTGAGAAAGGCTTTGTGACTTGGTTCTACAGAATGAAAGCCAGAAATGGGACCTCCTTTCCTTTAGGACATTCACCTAGCCTAAGGAATAGGTCAGCAAACTATGAGGGGGTCTAGGAAGTCAAACTTACGTGTGGTAGTTTCTGTTTACATTCCTGTGCATGCGGTAGAGGTGTTCGATACTGACTTCCTACAGATTTTTTTTACAGTCTCTTGGGAGAAGAGACACCCCTTAATCAATTCTTGTTCTAACAGCCAGCCGCCAGCTGGCAAATCAGCCTGAGTATGGCTGCAAACTGGTCACTAATCGAACTAAACAGGAAGAGAACATGAGATTATGTAGGAGGAGAAGTGTTAGGGAGAATGCAAGACAAATCCAGAGAAAATCAGAACTCCTTAGTTCTCTTTTTTGTAGTAAAACTTGATTCTTTTACTTGAACTGGAATTGTCCTCTTTAGTGAATTATCTTGGACCTGTCTGAACTGAGGCAAACCTTCTGTACAGGAATCCCATGTGTCTCCTTGTTTTTGAAAAGTCTTTGTATGGTGTTTTTGTTTGTTTTGTTTGTTTTTTAATGCAAGCTTTTTCTTCATCAGTCTTGTAACAGACTTGTTTGAGGTGCGTTTGAGGTTTACTTTTGCTTAAAGGAATCTTGCATTCGTGGGTAATGATCCATTTATATGCTTTCTGTCTTTTGCTGAAAAAGATTTAACTCATGGTCCCTTGTCTGTAATATATGAAGAAATAAAATACGTTTCTATTCTGTGTCCTTAGAATTGTAAATTGCTTACTATTATGGATCAAGCATAGTTTCCTACATTAACAGATAAGTGCTTCTCCATTTCCCTTCCTGATAAAGAACTATCAGCCTGTAGAGCTGACGTGGCTGTCATCATGTGTACTTTTAAGCAATACACCTCTTAATAATCTCAGTGAGACAGCTTTGGTTGATCCCTCTACCTATCCCAAGGAGGAAAGAATGAGTCTTTTGATTATATTAACAGATTAGAGGTATGGCACAAGATAGTTACTATCCTTTTGGCTGGCGATGGGGAAGAAGGGTGCCAGTGTGGTCTCTGTTCACCTGCTGCTGGTTTCTCATTCCACTGTCAGAAGTTCTGTACGCTCCTTATGAGCACCTTTGGCCTAGTGAGGCGGGATTTTTGCATAGCCGTACAGTACTGGATGGGTACTAGGGTACGTACCATTCCCATTCATGGAAGGAAAGACATCTCAGGTACCCTATGCTCACTTCAAGAGGATTATTTTCATGCTAAAGTTGTGCATGAATTATTTTCATGGGGATGCTTCTGTTCTTGCAACTAATGATTTGATCTTCAGTTCTGTGGAGCACAGCTGCTATCTTTGTATTCCTCTACAAAGTACTTTTGTCTTTCCTACTGGTAAGTTACAAAATTCTCAAGCTCATGATTGAGATGATCCTTCTGCTGCAGCATTTGCTCCTAATGTGACCTGAACTTAGTTTCCACATTCCTAAGGAGAATGCTGTTTGCTCTTACCTGAGTGTAGTAGGCTTCCCTTTCTACTTTGCAGTGAAGACATTTTTGTTACTGACCATTATCTTGAGTAGCAGTATAAGATCAGGTGACGGTGACACTCCTGCTATGCTGAAACTTATGCTGCCTTTACTGTCTTCAGTTACTCTGAGTTATAGGTCAAGTAAGGATACATCTCCAAATGCATCAGAATTTTTCTTTAATGTTCCTATTGTGTTCCAATTTTGTTTCTCCCAAAACTTTGTTCCTTGGGAACAGGCACTTCCATGTATTTGGCTGACATGAAAAACATCCGTTTTGTATAACTCGAAGATTTTGTGGAATTCTTCATAGCTTTGGCTTTTGGAACTTTGGCCAATTAAACTGTGATTTCTGAGAGGGCTAAGCTGGTCTGTGTTAATCATGCCAGGTGAGCACGCACACGGTGATTTTGTGTAGAATAGTTGACTTGCCACCAATTCTTGCCATCTTCTACTCAGCACTACTCATGCTCCCATAATTGACCAAAATGTAATCATTTGGAGCAAATAATTTCTAGAAGCAGGTATGTATGGGAGAGATCCATAAACAAAACATATTTATGTTTTTAATAGTAAAGTGTGAGTTTTAGAAATGTAGTCCTGATTATAGTTGGCAATAAGCCCAGAGTAACTATCCTGAGACTCTTAAACAATGTTGTTAGTCACAGTAAATTTGTGGGGGGTGGGAGGGTGTAACTTTTGGCAACTGACAGCCGGGTCAGGCTATTTTTTTGAGATGAATCCAAAATGGTCTTTCTTCTAGGAAGAAAAACCCCTAACACCACCACACTTCATTAGCCTGATCTTACCCTGGCAGCCAATTACTGTCCTTTCTGTAGGATCGACATAAAAGGAGCAGTTGGTATCTGGGTACCTCTTGGAGGACCAGACTGCTTGCAGAGAGGTAGAGACACCTAAAAGAGTTTGTTTGATTTCACTCACACAGCAGAGCTGAGTCACCAACAGAAAATGTATGTATTCGTCTTTCCAGATTACTCGCACTATACGTTAGTGGTGTGGTTGGTCATTTATTGTTTAAAGCTTGAGATGGGTATTGCTTTCCCCATTGTTGCATGGTAAAATGAGCTGTAGAAATTGGAGACAGGGATTGTTCAAGTCTGTGGTTTTTGTACAGTGTTGCACGGCTTTGTTTCTAATTTCTGTTTGGCAGTCTTGGAACTGATTACAACCGTAATCATGAAAGCAGTACTTGAGGAAAAAATTGGCTAGTTTTGGTAAAACTAGGTGAGTTGTGCTTATCTCTGACAGTTAAGGTCCAGTTTTCCCTTCTTCCTCCTCTAGTGGCAAACCCTCTCTTTTTTTACCATGCTTTATTGTGTGTTATTATTGTTAATCTTTGATTCATATAATCTGTGGAACTCACTGTGGCAATTTGAGAGTCAGAGTTACAGACCAGTGCTGATAGTTAAGTCATGATGTTAAAGGCATCCTTCATAATTCATTAACCGAATTATCCAAAATTCTGAATTCAGAAGGCCTGTTATTTCTTACGCTTACTAACCATGGTTCCAGCCTGTCAGTACCTGATATCAGACTCTTTTCGTAAGGACCTGAGGCCTCATATCGACTGTATTACATCATTGTGGGGTACTGTAGAGGTCTTGGACTAAGAGCAAGCAGCCATATCCCCGGTCTTCAGTCTGGAGTGCAAGGAAGCTGGCTCTACACAAAGGGCAGATTAAACTGTCTCTCTCTCAAAATATGGAGTATGGGCTTCTGTCCAAATAACTTGGGCGACTTGACCCTGGGGTCTTGAGAGTGAGCTGGTGCCTAAGCTTAAAATATCAGCACGGGCCGAGCCATTGAGGCCCGGCCTCCTGGCAATTATTGTCAAACTCCTTCTGCAAAGCCGCTTGAACTGGCCTTCTCCCTATGAGTCTTCAGGGGATGGTTTGTTTTACCATGGGAAAGTGACCGGTTTTTAAATGACAGGTTGAAAAGCGTATGTAATATCACTCTTATAAGAATAAAGAATGTATTATTGGTTATATTAGCTGTCAGAAACTGGGCACTAAGGGATTGTGAACCAAGATGGGTAAGAGCTGTCCTCCCTTCATATAGTTCTCTGTTTTACACGGTACACTGCAGGAGTTTTGTACATCTGCAATGACAGGAATAGACAGCTGTCGGGTCCAATACGATGGGACATTTTCTGTGTTTTCCAGAAGTTCCAAGTTACCCCAGGGCAGTGCATGAGACTAGTTAGTGGTGATTGTATACTGTTTAGTGTAACTTGTAATTAGAATAGCTGTGAAATACTCTCAGGCTAAAAAACGTTCTCATTTTTACTGTTTGACCAGTCTTTGATTATACAGTAATCTCTGCAATGTGCACATTGAGGTATGCTCAATATAGGTTTGCATTCTTCTTGTTTGGGTTAAACATAACAAAAGGTTAAGAACGGATCTTTCTTTTTGAACTTGGCCAAGAGCAAAAGTACACTGGAGAGACAGACTTTTCATATCTTAACAGTGTAATATCAGTACATACTTAGTATTGCCATTCATATATGGTGCACGGGTCAGAAGCTACAGTAAGGAACACACAGTGTGATTTTTAAAATTAATTGAACTGGATCATGAGAAGGCTTTATCCTTAGGACATAGCAAACAATGTTACTTTGACATGAGCAAAGCCTTTTTTTTTTTTTTTTTTAAAAACTGTTAACAACTTGTACTTGCCTTTTGTTGAAACCAGTGCGTACAACGCAGCGATGCAGGAGAGTGCATGTGTGCCCATGTTGGGGAAAGCTTTGTACCTTTTTTTTCAAATCAGTTTTTCAAAAAGGAACGAGGAGGAACATTATGTTTGTACATGGCAGGGTATCAGGCTGCTAGAAGGTGAAAGAAAGAACAAGAGATGTAAACAATTTTATCTTACCAAATGACTAACAGTATCCCAAATGTGGTGGTGTTTTTTTTTTTTTTTTTTTAAAAAAAGGGAGGAGGGGAGGAATACTGAACAAACAAATAACTAGAGTAAATAATGTGAAAAGCCCATCCAAAGCAAACTAAAAACCCCACCCAACCTATTAACCTATTAAAGCTTTATGTAAGGTGGACAGGCAGCGCTGATATTTTTTTAAAATGGCAAGCCTTTATATAAATCAGTTTGCATTTTGTTGAGTCTAATTAAAATCTTGGGTTTCCCACGGACTGTGGTGGTAGAGCAGAAATACGCCTGTGGGTAAGCTGATGCTAAAGCAGTCTCCTTCTGCTGACATAGCTAATAGAAATAGACGGAGGGCATTGGTAAGATCACTTCTGCTTGAATAACGTGTTTCATGAACATATTTCAGTTGTCACTCAGTAGGTTCTAATCTTCGTGTAATGTGTGCATGAAGGCTGAGAGGTTTCCTTTTCTGATAGGGAAACTAAAATTTCTGTGGTATTCAACATCTGTCTGGAAGATGGATTACTTCAGGGGTGATTAGTTCTGTGTTCTGTTACAGTTGGGCATCCAGCTCAGTGGTTTCTTTCAGGTCCAGGAAAGACCCATTCTAGAACTGGGGGTTTGCTGAATGCAGTCATAATTTTCAATGGGAAGAGACACCCATCTGTATCATGTCAGCCACATAATGTAGGTTAATGCCCCTATATGTCAAGCTAATATTTAGCATTAGTAAATCCTGACTCCTTACTCAACTAACACTAATAACCCTTAATATAATGGATGACCTATGTGTTTTTCATCAGGCCTGCTAATCTGTCCCAAACAAAACTTAGTTAAGGAAGTTGAGGCACCTCATCCACTTCGTCACTTGTAACCAAGTATTAATCAGTGCTGTGAAAAAATGCCCAGTGCTGGAGAAGTAACTGAGTGACAAACAGTAAATTGTAAGAAAGCCTTTTCTGAAGGATTTAAATGTTAATTAGGCCTGTGTTTGTAGTGGAACTGTTTTTTGAAGGAAGATGCACAATCACTTTTTCAGGTAAGTCCTGCTCTGCTTAGAGTCTGGTATTGAGCAAATTTGCTGCGTTTTTGGCACTATATAAGCTGTAGTGTTGTAGCACAAGAGTACTTGAAATAGTTTTTCTTCTTTAATATATACATCCTACCTCTTTCATGACAAAAGGAACAAATAATATTTTAAAACCCATATGCCCTTTTTACTGCAGGTGCAAAGCAAGCAAGTTAGACAGCAAAACATGTCTGCTGCTAGCACCTGTCACAGCAAGCCCCACTAGCTGCTTAATGGAAACGTTAAGTGGTTGAAACTAAACAGCTGTTGTCAGGAGAAGAAAAATATTGAGGGAATCTTCCCATCCTGCCCTGTTTCCATTAACTCTTCATGAGGACAAAGTATGTTAGCCTAAAAATGAAATAGGCATGGATATACGTATAGTTATCTGTATAAAGGGTATGGCACGTAGGCTGTTGTAGATGGTCCCTTGCACATCCATTTTTGAAGATCAGCTAAATAATTCATAATTCTTGCATGTACGGTGTCTTTGAGATGAGAAGGAAAATGATTTAGGTGTTGGGGTTTCAAAAATCTTGCTGAATTTACCTGTATTCCCACCTTGAAATGAGTAGATTTTGTGCTGCACTAATTGCAGAACAGAACCAAGATGCTATATAATGAATAGTTGGATAGTGCATAAAGAACGGGGTTACAAACCCAGTTCTGATTTTCTTCCTCTTCCTTCAATTTATTTTCCTTTTGTGTGGTTTTCTTCCCCTAGTTGTGTTTGCTTATATCACTGTGCTTATTTAAATCTTAATTTGTAATAATGTCATCATGGATTGAAAAAAAAAAAACCAAAAATCCCCAAACCTGCAAAGCCTAAGTGCTCTGACCCCTTGCTTGTCAGAAGAGAGCTCTCAGAATCCACTCACTGTAGGAATTCTTCATTTTTCTGCTCGAGAATTTCCCGGTGCAGGCGGGTTTTTCTTCTTTGTGAGGAGCAGCGTATTCCCCAGGGGACCTGCCTTCCTAACCTGACAGAAGCTCTGAGGCAAAACCTGCTTGTCCATCAGCAGAGGGATCCTCATCAGTGCCTGCTGCAGCTATTTATGTGCTGTTAATGTCGGGGAAGGGAGAGCCCGGCTGACAGAGCCGAGGAGAGGAAGCAGGCCCAACAGGGCAATTTAGCTGATGTGCCTGACGGCAGTGGGACATGCTTGGCTGGTGAGAGCAGCCTGGGCAGATCACTCAAAACTGACCGTCGGGAGGCAGATGCTGGGAATTGAAATCAATGTCTCTTTTTCCCATGTTGAAATTTAGATTGACAGATTTAAAAAGTCTGACTTGACGTTCAATTCTCTAGAATTTATTTTTGAGTTTTAGCTCTCGATAAAATGCTCTAATGGTTTGTAGTGTGATGCCCCGCATTCAGTTTGACACAGGTTTTTCTGTTCTGGTTTAGCCCCCAGGCATTAACAGCCAGTTGACCAGCATTTCCTTACCCGCTGCGTTAGCAAGAGCGTTCTCGCGGTATGAGCACAGATTTCTGCTCTAGGTCCGCGGCCCAAAGGCAGCCTGTGCTTAGCTTTCCGTGTTCTTTAACCACGTCTGCCTTTTGCACACTAGAGTAGAACTTACGCTGCAGAGATTATAAAGTGAAAGGTAAATTCCCTCCACATTTATGCTTGATAACAAAAAATGGATTTGGAGGAGGGGGGGGGGAAAAAAGCTGCTTCTAGTGGGTATTATTTAAAATACTTCCTTTTTTTTTTTTTTTTTAATAGGACGATGACAACACTGTACCTTCTGCTCCTGATCCTCCAAGTCTTCTCTTGCACGAACGTGGAACAGGTTTCTGCTTTGATTCCAGGTAAATGTTATCTTTTACTGGTCCTTAAGGGCATGGGTAGGTTTCTATATAACTGGACTTTTTTACTCAAGGCACGGGTGGAGATGAAAAACGATTAAGCATTTTCAATGAATGAATGGTTTACAGTTAGCTAGCAGAGAATATGCTGCGAGACTGGGTAGACTATTTGTGCTGTACTTTATTTTGATGGCATTTGGACAATTTTTTTTTTTGGTAAATGAATGAGTAACTTTTGTTTCCCCCCCCCCCTCTTTCCAACCTAATTGTGAACCTAAGTTTAGAGCTTTTATAAAGTGTTATGTTTGCTAAGAGCAAGCATTTATGAGCAGAGAGAGTGGTTTCCCATGAAACTGCTTGGCCATTAAGACATAGAATAGATTTGTATTCAGTGGTAGCTGGAATTATGTCAAAATTATGTCGCTTTTAGAATGCCAGGTTAGTTTAGAATTCCTTGGTAAAACTACTTTAACTGTACCGAGCACTTTCAGCAAAGACATTTAACCGTGTGGTACTTCCTTAGACACAGAGTCTGCTCAAATTTAAGCTTGTAGTAAAGCTCTTAACCTCGGTGGCAACAGGATCCTACTTTTGTATTTTATTTTGCAGTAACAGATCAAGTAACTGTTTCCTTCTTTCCTTCTCTCTCTCCACCTCCTTGTGAAGCTTCGATGTGCACAAGAAGTGCCCTCTCTGCGATGTGATGTTTCCACCTAACTATGACCAGAGCAAGTTTGAGGAGCACGTGGAGAGCCACTGGAAGGTGTGCCCCATGTGCAGTGAGCAGTTTCCGCCTGACTACGATCAGCAAGGGTTTGAGAGGCACGTTCAGACGCACTTTGATCAGAACGTATTAAATTTTGATTAAAATCACTTTGTTTGCAGTGTAGCTTAAAAAAAAAAAAAACAACCCTAACTTTGAGTAGTCCACCTACGGAACAAAAACAGCGCAGCTTTTCTGTAACAGCGCAAACTTCTGCCTGAAAGCTGATGTACTCTCATGGGAGCCATGATGAATTGTGGCTGTAAGCTGCTATTGGGTTATCTTCCAACATTATACTAAACTCCCCCACAACACCCCACCTTGTTGTGTGTGTAGCTATTTATTCCTCTACTCAGTGGAATTTGTAAGGACATGGGAATGACTTAGCCTCAGAAAAAGAGAGACCAGTTTCATGATGCTCTTCAGCTGCTTCACAAAAGCCACCAAACCCCCTGGGGTTTCTCTTGCCCATGACACCTGAGGCGTGATTAAAAATGTAATAACCAGATGTTTCTCCTAGCAAATGTATGTAGTTTTTCTTTGAGTAACAGTTAAATCAAAAAGTTACATAACTTACCCTACAAAAATATAGTTTTCTAGTACACTTCTGAAATGTAGCTGCATGTACTGTGAGATTACATGCTTGCAACAAAAGTAATGGCAAACACTTCAGTTTTACATATAGAATGTTTGCCGTAAGGGATAATGTTAAATTAAGTACGTTATACCTTAAGGCAGTATTTTGGAGTTGAATGAAACTGCTGTGCTTAAATGCCTAAAAGTAATTGTTCAGAAAAATCATTGCTGTTATGTTGCAGTTGCATTCAGTAGAAAATATCATTCTATTTTCACAACAGTGAATTGTGTTCCTTTTGGCTTCGGGCTTTTAAAACCTTCTGCATTTTAACTTTATGTATTTCTTTCCGGTAAGTAAAAACATGTGTGTATATCTAAACATTTTATATTTACTTTAACTGTATTAAGTATATTTGCTTTCCACTTGTTGTACAGTAGTCTTGTTACATTAAAAGCAAAATTATTCATGGAGTCAGTGGTCCTTTTTTTCCTGCCGCTCATTTTGAAATAAACCAGAGTTCAGGCGTTACATACTTGCAGAAAATGTTTCAGCTCTGTATGACACAAACTGTTGCTCATGTCTATTTATGCTCTTTATTTGAGAGAGACTCAGGGATTCAGGTTTTCAGTAGCTTCTCTTGCCTGCAGTTCTCTTGTGAACATGTGCAATATCCTGTTCAGTGTGGGATTTATTAAAAGCTGCATGACACAGATAAATTGCAGTGTCTTGGGTAGCAGTTACTCCCTCAGTCCTCTGTGTTCTAAGTCTTAGATTTTTATTTTTTTTTTTAGCAGTGAATTTCATGTCAAGAGATGGGCTGAGGGAAGCACAGAAATACTATTTTGTCAATTTGTTTTCTTACTGTAATTCAACAGCATGTGAAAACAGAACAGGCTATAAAACCAAAATATTTTTAGTTATCATGTTAAAGACTTAAAAAACAAACAAACAAAAAAAAACAACTGAGGTTGGTGTCCTGCACAGGCAGGAGAACCTCAAACCCCGACGGTGCCAAAGCAGAGGCTTCTCTTAGATGTGTGTATATACAGGGAACTATGACAGCGTTTGCATCAAATACTGATCCCAAACCCTCACCCAATTAAAATTTCAATGATTTCTCCGTTCAGAGCAATCGCCACTTCATTGCCGAAAGCCTTCAGAAGAACGGTAACCCACAGCCCACCATAAAAAGGGCTGCTGTGGCATCAGTACCAATTTTATCTGGTCACCTGAGCCCTGCTGCCATGTTGGAAAGAAAGAGTCCCTGCCCCCTCAAGTTCTTTTGACTGATTACATCAAAATGCTCCATTTTTGTTCCTCCACACTGTGTAATTTTGTGCATTAAGGGTGTAGTGCTTAAGTTGCTTCAAGTTTTGTTTGGTTTTTTTTTTTGACTACAGGGTTTGATGATACAAAAGTAAAATACACAAATAAAAGTGTACATACAGCCCAAGAAGTTAACTCTTCAAGAAGTTAGGAACAGGCACAGAGCAGTCTCCTTAAGTCAGAGGCAGTTTATTTTAAATGTGATTCGATTTACATTTATAAGCAGCTTTCTTGACAGGAATTCTTTAAGTTGCCTTCAGTTCTAAAACAAACCTCTGTCGCTTTCAAACTTAAAGTACTTTGTCCCCAACAAAACATATGAAAATATAATTTAAAGCACACTTTTCACAGACACGGTACAATACATTCACTATACACAGTATAACAAAATAGTCCCATCTTTACCTGTTTAATAATACTGTCACAATGAATAGGTAAATAGAAACTGGAATTTCATTTTTATAGTTGAAAGGAATTTACATGCAACAATGACGTTTTACGACTGTTTAGCTGTTGAACGAACTTACCCAGCCTGTAGTTTCTTGCACTAGGAGCAGAGCCAAAAACACGTTTGTTGGCCAGATCTATTGCCAAAATTGGGGAAGGGGGGGAGCGGCCACCTGGGGCTGGTGTGCACCGCTCACGCGCATGTCTGGATCAGCCTTTAAACCTGGCTGGCAGCGCCCTATGATACGGGCACCTCTCGAAGGTTTGAAAAAAGGGATGTTGTATTTCAGTTTGGGTGTTCTAAACACTGCTTCATTAGGATGATGCCTAAGTGTTTTAACGAGACTTTTACTCCTCTTGAGAATAGGTAATTATCTTTTACCAAGTTTTCCTGTAAAGCTTTGGGGGAAAAAAAAAAATACAGGGCAAGCTCATTCCTCCTGTAGTTGAGCTTTCTTTTGCACATAAAAGACCAGGAGCTAAGCAAAGGCGATTGCTGTGTTTGTTTACAACAGTGAGTTCCTCCCTAACCCTCATGGAGTACGAGGTGTTTCGGGCTGGGGTGCCCACCTCGGCTCCAAGAATAGCACTTGTGGGAAAAGAGTGCTCAAGGCAGGGTGGCGAGCAGCAACCGCTCGGGTATGGTCCAGACACAAAGCGCTCTCGGGGTGGCTTTTGGTTTGAGTCAGTCTCTGACCACCTGCTGCAAGAAGCACTTAATCTTCAGTAAGGCTCATATGTCATATTTCAGCAAAATTAAACGTAAAGCTAAACAGACACTTCCAAATGGAATGCAGTGACCTACAAGGAGAAGCAAAAAAAACAAAAAAAAAGCACAAAGAAAAATCTCAAAATACAAAGAACACGAGGGAGAGGCATTAGAAACTCCCTTAGCACAAATAACGGACCTCCTTAAACCATGCGTAGAATTTTTAATTTTTATTTGCAACCACAGGCACATGCTCGTACAGTAGTTGCAAGAATTGGCAACACATAAAACATTAAATCTGTTGGCAATAGAGAACTACAAAGTGCTTTAAAACTTCATCTGAGATGAAGAAAATTGTTTCTCACACACACATAAATTTGCACTTAAGTATTTCCAAGTGTCTTTCTAACAGATAGCTCAGGGGTAACTATTTAGTTGGACTGGGATATTGGTCCTCAAAAGTTTGATGGGCATGAACATAATATGACATCTTGTACAAAAAAAAAATAAATTCTAACACTAAAGTGATTGTTTACTAGTTCAAATGGCAAGATTTTCAGCATTTCAAGAGGGAAAAAAAAAAGATTTGCAAGATAATATAAAATACAGCAAGCACACCTTTTTATGTATGTTATTTAAGTATGAAAATATTTTTAGCATATTATGTTAAACATTCTTTCTTATTTATATTTCCATTACGTAAAAGACTTGCTACTCCACTGATAACTCCATTATGTAAGGCATGTTAACTAGAGTTTGACGAGGGTGGTTTGGTTTTGGTTTTTGCACACACATTGACAGATGCATCAAAAGTCGTCATCACATTACAATCTTCAAGGGATGTCAGTGCCAAGCTCTCCTCCTCTCACTCCTGTTCAACACTTCAGTACAACTAAATATGCAACGCCCCCCCCCCCCCCATTTTTTTTCTGTTTCGGAGAAAAAATGTTCTGAAGAACCTATAGCTTTTATAGCACCTTATCTCAAAGAAATGAAAATGGGTATGATGATTACATGTGCAAATGTACAAAATCATTAACCCTACAAAGAGACATCATTCCAAAATTACAGAAAATCTTAAAGCATGCATTTAATTTTTTTAAAGGGTTGCTGAATGCTTCCCCTGAAAAAGGTGGCTGTTCTCAAAATCAGCAACTGCTGGTGAGGATTTCTTGGCACATTTGTGACCAGCATGTTATTGCTGCATCTTCCTGATAATCTCAGCAGACACGGGGGGGTGGAAATTGATTGTGTGGTGCCGCAGGCCCTGAGCTGTCTTGTAACTCTTTCCACAGCGACATTTGAATGGTTTGCGTACGCGGATTTGTGTTCTGTGGCCGTTCTTGGCGTGGTACTTGATACCGTTCACATTCTGTGAGTGAGAAAGTACAATATTAGTGGTTGAGTGGTCTGGTAATGGCTTGGCTTCCTGTTAAACAAAAATTGATGAACCTTACAGGCAAAATCACCCAAATTGCTCAGAACTCCTGCGAGGTGTTACGCATGTGCTGGGCTTTCAAAATACAAGGTGGGATAAGAAGGAGAATAATCTGTGTGCTGTGCTTCCAACACGTGACATTCGTCTGCCTGGGGAATCCTGATTTTTATCTCCCAACGAATGGCACTTTCCAAAAAATACCAGTTAATGGGATCACACAGAGATGCTCTTTGCTTCTCTTTTTTTTTTTTTTCCATGTAGCATTGACAAATTTTATTCAGAGGTTCATTTAGAAGCAAACAAAGAATTGGCATGAAGACTCGAGTCACACTTCTTCAAAAAGCTGAAGCTCCCCCCATGGTGTGTGTGTTCCGTTTTGTGTCATTGTTTCTAGATATGTCTTTAGGCACCAGCAAATTCTGGTAGTTTACACATTGTCTCCAATGAATTAACTGCAGGGAACACTTAACTTAAAGAGTTACACAGGGCACTTTTAGAAAATAATCCAGAGAAACCATCTTCAAAATAGCTATTGTTTGGGAATACTCTATAGCTAAAACTAGAGAACCCATCTCCACTGTTGTTTGGAGAGAAAGAACGAAAACCAGCACCACATCACACTTACCCTTATGCTGACAGAGTTGGGAAACGGGCAGCACTTTTGCTAGATTGATTAAGAACCTTACTAAACATACATCTAAATCGTACCCCTCTCCTCCTTCTCACATCTTTCTGGCAGAAGTGGAAGAAGCTGTTGCGGTCTCACTAGTACGTGATACTGCTTGATGTAGGGTTTGCCTTACTGGAGTCTCTCTTATCTGCTTCCACTAAAAGAGCTTGAATTTTTGGATAAAAGAGAAAAGGCAAACTGTCTTTCATTAGAGCTTCTCCTAGGAAGAAAAAAGATGTCAAGACAATTTGTGACAAGACACAGCTCTGAGGCTCTACTGTGTCCTCTCTAGTGTTTCTAGATACATATCTCAGGGTTTGTGTTTTTTTTTTAAACTATTAAAAAAGCCAAAATCAATTAATGGCATGGATATTAATTAACCCACTAAATTAAAAGTTTCAGGGATTTTGTCTTTGCTGAACCACCGCCTGGTGTTCCACACAAGAAAAGTCCCCTTGGCTCTTTTTAAACAGCAAGTTCAGTTTTATTAACGCGCAGCTTACAGTAATTGGAAGCTCCAGCTTGAAACTTGCAGCAATTAGACAAGTTAGACAAGTTGTTTTAAAAAAAAAAAAAAAAAAAAAGGAAAAAGAAACAGCCTTCAGTAAACAGACCAGAGCTACAACTCCTAAAACTCCACAAGACTCTATATACATCAGAAAGCAAACCCTAGAAAGGCAGAAGCTTAACCTCTTCACAACCGCTCTCCTGCCAGCACTTCCCTTTCTCCTCCCCTACTTTCTAATCCAACTTCGGAGTGAGAATCACAAGCGTTATGTCCCATTCCCGACCGACAGCCTCCTGTGTGCTGCCACCCACTGCTCTGCTCTCAACACAGCAAGAGGAGTGTAAGGAACTTAAGGTCCCATCAGGAAAGCAGGGAGGAGTGTAACTGCAAGAGAAACCGCCCAGTCTCCCAGATAGCTGCGGTGTTCTCACAATGTAAAATGCTGGTCCTTATTTATTGCACGTCAATTGTGGCACTGCAGCAATGTATTTTTTAATCTTTAAGCAAAACCAGTTCTCCGGTTTCAGTCATAAAGCTGAGCATGGTACCATTCTCGTCAGAACTCAGAACACCCAGTGGAGTCTGTACCGCTGAGTGGTGTTTGAGGGCAGCCTGAGTGCCTGGAGAGGTTGATTTGTGGAAATCCTTTAGAAAGAAAAACAGCCTAAAATATCCACCCTGGAAAAAGGGTGCAAGCCTCCAAGCAACTGCTCTGCCCACAAATTCATGCTTCTCTCCTCTAGAGCACCCAGGCACTGAATCCTCACTTGAAATTGCAAATCCAGCCCCAAAATTGGCCTTTACACCCTTAGTGATACTGGAGAACTCCTGCACAGCTGTCACCTGAGCTGTGGGAGATGAGCATTATCAGGCTCCAATACAAACCAAACATACAAATACGAGCCTTTTGTACAGGTTAGTTCTGGGTGACGAGTGTTCAGAGGAGGTAGGAGACAGTAGTACCAAGACAGCCAAGAGCACATCAAAGCTACAAACCATCCTCAAGACCAGTCAAGCGAATTCCCTGCAGGTTATCTGGGGTCCTGAGGCAGCTTTCACACAGTTACAACCTTCAGCACCCGCAGGACCCTTGGGGTGAGGGGGTTGGGGATGTCACTGATGGCGTGAGGACTGTCATAGGGCATCTGTCAACATCTAAGCACTGTTAAGGACCTGTGCCTTCAAAGAAGAGAAAATCTGGGGGTGACCTGCTAAAGTTTTACTTCTGCAGTGAAATTTGAAAACAAAGTTAGCCCCAAACTTATATATATAATTTTGGAAACTACAGAAACCTGTTTAGACTTTTAATTTCTGTAAGAAATCACTTTAAGATACTTTCAAACTACTATCAATTGCTGCAGATGCCCTAAATCCGCAGTCACAGTAAGCCTCGCAGAGTATGAGGAGCTAGTGTAACATGAAATTTGATCTGTACTCCTGTCCAAAAGAAAACTGTTGTTAGAATTACAGTCAACTCTTCAGCACTTTTTCCACTGCCGTAATGTAAACACGTTGTTGTATGTCTGGGTTGAGTTTCTTGAGGTATGGCAAAACCCACTGCCAAACTCATACATCACTTTTATTGCTCTAGTTACTTAGGTTGCTCATTATTTACTCTTACAAATGATTGAGGAAGAAGATGGCAGTATAGAAGGGCACTCTAAAATCTCAAACAGGAGGAAACAATTATTAACCTGGGACCAGATCAGGAGGAGATATGGAAGTTTAGACTGGCACTACCTGGTTTGCATGGACACAAGGGCACTTGGTGGGCAGGGCCCCTTGCACAGCAGGCAGTACTTACGAGGCCGCTACGCTGCAGGTGTGGGAGCTTGCCACCCCCTTCATGTTGGAACACAGACAACAAGGATGGTTTGGGAGGTTTCTTGTTTCAGACTTGGACATTCACATATGTTTTTCTACCTCCTGGCTGCTCCTCTTGAAGTTTACCTTGTGGGTCCAGTTCCTCTTTGCTCAATGTTCAAGTTCTGGCTTGCTCATTTCTTTCAAGTAAATTCCCTTCTTTCCCTCTCTCACATCAGTATTCTCCCTCCCTAAGCTCTGCCGAGTCTCGCTGCTCTTAGATCAGCCTTCCCGGGGGTTTGCCCACCCGACTGGCCAAGGACCCATTACCTTATCCCATTACCTACCAGAAAGACAAGCCCAATGTTGTGGCATTCTTGAAAGATACCACTTCCCCTCTTGCCCAAGGCCAAAAAGCAGTCATGCATAGGAGCTACATTTTGCATGCATGGAAATCTGTTATTCTTTTATTATTGTATTTTGCACAAACTAGAAAAAATATGACAAATAGTCTAGGGTTTTCTCTATAATAGTATATAGGCATTATTTGTGGGGTTTTTTTTGTATTTATCTATTATGTATTAAATTTCATTTGGTCTTTGGAAGTTGCCTGAATACGTTTATCTACATCATATACGTATTTTGAATGTCCTTCTCCAGAGCTAAAAACCAAATTACTAGCACACATAGGTGGTATTGAATAAAAGGAAAACTAATTGCCAGCTTCATAAATCCACGTTAGCTCCTACAGGTGGCATTTTGCAAAGCACGTTAACTACTCAATACCCACAGACTCCTGGACAGGGCATTTAATTGTGGATGTAAATCGAAAATCTGGTGAAGGTGAACTCCACAGGAGGATAAGATCTTTGGGTTCCTCTGAATCATGCAAATGATTTTCTAAAAATTAAATTTAAAGCATCAAATACAAATCATATATATAAAAAGAAATCCATAAATGGCAAACTGTAAAATACTTATAATTTGTTCTCTGTGTCAGTACCCATAATTAAGAGAAGAAGAAAGCACGCTTCAGGAATTAGTTCAGAGGCTAATGGTTTAAGTGTCTAGAAGTCAGTGTGCTCCAGATTAATTTCACCATTTCTGACTATCCCACAAACAAATGTACACACAATTAAAAAGTTTTTTCCTCCCAGAATCTTTGGCTCCTCAGGAAAATCTATGCCATACTATATACAGAGTACCAATACACATTATAAGCAAGCAATTTTATTTCTTAAGAAAAAAGAAAGTTCCTGAAGAACAACTAAATGTTTATGACTCACTTCTTCTGTACTGCCTACAGGAAACTGCCAAGAGATGGCAGCTGGGCAGGAGGCCAGGAGGGTCTTCTGATACTCATCTGGGCTTGTGTATAAACATGTTCTCATTACAGTTTCCATTGTCCACCCCAAACCAGTCCTTGGGAGTATTTGTTGTACTCATTCTTGTCTTATTTACCTTTCCATAATGACTTTTCAGTGCAGAGGCCATCTTTTATCCTTGTACATTGTTTGCAAAAAGGAGCCCCATCCCTACTGGGTCCTTTAAGCAGTACTGTAATACAAATAACACATCTAAAAATAACATTTCTGCTTCTCAAATGTACGTCACCTAAGGCCAGACAAAAGAAAACTGTGTATATCCTCCTTTCCTCCTTTCTCCCTAAAGCAATGCATCTTTTTCTCAGCTGTAAAGTAAGCCTGGCAATTACTGTATGTGCATGTCCGTGTTCCTGTTTGGAGCTCTATAATTGTTTTACAGCCCTGACTGTGATTATCCAGTACCCACCAGAAAATCCCAGTGCTTTGATCACAGGACTCCCTACCCAGACTCTGCAAATAATTCATCAGAGAAAGGGGTTAAGCAGAAGGAAGATGAAGAGGAAATAAGAAACACAGCTGACACAAAGCTAAAAAGGAAGGAAACAAAGATAAAAATGTAAAAAGACAAAAAATGAGGCTGAAAAGAAAAAAGGGAGGAAACAGGACACTGAAAAGAGAAATGAGGTGAGGCAGTTTAAGGAAATGTGTTTTCCTATCAGGACTAAACAGAGGTGAGTTTCTTAGGAAAATACAGTAGTTTTTATTTGCTGCTGGTCTCTGCCTGTCAGCCTCTCTAAGGGTTGTTAATTTGTTCCCTGTCCAAGTGTTCTAACATTAATGGTGTACAAGATATCCCTTAGACAGTCCTCATGCATTTGAGATGAAGGTAGTGAGATAGCAGAAGCAGGCAGAAACAGCTTGCTTATTTGGGCAATAAAAAGACAGAGGGCTGGCAGTCAAACAGAGAACAGACAGGATATAGCAAATTACAGGGTTCTCCTTCTAGCCTTTGCCATTAAGTGAATGTTTTCTGCAATGCATAGATGCCCTGTGGGCACAGCGACTTCTAACAATCACCATGGCTTGTTTGCTTCCTGAGCTAGGGATTTAGCTTTTATACTACACCCTTCATCCGGCACAGCTTCTACCACACACACAAAAAATATTCATCTTGAATAATGTGGGTATATCTGCAAAGTAACACTTGCAAATAGTCTGAAAACATCTTTGCCTCTGCCCTGTCCCTGGAGATGTTCAGTTTTTCCTGTACCCGAAGAGCAGAATAACCACTACATAGTTCAGGCTAATCTCTGCAAAAAAAGACTGTATGTCACTAAGAAATAAGCACGCTGCTTTCTTGATCATGTTTTGAGTAAGTATTTTCAGTATTAACTGATCTGTATACGAACTGGAGTCTTGTGATTTGCTGCTATGGGAGCTGCCCTAGTCCAGAACAGCTGCAGCATCACTGACACATGTTTTTGTCCACTACACGGTTTCACGCACAGTTTATTCATTCTTGTCACAACTGTTTTATCTCAAATGTTATTGGTTTTCCTATATTTCTCTTTCATATTTCTGTTCTCTTTTAAGACCCTACATTTCAACTATTTAAAGGAGAAGCCATAAAATAAAATTAGCATAAAACCAACCCAACCACCTCTGCTTTTTCTAGGGTATAGGTCAGTGGTTGAATTTTCCAGTACCTCATGCAAAAACTTCAGAAAATGACTTAAAGGAACTGTGCCAACATGCTATTTCTGTTCCCAAATGTCAATGACTATAGATACCATACCGAACCATACCATATTGAACAGCCCAAACTGTTCAATACAGTGTCATCTGTCTCTGCACCGGTTCACGTGAAGCAATACTCCTGTTCTCACATCACGGCATGTTCTGTACCAGCCAGCTCAAGGTTCAAAGTTAAAGGTGTTTCACTCCCATAAATGGACAAAAATTTCTCATGACGGAGAGTAATTAAAAAGGCAGGGATAGGACGGGGTGGGGTGGGTGGGAATTGTTTCCCAGCATGTCACACAGACTCAGACCCAGGGCAGAATGATGCCAGAATTTCTCTGAGGCTCTGCCTTCCTGAGGTGACCTCTGACTTGCAAAACATGAACCACCACCTCTCGCACCTCACCTTTACCAGGAAAAGTACGCTGGGCACAGTTTCACTAAAGGAGAGGCAGTATTTCTAGCAGTTACGCAGAAGGAATTCATTCTGGCACTGATGGGCAGAAGCTTTTTATTTAGTGTCTCTGAAAGAGACCCAAGAGATTATTTTGCTGATAGTACCTCCTGCATTCTGCAGTTAATTTGTCTAAATAATAGAAATCTAGTTAAAATGTGTGAAGCAGAAGAGTCACCATATGTAATTTCTCTTTACAGACAGGGATGCAAAAGGCTGCAGCCTTTGTAAAATTGGTAACTTGGCTGTGCTTGAGAGGAAACCAGTGAATAAAATAGGTACTCTGCTAAAATACCACAAAAATAAACGTGAAAAGTCTATTAAATGACAAAGGTATAAATTGATTTTAGCGGCTTTTTCCCCCCCTCACTACATCAGCAGGAAATAAGGTAGGTCTGCACTACTCCTTACCTTGTATCTTTTTTTACATCCAGGAACAGGACAGGCAAAAGGTTTCTCATCCCCTCCATTCATGCACATTGAACTAAGGATAGCTTCAGAGCTGATAGCACTTTCTGTAGTCCAGGACTCATCACTGTCTGATTCTTCATAGTCTACTTCCTCCTCATCATATTCACTACCTAGAAAAGCAGAGTGGTGAGATAAAACAAGAATAAATAAGAGCACAGCAAGATAACACATTCTGCATTTATTACATCAGTTACAATGACTTGTAATTTCCCCACTTTTGTCTTTGCTGGAAGACAGTTATTTTTAATTTTATAAACCTATCTTTCTTATAGTTATTTATTCCTTCATAAAGACACCAGTGGTTCTTTTTCTAATAACCAGGACAGGCATTATCAATATATCTTCATAAACTGTTAACTGTGTGGCACAGAAAGTTCAAAGGACTGATTTTAAAATGCAGTTTCATTACTCCTCAAACACCAGGATCCTTCCTTCTTTCCCAGTGCTCGAACAGAAAATGTTGTTTCCCCCCCCGCGCCCCCCCCCCCCCGCAATTAAAGCTAATTTTAAGGCTTTTCTTTATGCAATACAATACTGAAGAGCATAATTCTACAGATCATAAACAGTGTAAAATAATATGTTGACAAGTCCTAATGCATTTACTAGCCCTTTGGAATTAATAGGAATTATAGCACAACATTAATAAGAATTATATTGTAGCAATTATAGTTGTGAAATTCATTCCCTCAGGTGTGGGGATAAATTGCATTGTGTGGCTGCCCTGAACAGACCGCATTATGTTCCAGATATGCTACGACAGCCATTTGAGCAGCTGGTGCTGAGTTTATTTATTATTTTTAATTGCAATAACTATTAATGGAATTCTCTGAAGAATTTAAATGTGAAACAAGAGAAATTAGGAAAGCAGAATTCCAACTATAAGAATACAGTAAAAATAATAAAAAAAAAGCAGGGGAGGGAAGAGCCCCAGCTGATTAAAAGGAAAATATATGCACAAAGAGAGAGAGAGGGAAAGCTGAGGGGAAACTTCTGTGGTGTCAGCAGGAGGTGGTGCTGTGTTTCCCCTCCCCTTTCTTTTTTTCCCTTCCCAGCTCTGCTAAATTTTATCCTTTCTGCTGAAAGACTATTTGGCTCCGAGTGCTGGAATAGCTCCTGTTATTAAAGACAGTTATGTGACATTTGCATGGCTCTATTTGCTTCCCTCATATGCCCTTTAAGTGCATGCCTCTAAGCAGCTCTGCACTCTGAGAGGAAAATGCAGACAGATGCCTTACGGCGCTTTAAAAAAGAAACATCCCGACTTCGCAAAGAAAACCCATACTGCAATGTACAGCTGGGTCTTTGGGGTTTTTTTGCTTCTAGCGAAACTAAATATACAGCTATCATCTCTAACTTTTCCCTTTGGATTTCCCCCCCCCTCGTACTCTCGCTCAGACTCGGCACCTCTCCGTCATTGAGTCCAAACGCATGTCAACTGGTAGCTGCAAGTACTCAGGGCTCCTGAGCTTTAATCAGATACTGTAAGTTCGCTTACAGATGTCAGGCTATCCAGATTTCTTTCCTGTGGTTTTTGTCCATACAGGGTGGTGCGCAGATGAGGAAAGATGGATGGTTTCCCACCGTCAACAACTGTCGACATGAGCACACGCACACACGCTCTGCAGCACATCTGGAAAACTCTGCCCTGCTGACTGTGACTCCTTATCCCACACCGAATGAGCAAAAGCCAAAGAAAGCATTATTGACCTCTTAAAATATTTCTGAACTCTAGGAACAGTTACCTAAAATGAAGTTAAGAGTTGTTATAGTTTAATTAACTAATAAAAAAATGGAGGCAAAACCACAACTCTGCTTCTATGATTTCCTGCCCTTGATTGTATCTTGATGGAAAAAATTCCTCAAGCTGTTCCTTCAAACTTTTTAGCTCAGTGGGGTTTTTTTTAAGCAAATGCAACAGAAAACTCTATTGTAAATACAAATATGCAGTCATAGGATGAGAAAATATACAATTCTAAACACTGATACCAACAATTTCTGCCATAATAACCCCCTCTTGTAAGCCCCCTTAAGAGGGGATGATTTTCTCCCAAACAGGATTTTTTCCTTCTAAAGAAAACATCATTTGAGACTGTACGACATCTACTAAGGATATCACTACTTCCAGTGATAACAAGGAGCATGCTTTTATAAAACAACAATCAGTGCTCTATAAAACTTAATATACAATATGGTATATAAAGGAAAAGATAACAGAACAGTGGGGAGAAGCAGCAATCATTGCAATAATGGATTTCCATAGGTTTTCCTGTACTTTCAGGGCATCCTTTTAATTTTTCTAAAAACTCTGTACAGTAAGACCCAAATCTGTAACAACTTTTGCCTGTGCTTCACTTATAGGTAGACACATTGAAGGAGAGAGGCAAAACAAACGAAAATGTGTCCGTAAGCACCTGTAAGGTCAGACCATCCTTATGGTTTTCTTTTAATTAGCTTACCGGAACAAAAATGGAAAATTTTGTCTAGTATAGTCAAAAGAGTTCTTTAAACAGTATAAGCAAATGCTCCATTGTCTTAAGTTTTTAAGTCCAGACTTGTCACTACAGATTTTACAAATATGATGAGCTTTTTCAAGTATGAATAACCATAGAAATACAGATTTTTTTTCTTGCACAAAACAATAAAACAGTGCCAAGTACCTGAAAGACATATTACTTTACACAAAGCTGGAACTGCAATTTATCACTGCATTTATCTGATAGTATCCTACTGAATTAATTGCTTGTTAAAAAAAAATATTAAAAATCCCGAAATGTATTTAAGAGGGTCCTCATATAAACAAATGCAAAAAACCTTACTGTCTTGAAAAAAATTCATTAGCAATAAAAATTTATCCTTTAAATAATTATGTTGTTTCAGTTGCCATAGAAAAACAACACTGATTTAGTCAGGCTTTTAACTGATTCCGCCTCAGAATTTAATTTCCTCAGTTGTCAGTGTCTAAGAGCAGCAACCCATGCGGTGCCTCACTGATTGCATGCAACACATCAGGGAGTGGGGGGGAGAGAGGAAAAACAAAAAGCACAACACACAGGTTGGCGCTGCCATAATAAACAGCCCCTAGATGAGGTATTTTAATTAAGTACTGTAAGGCCAAGGATGGTGGCTTTGCAAAGCCGTTCCCACGCCGAGCAGGCGTCCCTGGCCCTCAGCTACACGTCAGGTGTACAAACTGCAACCCGAGCTGCCGGCGGTCGCTGGCTCCTTCAGGCAGCTTGCCAGGGTACCAGCAGTGCGCTGAAGGGGAAGCGCACAGCAGCGCACTTTGATCAAGATATAGCTTGCTTGCCCCTTTTTTTTTTTTTTTTTAACTTGGTTGGGATTTCACAATAACAATTGTAAATATTTACTTTTAAAAAAGAAAACAAAATCAGCACCTTTGCATCCGACCTATGGCCTGTTCCAGTCACTGCGTGACTTGGACAAGTATTTGCAATAACTCTTAAGAGAGCTGGCTCGTTGATCTCCACTTGGACACTGCCACGCATGTGGAAAACAGGATGCTCTGCTGGGGCACGCTGCCCTTCTGGAGGACCGCAGAGCTGCTCCTCTAGCCCATGTGCTAATGGCCTTACTGTTTCTTGTCATGCAGTACTCAAAGGAAAAATATCGGTATTAGGTTTCAGAAGTCTGAATATCAAAAAATTCCCCAAAAGTCAACAACACACATTTCTCTAAGATGAAGCATCTAAATATCTGGAGAGGAAAGGGTAATAGAGAAGCACATGCTTTCAGCAAGGTGATGTACAAATACACAATACTATTACCGTAACTAAATACTAGTTCTACAACAGCAAGAAAACTGCCTTCTCCACCTCTCTCCTCTGGCAATGCTCTTTCTGAGGGTCCTTGCTAGCTAGCTCGTCGCTTTTTACCATATCCAGTTTCATCATCTGGCTCTCATTCAGAGACTCTCCATAGTTCTACCTCAGTCTAACCTAAACCCAATGTTTTGTCGTCCAAATGACTCAGTAACATCCTCCTAATACTGTCCTGCCATCGCATGCAATATGCCCTCCATCATGGCCCACAAAGCCATTTCCCCTTGTCCTCACTCCAGTGGCCCTGCCAAAAGGCTCACTGCCCCCAGTAGATTAAAAAAATAAAACAAAACAAAGGAAAGGAAAGAATGCTAGCTTTGGGGTTTTTTTCTGGAATTTTCCATGCTGAGACAATGCCACCGCCCCTCAAAGAGGAGGTAGACTCCACTGGTGGAGATGGACTTGAGGTGGACACCACAAGGCACAGCTGGCATAGAATGCTGTTTCAGAGCCAGGTATTACATAAAATTACTAGTTATGAAAAGACAGAAAACATACAGGGTCACAAAATATTCTGGCAAGTTATTCCTCTTTTAATTTTTATGCTGTGTTTAAACAGAACCCATCACAAGAAAGAAGGCTGTCTGCATCACAGCAGTTTATTTGCCAAAAGTAAACACATGCAGGAAAAGGGATCATGTTTACTGCCTGCATGGTAAGAAGTCTTCGTAGTGTGATGAAAAGCAAATTGCACCATAAAGACTTGCTCTACCTCTTCTTCCAGTTTTGCTATTGAAATCGGCGAGAACATCACTTAATCCTACAGCAAACATCTCGCCTCTTGAATGCCCATCTATTACTTTTTCCAGTAGATGAAGTCAGTAATTTAAATAGCTCAGAAATGCTTTGCAGAGAGTTAATCATTTGACATTCTGGAACAGACAACATCTCAGCTACACTGCTGAATATCTGGAGCCTTATCTTTTATGTTTCTGGGGTTTATTTGGTATTCACACCACTGTAGCCAAGATAAATTCTGCCTTTTGTGTGAGTGAAATCATTCCACAGTGCGATTTACAGAGGATTTTTCCCCTCAACTTTGAATGAATCTTGGTTCTATCAGGTGCACATCACTTGTAGTTATGTCACTTTTTAAATCTAAAGACTTCTATACTGTGCCTTGAAATATAAAAAAGACAAAGCTGATGAAAACCAGCACAAGCTGTGTGTGCCATTACAATGAATACAATCTATCTTGACCTCAGATCAAGAACATTACGAGTTCTTCCTCTCTCCTCCCATGAAAACAAACCCAAAACATCCTTGCCAATGAATTTCGTGACCAGAAAGCATACATTTAAGTATACAATGAATAACTATGAGCAAATAGCTTACTGTAGTGGGAACCAACATTGCTAGTGTCACTGAAAGTTCATGGTAATTCCAACGATCTCTCATAAAAATTCAGCTTCACACTTTGTCCCGTGCGGGACTTGCAGTTTGTATTTCATAGAAACAGTTTTATGAGAGCACTTCTTATGTTAAGACGTTTGCATTCCCATATACTGTGACAGCTTCCTTGATAAAAGAAGTGAATTATTAATATTATGTGAATTTTGGCCTAAGACTAAAGCACATCTATGGATTTGTCAGACTTCTTCCCTCTGTGCCCATGGATGCACACTGTCTCCTCCACGCTCACCAGCAGGGAGAACGTTCCCACAGCTGATACTCATTGTTGATCTAAAGACGTATCAACTCACTCAAAATGAAACATTCTTCCTTTCTATAAAGCACAGGAAAAAAATGCTAGGGGCAATGAAATAGAAAACAGTTAAATAACATGCATCATGGCTGCTACGCAAGTCTTTAGTCTAGAAGCTGTAGCAGGACTCTCTCTGCCACAAGCTGGTACGGGTGGCACAATGCATTGGCTCTGCAAACTCAAGCAAAAAATCTCAGACACTGGATCATCCAAACAGACTAAGCCAGGGTTTTTCCTTTGCTACCTTGCTTGTTTTGGGGGTGGGGGAAGAAGGGGACAGGAAGTGTTTTTCAGCCTTTGTGAAAGGTCCATTCAAATTCATTTCTATTTTCAAAAATACTTTTATCATCCTTGCCCATGAAGATGATGTAAATACATTTCTAATACAACTGAAGAAAACTCAGAGTAGTTTAAAAAGAGCACTGTGTAGTGCTACAGACACTGTTATTTTAGACTGCAAGGGCAATTCCAGTGTTTCGATTAAGCACCCACATAAAGCGAGCACTAGGTTCACCAGGGTGAAGACTGGAGCCTTTCTTCAGCCAACAGGCGCAAGCACACGCGGTTAAAACTTTCCTCTCTGATCCCAGTAAGTATCTCTGAACCTTGTTCCTGGGAGAGGCAAATCTGTTCTCAAAGCCAACTGCATGCTTGGCAGCTCTGCTGTCACTCGAGGGAGCTGCTTGAGATGGTTATGGTTTGTCAAATGGGCACTTGCCAAGGCTGGCAGAGACCTCCGTCCCTCTGCGCGATCACAAAAGAGCCATCAAAATGGCAATTACAACTTATTATGGACTTGGCCTTGTGCCGAGCAAGGGGGGGCAGCGCAGGGCATGTCCTGCTGGCTGCTGCCAGCCCCCGCGCAGCGGGTCCCGTGGGCTGTGTGGTCTGTGGCAGTCACTGCCAGGCTGCTCTCACACACACTTGCGCCAGGAGCGTGTCTCTCGTCTTGCACTTCAGCTGTCACTGCTGCCAGCATCCTACTCTTCCTCATGACACTAGTCAGAGCAGGATTTGGCCAGAAAAATGTCTTCTGGAGAAACCACCCTTCCCTCCAGTCCTCTCCTAGCTCAGATCAAGTATCAAGTGCTAAATAATGAGCTGTTTAGGAACTATTACTACTCGGGAGAACTAATTTTCTATTGTCTCTGGCTGGAGCAAGGCTCAGTTAGCGAATAAGCACCAAGAGAATTTAAAAAATGTACCTTATGTAATGATGTGAATATGGATTCAAATACAAAGCGCAATATGGTTTTTAACATTATTTTTATGCACAAGGTACTTAAAAGCACCAGAGAAAATAACAGGAAAAAAACCCCAAACTTTTTCTTCTTTCTTTGCATCATTTGAAGAGTAGCTCTCAGCCAGTAGGGTTTGCTGTTCCAAAGGAGGGAACATTTAAGTAAGCAAGGATATAGGTAGATGTTTCTGGACATCCTCCACCCTCTCTCACAGTCCAGAGAAATGGCAACTGTAACTTGCGCCCTCACAGAGACAGTCTGAAAAGATACTTTCCACAGCTATTTTGGAGGGTGGTACCTTAAACAGGATGAACCCACAAGCAGTTAGCACCGAACTCATGGATAACCTTGGTGTTTTAAATTAAATGGTAGATAGGTCGATTCCAACATTTCAAATCTCCTTTAGTTTTCATTTAGATGCTCAATGTAAACTCATGCTGAATTTTAAGTGACTGAAATATATTCGATGACAAGGTTTGAATCCACTTTGGAAAGCACGCAAACACTTCCAATTCTATGTGTACAACACAGAACCAAATATACTGTATTTTTGTATAGAATGATAGGCTACTCTATATGGGAAATCACCCCAAAATCCTGGAGGTAAAGCTGAAATGATAAAGGTACAAAAGAAACAAAGATTTTTATTTAAAGCACTACTAGTGTGACATTAGTATTATATATTCTTATTCTATGTCAGTACAATTGCAAACTACTTACACATGAGATCTGCTCATCATTTTGGGCTGCAAGAGAAACAGAACTAGTAATGCTCAGGTTAAAAAAAATAGTCCTCCAGAGCCAATATAGGGGTTGGTGGAGCAGCTGGACTCTGTCTGGCCTTACGACCAATTGTGTGCCATTTTCTATCTTGATCTATCTGTATCTTGTTATTGGTATATGAAAGAAAAGTCTTTAAAACTTAAACGCAAAAAATCCCAATCCAGAGATTATAAATCCACTAAAAGGGGCTTGCACACCTATATAAACAGATATTTTACAATTTATTGAATGTATAAATGTATGCAAATAAAACATACATGTAATAAGCTAAATAAGAAAAAAAATATCCCCACTTCCAATTACTTGCGAAACAGCAACTAATCACAAAAACATGCATGTAAAGAACCGATCCTGGAAAAAACAGTCAACTGATACCACGGCATGTGTTTTGTAGAACAGGACTTTCTGAGAACGCTGCAGAGGTGCTAAAGCAAATTGTTATAATGTCACTGCACAATGTGCTGTTGAGGTTTTATGGTCACACTGCGCCAATAGTCTCAGGAAGTTATTTTGCATTCTTATATAAACTTTTTTTCCCAATCCTGTTTTCCACAAAAAAGGGCTTTCAATAATGTACAATCTTCTGTTTATACATAGTACAGGAAAAACATGATAAACCCAAGAACACAATCTCTACTTTAAACATATTTTAAAACTAGATTTCTACAACTTCATGTAAACAAGAATAAGCTGTTAAAACACTCACCAAAAAAAAGTGCATAACCTTCCTGTAATTAAAGGGCAGTGTTTTACACGGCACTTTTTTAAAATCATGAAAATAAAAAAAGTAAATAAATAAATCAATCCAGCAGACCCCTCCCAACTTGAGGCTTAACCTGCAAATTAATGTAACAGTAATAAAACCTTTGCCAGCTGGAATCCTTTCTTTCTCTGGCTTTGGCATGAGCAGCAAGAGCAGGTATATGTTTGAAGAAAAACAAAGTAGGACATTTTCCACCTTTAGTCACAGGATGTTAATTGAACTCTGGCAAATGTTTAAAGATATTCTCAAAATGTTGAAGAAAGAATTAAAACCAGTTGGGGCTGAGAAAAAGAAACAATCCATCCTTCCTTCTCCCTCCTCTCCCCCCAAACATCTGTTCCAAACTTATACTCCAAAAAGCATGGCAAAGAACAGTCATAATTAATGTTATTTTGGCTTTTTAGTTGCTAGGCCTGCATTCTGAGGTTAGAAATACAAAAATACAAGTCCAGGGCACTATTACTGTACTTAAGGACTCTCCTGATGCATATTACAAAAAGGCAGTTTTTCTTTTCTCTTCTTTTCCCCTTTTTTCATTAAAAAAAAAAAAAAAAGGTATCAGGAAACAGTTTCATGTTTAAGATAAAGGATTACAATAAAAAGTACCTACATAAATGAACTACGGTTTATGAAGCTATGAAAATACATTTGAGACGTGTTTTATAACATCGGGTTAAACGTGCTTTACAGCTGTACAAAAGCTATTCAGCCACTTGCAGTACAGGCCATAAAACTGCAAACGCACACAGTCCTTACCCACCCCGACCGCTGTGCGCTTTGCCTTCATCAGTGCACAAACCCAGCAAGGATGCACTGAGCTACGACCAGGCTCCAATCCAAGGAATTGCTATCACTGTGCAGGTAGCACTCGCTGCATGAGGAGCACCGCTGATTTCAGCAGGATTCAGCCACATGGGGATTTCCAAGATGCTTCTGCGCCAGACCTTAGACCCTCACATGTGAACGGGCTGAATCATGCCAAAGGGATCCCGCGGCAGGCTGCCCATGGAGGACCAGGGTGCGGCAGAGCTGCAGAGACCCAGGGCAGCTCAGTGCTCTTTCAGCAGCTTCGGGTCAAGGGAATTTCATGCTTATGAGTCCCAGGAGTGTTACAAACCTCTGACCAGTAACGAGGGAGGCAATGGCAGATTCTCCACTTCAATGCACTGAAGGGCAGGAGGATTTATTTTGCATGAAAATATACTTAATGCTTCTCTCTACCTGCTTTTAAATGCTCCAACCATCTAGATTTAAGAAACACCATCAGCAAAATTTGAAAGATAGCCCTAATGACAATACTCAGAATTACTGGTAAGGACTAAACTGCCTATTGATTACTGAGACAGAATCGAGGCTTTTGTCATCCTGCCTATGCACAAAATCTACAGGAAAGATCTGTTATGTTTTTTTAATTAATCCTACTTTGTGTTTCTGAGAAAGAAATGCATTTTTAACACCCAAACATAAGAACACATGCAGTGGGGAGTCGTGTCTCCTCTCTTTCTTAAAAGCAAAGATTCTGATAAAATTAAATCTGCACTGTCCTAAAATTAAATCTGCACTGTGCCTGGTATGCTGTTGCAAACCTTTCTTTCAGGCTGTCGCTGTTTCAATCAGGTGTACAAAACATATGTTAGCAGGTGTGAGTTGTTTCAGATGATCTATCACTGGACTGAAGTTGAAGTGAAAGTACTTTTCAAGTTGTTATTTTCCATTGCTCCTTGGCTTCTTGTATCCTTTGGCATCAGAGGCAGAAGTGCTGAGAAACTGCCATGAATGATGCTGTTTGACTATATATGGAAAAACCTGAGAAGGAGCCTATGCTAGCATGGACAAAGCACCAGGCTTCATCTTCAGCAAGAATTAGGGTGGCGTCTTTCACCTGCCAAGCCACAAGCACTAAAAAGACAAGAGAATATGTAGTTTGGGGGTCAGCAAATGTTTCATAGCCTTTACCTCGCTTAGTAATACACAAGAGCTACAAACCACCCTATTTTTCCTAGAATTTTACATCATTTTGATGATCATGTACTGGCTAACATGGACTCATAATACACCATTTCCCCTGTGAAATAAACCTCTCTGTGTTTTAAGTCATCGAGTGTGAAATGGTACGTTAGTCCTCACTTTTTTCTACTTCTGATTTGCTTTGGCTACAGTGCAAGGAAAACTCAAACATTTGCTTAAGTCTCACCATCTTCAGCCGAAGTATGCTTTTTTTTCCTGCTAGGCACTGTAAAAACTCCTGGAAAACCATAATTGCTTTCAGTGTGCAGACATACAGCACTAGTATAGCTAGAGCAATTTTTTTTCAGTTCTCGAGGCACTACAATGGTACAAATAAATCCCATTCAATTTTGCAGTGTAGTATTTTAGATATGTATATATACATGCGTATACATAGACATGATTTAAATAAGCACCTAAAAGTTCCATGCGTCCAACTACAGTTCCCAACTTTCTGAAAAACATTTGTGCTTTCAGTTAGTAATTTTCAAGGTAATTAGCAGATTACTTATAAAGCTAAATAGTAAAAAAAAAAAAAAAAAATTAAAAAAAATCCTTCCACCAATTGGCCCTTGCAGTATAAACACACAAAGATGAATGCCGTCATTGTTACCCAGAACCGCTGAAGTTCCTTTTCGAGTGTCAAGCTATTCCTACATTAAACCAGTTATGCCACAAGCTGTGAAAGGCAGGCACAATGTGCTTTCTACAAATGTGTATTTTTTACACATTTGGAGGAAGAAAGGTCCATATACAGCGTGTGCGCTTCTACATCAAAAAAACCTATCACAAATTAACACAGAGATAATCTTTACTTTAAGCTTATTGTACATTTTCTGTTCTCAACCCTGTTAAAAACGGTTTGCCAGGTTAGACTACTACGATGGGGATTATAAAACAGTTCCTGTGCTTGGAAGTACTTTAAATATACAAGCCATGTTTCTATTGCTGCTTTGTAGCTCAAAACCCAAAACTAGTGATGATTTTATGAGTTGCTGTAGTCTAGACAACTTGGTTACATTTCAATGAAATTGGTCCTTGGGGAGAGTACTGTGAAAATTCCCATACAATTAATTACAGGTATGTGCAACTAAAATAGAATTCTACAGCACAGTAGCTTTACAATTGCCAGTGCAATTTATGTCTGTATCAAACAAGAATGCTCTGAAGGAGCTTGGAAGATGAAGTACAACCAACAGGAGGTTACATGGAGAGCTACCTGTAGTGAGCAAGATGAGATAAATACAACGTTAAATTTTTGATGTGCCTTCTCCTCTGGCAAGATTCAGAGTTCTACTGGAAAGCACAAAATCTGACAACTGAGTCAATCTTCCCAGAACATATTTTTTTTAGCAAATTGGGCTCAACGCATTTTTACTGCCAAGTTAAAGAGCAAATGAGAAATTTAACAGAATTATAAGGGAAATGAACCCATAAAGCAGGAAAACAAAGAACAATAGAAAATGCAGAGAAAAGCTATGAGAAGAATTGTGATTTTTTAAAAAAATAGCCTTCATGTATTTCCCCCTCAAAAGCACAGCCCTATTGTCTCCCATCAGCTATTTTTACCTCAATCTTAATTTCCTCTATATACACTTACAAATGGCCATTTAACTTTAAAAGTAATTGTTGAAAATTCATTTTTCAAATTTCATTTCGTGAATGTAGTATAGGCCTTTTTTGTACTTGGGTTATAATTTAGTTTAGGATGGAGTTAAAAAAAGGACTAAGCAGGGGAGGTTATTGTGATATGTGTCCTTGTGAAAACCATAGAAAAGGTTAGTTACAGGAGAATCCCCATAATTTTGCTCCATCTTTACAAGGTTACAGCCTTGGATCAGAGGGAAGCCCAAACCTCTGAAAAAGTTAAGATGCTCATGGATTGTGTTGGCTTGTCTAGCACAGTCCTGCAGAAATACTCCAGGATCCGTACCCTAAAGCTACAGGATTTTGAAAGAACTGTAGTCATGTGCTTGTGGCCCTGTGCTCCTTGCAAACACTTGACACTCCTCTCTCACCTGATCAATCTGCACTAAAAGAGATGGCCTTTGGGGAGTCTCAAACCCACTGTAAAACAAACCAGGTAACTCCCGTAAGGCAGACAGGGGCTGGGGTTTGCAGAGTCCTTAAAGACTCCAGTTTTGCCTAGAAGACAAAAAAAGGACACCATGGCCTCCCCTGTAAGAGAAATAGCCATCAAGCCTGGGCCAACTCTCATCCTTTTAGGGTGCAGCCAAACTGCAGAGGACATACCCAGGTAATCACACCGCTAGATTTCAATAAATGGCATGTAACAAAATGGTACAAAGGACAAAAATCAAGATACTCTTTGGTAGATCAAAGATAAAAATGAAATAACTTAAACAGAAAAGTTCTGTCTGTAAACACTTGTCCTGTTTAGATTTCTTAGGAAAAAGCTCTCTCCCCTTTCCTTTCTGCACACTTATTCTACTTCCCCTTCTGACACTTGACCCTCAGCAACACCTCGGAGCTACAGCCCCCTCCAGGTTCCCACAGGATCATAGAATCGTAGAATGGTTTGGGTTGGAAGGGACCTTAAAGATCATCTAGTTCCAACCCCCCTGCTGCGGGCAGGGACACCCTCCACTACACCACATTGCCCAAAGCCTCATCCAAACCGCTCATAAATACTTCCAGGGATGGGGCATGCACAACCTCTTTGGGCAACCTGTGCCAGTGCCTCACCACTCTAACAGTAAAGAATTTCTTTCTAACATCTAATCTAAATCGACCCTCCTTCAGCTTAAACCCATTACCCCTTGTCCTGTCACTACACTCCCTGGTAAACAGTCCCTCACCATCTTTCCTGTAGGCCCCCTTCAGGTACTGGTAAGCTGCAATTAGATCTCCCTGGAGCTGCCTTTTCTCCAGGCTGAACAATCCCAACTGTCAGCTTGTCCTCATAGGGGAGGTGCTCCAGCCCTCCAATCAGGATGTTATTATCTAGTTTATCTCCAACAGTAAATATAAGAAACTAATCTGTCACCGGAAGTTACTTTTACTTATTGCCACTGCTTTATCAGAATTCCACAAAAACTAATCAAGAAAACAGGAGCAACAAAAGTTACAGCAGTTTGCAGGTGGTCGGTCCCTCAGCAGAAGAGACCTCCAGCTGCTTCAGGACACCAAGATACAGTTACTTTCATACAACCTAGGTGTACATGGAAATTACTGAGCCACCAAGTTGGGCGGGTTGGGCTAAGATAATGTTCTTGATCTGATTTGAGGCTGTAAGTAATTTTTATTTGCTATGCAGTCACGCCCAAGATACGACAACAGCACTGTTGCTGTGCACGCACTGTGAGATCACCTTTGCTCCACACATCCTCCAAGCTTAAGTATGTTCTGGGAATGTAATTTGTTTGGTTTGGTCAGTGAGTAACAGATATAATACATACTCTTGCCTCTCTAAAGAGCCCAGACAGTCGCCTGACAGCAGATGACTGCTAGAAAAAAACAGATCCATTTCTGAAGACAAGCACAGTGACAAGAGCTGAATATGTATGAGGTTAAAGCCTGGCTCCCTAGAAGGGGAATGTGGCATCTAACTCTGAAAAAACATCATCTTTTAGCTGTTGCTGGGAACAAATCCCACCTGTGCTAAGAAAACCCCTACAGGAAATAATTGCACTTTTACTTATTATTTTTGTTATTGGAAACCTCCTACTATAGCTTTATTCCTTAAGGCAGAAACTAGAAACTACCACAGATTGTACTTATTATTCATGCTCAGTCACGACCTCAGCCAAAAGCTCATGTTAAAGTCTCATACCATGTCTAAGCACACACATATATTATAGTTAAGTCATATGTTGATCAACTGGTTTGCACAATGCCATTCATTATTTTTTTAAACTATTATTTATGTATTTATTTTTACAAGAACACCCATAAGGCTCTGTTAGAATAGGTGCCTCAGACTGCTAAATGCTGGGCAAACATATGTATATATTAATTAGCGTGCAGGATTAATATAGGCCCCCAAACCTGCAATTAGGTGGAACCACTTTGGCTCCAATAATTATGAAGAAAGTTCTCTTTCGTCATCTGCACAGAAATGTGAAATCCTGGCACCAGTGAAGTCCCTCAGAGGGAAGTTTTGCCACATACCACAATACAGTTGCCTCAAGATATTTTATCACAGATTTTATTGTACCTTGCAGGCCTGAAATATCAAACGCATTCAGACAAATTTTCATTATGTTGGAGAACAGAATTTGGTCTTCATTTTGTGAAGTATGGCTTAGTTATTTGCCCATACTATTTATACAAGAGTGGGTCTATATATCTAATTTTTAATAAAAACATAGCATAAAAGTTCTCCAGGCTCTGAACAGGCAATTAAGCAAGTAGAAACTTCTGTCAATCTGAACAACTAATGAGATGGTTCCTCAAGACATCTGAAAGCGCATTTTTTCAAGCTCCAGTAGAACTTGGCTGATTCCTGCTTGACTATGCGAGACACCCCATAAGTCAAACACACAAAAATGCAGCACTCTCAACCCACTTCTCAGCAACGATTTAATACAAGAACCCTGGGACTTGATCTCGTATTTCTACTTTTCATTATTGTTTCAATCACATCTGCATGATACTATACTACGTTAACATAAGGTACAATAATTAAACCTGAACATTTACAATACGCTAACGCAGGTGAAGAGTTTTTGATGTGAATGGCTAAAGTTAGGCTTTTGTGCATACATAAATTCTTGAGCTTGCAACTCTGCAAGTACAGAATACTTCATTCCAGTCTGACAAAATGCTGCTTATGTGCTCAAAGTCACCTCCTCAGTGAGTATTAGGTGCTTCACATTAATCACGTGCTTAAGTGCACGTGACCTGAATTTGCAGCATGATTTTCAAAAAGCCATCAACGTGTACTTGTTTCCACTGACTTGTCCTGACTCCCAAGTCTAATTTCAAGCACCTTTAAAATCTTAATTGAAGAATTTTTTCACTATCTTTAAAAAAAGAAGCCCACCACAAAAGAGCAAGCAAGCTCTCGCTAGCTGTAGCTGCACTGTCCAAAGAAAAACCTGTTGCAGATTATCAAATGAATAGTCTACTCTGATTCAACCTAACACAGAGTTCAGAAATGCCACCTGCTGACAGAAGCCAAAGAGATTCTGATAGAAATAGCAGTTCTGCTATGAATTCAGATTAATTTTGGCTACGTATTAATAGCATATCCATATACAAAAAAAGTTTGAGCACTTGATGACTCTTCTTCTCAGTCCTCAGTTTATATATGGGGGGGACAGGGTCTCCTGTTACTTTGTGTTTCTACTGTCTGCTTTAAACTTATGAAGTAGCTTAGCTGAGCAGATCTCTTTTTCTTGCTGGATTCTGTTTAATGTGCTGCTATAGCACTCTGAGTAGCAGCTGTCTGTGCCGTACGATTACTTCATTGCTGAAAGCATAACATATGGAAACTGTGCTGAAATGTTAGTTGCTTTGATACCTATGAAGAGGAATGAGTTTTTGCATTACAACAGACAACGCATTTTTTAAACAACTTAAAATAACAAAAATTAAACACACATTTAGAATCGAAAGCATATTAGTTTCCAGCATGCCTGCTACTCTGAATGCCCAGTTCTAATGGCTGGTTACTATTGTGTTTTTGATTGCCATTACCAGCAAACAATGGGTGGTTTTCTTTCAACTTTTGCATTCTTGGAAAAGAAAAGGGAATAGATTCAAGAGGAGGCCCTTGGATTCCTTCATGAGATGTCCATGGAGGCAAATACTATACAGCAGAATGATAAGAATGATATTTCATGTCATTGAGATAAGATTATTTGAGATAATAAGGTTTATTGGGAAAACTCATAAACTGCCACACAGTGCTTTGCTTCCCAAAATCAAAGCTTCCACAACAGCCAATTCCTTAGTGGACCAGAAGCAAAGCAGATCCTTACAGATTCATTTCTGAGTCCCAACTGCATTTGGCAGGAGGAGAACGATCTTTAGTTGTCATACACAGTCTTTCCTCCCCTGTAAATTAGTAACCCATAAAGGGAACAATGAAGCTCTAAATTATTTCACCAGTAGCAAGAACACTCGTTAACACAAGAAGGACGCTGTAAATTTTGGTCACTGTTCTGCCAGTAGTTGCATTTGAATCCTGAACAAAGCCTTAGTTGTAAGAATCTATTAATTTTATTGAATAAAAGTTTATATATACACTACTTTAATCTTAGAAGATATTCCCTAATGATGTAAATGGGACACGATTCTCTTTAATTTAGTTTGTTAACTAAATCTACAACAAACACATATCTATTTAAAATCACTGTAGATATTTAAGTGCAGTCACACTAGGTATCAAAAGTACTTCTAATTACACCAGGCTCTGAAAATACACAGTAGGTGAAGATTGGGGGGTTTTTTGATTGAAAATACTTTGAATTTCACTTTCCATCTTTAAATCACATATTATATAAAAGTCACGGTTCACCACGAGTATAATTTATTAGAAAAAAAAAAGGCTTATTTCACATGGTAAGTTCTAACTGACTGAAACAGCACAGCTTTAGGATTACTGACATAGTTACAAAGCGGTCTTGATTCCAGTTTAAGAATATACTCTGCAAAAAACTACTCAGTTACTATAGATCTGCTAAATCATCCTTCAAATAGTATCCTCAGATGGTAAATGTAATGGTTTCTATATCAATAATACTAACTTGAAAGTCTCATTTTTTTTTAAAGTCTTAAAATATTGTTGTACTGAATTTTTAGGCATATTTGATCACTATATCACTGTTTAGATCTTAGATTCCTTTAAGGTTAAGGCCATTCCTACAAAATATTTTTTACTCCAAATTAAAATTAATTATTAATTTTATGTTTTAGTAGGAAAAAAAAAAGACACTGAAAAGTTAGCTATTTTCTGTGGGTAGAAAATGGGGTTGCTTTTGTAAATACTGAGATTGGGCTAGTGGAAATTTCAAAGTTTGCCTTATTAAGGAAAGGTAAAATCTTTCAAATGCAGTCAATCAAAAATGGCTGCACAAATATGACTCCCCAAAAGGCATTTATCCTAATTAATAAGATAAACCAATAGTTAGTCACCTACTTAAATGACAGCTGCAAATCAAAATGGGACTTGCCAGTTCTCTCCAGTGGTCAGCTATGACCACCCATGAAAACTTCACTCTTTCATCTCCTTTACAAGTGGAAGGACTGACAGGTGGCCACAGCTACTCCAGCCAACCATAGCATCCTCAATGCTCGCTGCCAGGACCGGCTGCCATCCGCTGCCCACCACGATCAGGCAGTAAGTAGGTCTATAAACCTATTAAAACAGCATAAATGTTATAACTTGTAATCTATTAAAATCAAAATAAACAGGAAGGGAGGTCTGAGAGCCAGTTTCTTCAGAGCAAAATGTAATGCTAATTATGAGGTTTTCAAATACGCCAGCTTTTTTTTGGGGGGGGTGGGCAAGACTTAGGGTTGAGCCATTAAAAAGCCAGTTGGTAGTATTAAACTCTTGCTTTAAGATTTGTAAGAAGGCCAAAAATTCACTCCAGGCTGAAATTTACTATCTCAGCCCTAGAATAATTTAAAAAAAAAAAGTCATAAATATGGAAGAAAAAACAAACGAACACAAAACAGTGTTTTCAGATGATTTTTGGCACTCCTTCAATGCAAAAGTGGCTTTATTTTAAGGTTGAGATTCATTACTATTAATTTCTTTTGTAACTGAAATTGGGACCAGGTTATTCTAATAATGAATTAACAATAAGTTACTATCACTGAATCTTTTTAAAAGCTTTTCAGTATGAACAGATATCATAATTTTCAAAAGAATGTCAATGCTCTGACTTACTCTCAAAAGCCAGGAAGTTAGGGGTGGAACTTTCATCTGTGAGCCACACAGATGTATGAAAACACTTAAAAAATTAACAGCGTATGTTAAAGATGCAATGTCAGCCCCATTTTTATTCATAACTAGACTTCGTTAGTTTTGTGGTTTTAAAATTGACATTTAAAAATAAAGGCAACATAAGTTTTTGTGACTTAATTGAGCGCTTCTTAAATAAAGAGATATTTCAACGTTTGCAGACTGTTAACGTCTTTCCAAAATAAGCTATGTGCTGGTGCTACTTAGCTATATTTCCCTGTCACCCTAAGGAATCTGTATTGCTGATGGCAGCCATTTCTTTTGCTAAATCCTGCCTGTGAACTCTAACAAGAGCATTTAAGCCTACTAAAAAAAGTCTCCCAAGACGCATTACTGTTAAAAACTGCAACGAATTTTTAAAGTGAACTTTCTGCAATCATTAGACAATACAGGTCTTAAGAAGAAGAGAAAACTTGTTATAGGAGAGGGAACAAAAAGCCAAATGTAAGCGGAGAGCACATGCCAGTCACCCCTGAGGGAACAGAGGGGAGGTATAGAAAATTAACTGCTGCATTTCTACTTCCCACCAAAACCACAAACGGGCCGCTTCAGGGGACTAACACATACAGAGTCTGCAGATAAATACACGTCTACCTCATTACCTGAGAAGAGCCTTAAAGAGCACACTTCTCCACTGAATATTTCTTCTTCTACATGAATAATCTCATTTACGCAGAAGAAAGTGCTCTACATACACATGCAACATTTGCAGAATGTATGTGTGTCAGCTTGGAAGCCGCTCAGCTCTGCCTGCGAACTTGGCTCGTACTCTTTTGGCATGGATTTTTATGGCAAAACTTAACAAACATTCTCTGCAGCCAAACCACCCTGAACTGCTTCTTATCAAATTTCACAAGCTAAGTGGGTTTGAGCCTGGTCAATACATGGATGAGAGATCATTATATGAAATTACACTTTGCTGAAAAACGACAACAGTAGCTTAACAGCATCAGGAAATGGTGGGACTTAGCATGTGCACAGAGGTGATGGGAATTCAGGCAACTGCTGGCTTCACCCAAGATAAGACTACCACACCTAGCAAAGCCAAGACAAGCAGCATACCCAAAGGGAGGACACTACATGGAAAATGGGACCCAAAAGATTAGTGAGGTTCCTGCTTTCTACCTTGAATAAGAATGCCAGACAGACACTCTCTCCTGAGGGACACATACTGTATGCCATCCCACCAGCTTGTAAGGCGTGCTTTCTCTCTGGCGTCTAAAGTGACACCATCTTGGAGTTACACCTTGTGCAGTAACAGTAATGCCAGGCTGAAGTTTGGTACCCTAACAAAGTATTGAACAACTGAGGTGGGAGATAATAAAAAGAGAAACTGCCATTCTGAGTGTTTCATTAATAAATTGGGTCAAAGCAATCCCATTTTATTTTTGACAAAGTATAGGTCTAAAGGAGGATGCAGAAAACAATTATATTTGGATTATAAAAATACTTAATATCAACCCAGATGTTGCCCTTTCAGGCAACCTATGGGAAAACAGCCTCTTTATTTTCTGAAATTATCACAACATACATGTTTACCTGTATTCAAAGATGAGTTAACAAAGAGTTTGCTCGGAGTACAAATCAAACAGGATCACACAGAAGGAATACAGCAATATTCTTCATTCACACTGGATGCAGTGGAGGGTATGCCTGTAGGGCTTGAAAGTTGTGTAGGCACTGTGATGCTGAAATGCAGGACGATTTACACACTCTAAATTGTTTCCCTGAAACAGATCTTGCCTAACTATATTTGGTTTTATTACCTTGCTAGTCGACTGCCATATATACTTGTTCTTGAGGGAAAAAGATTCACATCAGCCAATAACAGACATGTGAGCTGCCTATCTAAAATTACTCTGCTGGCCTTCCTGGGTTCCCTCTGCAGGCACTGCACTGACAGAAAGAGAAACTCAGCCATGGCTGGACTTGGAGCACCTCATCTATGTAAGTTATAACCATCATGCAGAACAAAATCCTATGCCAAGCAAACACCGCAAAAAATTCTGTTGCTATCAGAAAAATCTCAATGCTTGTTTTAGGTCCAGAAAAAATTTTAAGATGACAGAAGTTGAAATTCTGGGGTAAGGCTGCTGAAATCCAATTCAGTTGATAGTTGATTAAAAAAAAATCTTCAAGAAAGAATATACTGGTTTTGCTACCAGTCTATGAAAAACTCTAACCTTGGAACGGGCTCCAACGGGGAACTTGGAACAGAGGGTGCAGAAAGTGGAAGCTGCTATTATTTATAACCTGGCAGATGGGACTCCAAGAAACTCAGTTAGCTAAAACAAGCTGGTTCTCCTAGCTACAGGTAAACCAACATTCTGAGTAACTTTAAAAGTTTGAAAAATATATAAATAATAAAAGTATTTCAGTAGACAGATATTGGCTTTTTTTCTTTACTATTTGATGGAACATGTTTCAAAGAGTACATTGCTAACCAATGTTTCTGACAGATGTGCAAAGTGATACTACCTGACCACATCATGAATTAGCCTTCCCAGGAGGAGCTGTACAAAAAGTAAAACAAAAGAAAGCAGAAATTCCTTGACATCCTACAGATGTCAAGGAAATGAATCAGTTTGTTTCAAATAGGAGATAATTAAGAAAATCTTACTTCTAAAAATTTCTGTATTAAATTAGGACTTTACAATTTAGCTGTTCTCAACATGCTTCCCTTTTCATATCGAGGGACATACTGAACAACCAATTCATTTCAGAACTTCCCAGAGAGCTGCAAGGACTGCTACAATTTTTTCCATTTGATCATTAATACTAAAACACTAAATAGCTTATATAAAACACATGGCATAGCAGTTTATCAAAGCAGGGAAGCTCATGTGATTTCATATTAAGAATAATATGTTGAGCCTATTTATTACAGAAGAAAATACATGTATTATGCATTTAGCTTTTTAGTAGGAAATACTGGTATTTAATCTGAAGTATATCAGAATTATCTGACAAGATCTCTACCTAAAGTAAACCAGACTGACTTGGGCCAAGAGATCTGGTTCAGCACAGTGAGCAATTTTCAGTTTCCCTAGTCAGTGCAAAAAAATTCCCAGGAATTTTATACCTGGGAAAAGCACTGGAATACTTATTTTTGAAGAAAACACAGATTGCTTTTTTAATACATTACTTTTTTTGAACACAGAGTCCTACTGAAAATCAGGGCTATACGATGACAGCAGCTAAACATTCCTCCCTGGCCACTCCATTAATTCAAACCCCCTCAGAAAAACAAACAAACAAACAAACAACAAACCAAAGCAAAGGGGCAGGAGGGAAGATCCCAACCATTTTTACTTGTATCTTAAACTGGCACCGTACCATGTGCAGAGCTCTCCTACTGATACATCAGGGGTCTTTTGCACATTTTGTCTTTCTGGTAAGGTTAGTTTCTTCGTGTAACAATTTCAGCAGCGATTTTTAAAGTTAGTGTCCTTCTCTGCTTTAGCAAAGAGTTTGGAAATAAATACCCAAACACATTTTAGAGATTGCAAATCAAATGCCAATAAAAGAGCCCAAAGCTCTTCTGTTTTATTTGTAGGGGTTGTTCTTCCTAATGCCTCAGTATGTCTATTGTTCTCCAAATGCCATGTAGCAAAATTGCTAGTTTATTTGGGATAAACCAAACAGTAGGTGCTTACCTGTAGGAGTACTACTGCGAAACGAAGAGGAGGGAGTGATTGGAGGGGTGACTGGAGGAGTAAGGCTTCCACTGCTGTGGCGAGGTGGAGTAGATACATTCCCACGGGACACTGTGCTTGACAAAGTCAAAGAGAGTTTCGGCTGAATCTTTTTCTTCAAAGACTCCTGCTCACGTCGAGCTGCATCAGTCATAAATCTAGAACAAGGACAATCATGAGGATGAGAAGCATGAAACACTGTCCATAAGCAAGCTTTAGGTAAAGATAAAGAAGTATTTTTCATCCTCAGTGACCAAATAGAGCTTCAGACTCAGCCATGACAAGTTCCTCTGCGACACAGATTTCAAGAATACAAACTACTCCATCAACAGCTTTATTCCAGTGTTCAAAATCTGGACCATTTGCTTCTGATTTCAATAGAACTTACATTAGACATTTGCATCATGTGCAAACACACAAGTTTTTTTAAACTCCAACCAGAGATCAGCGTTGCACACAATATTATACTCAATCTTACACTATACTCAATCTTTTGCAATAACTACACTCAATCCTTCTGTGAAACAGTAGCTATAGTGGAGAAAAGTGTTGGGGTAGATGTATTGATTTGAAGGCCAAAGGGATAGTATGAATTAGAGTGTGTAGATACATCATTTCCAACTTAGGATAATCACATCTGTTTTCTGAAAGTTTTAGACAATGCTGCCTGACATAAAGATGTCCAATTAAATTGCAATTCCTCAAACTGGAGCTCCCAGCTCTTGAAAACCAAATCAGGTCTCTCTGTAGATCTTTGGTATATGCTGCAGATCGCCTAATGCAACTCACGGTTCATCTCTGTGGGATGCTAAGAGGGAATTCCACCAGCATGATGCAAGGTGTGCACCAGTAGTGCAGTAATTCCAGCAGTGCAACTTTTTGCATGGGATCTCTCACCTGGAATAAAAATAACTTTTTTCACTTTTATTCTGATTCCTTCCAAAAAAGAACAATTGAAGTGAAAAAGACCATGTTTCCAAGCACCTACACAGAGTTACACCAGAACGCCTGATACTGCATTATGCTGACATTCAAAGCACCACTGCTGGCACCTGCATTAACCCTCACTTGAAATGACTGGGGTTCCCCCACAACTGCATCTCTGCAACTCAGACTTCATGCACTTAGCATTGAAGCAGTATTTTAATCCTTTGTCTTCCCCTTCCACTGTGTAAGGAGCCATCTTGAAGGATTCCTAAGAAGACAGGCTAAAGTAAATCCCTTTGTCCACAGTCCTCTGTCCTTCATGCTACAGTACAAACTACGCTTGTCAGTGTATGAAATAATACGTACTAGCACATGATACAGACTACAAAGTTAAGTTACACCCAGACATTTGTCTGACCAGGTTAGACAGAACAAACAAGGTTTTAGCCAAGACACAAGGTTTACAGAATGAGCTCTTGCAACCTTGGCAAACCATGAAGGGCGCATGCAGAGAGGTGAGAACGCAATGCAGCTGGTACGCTGCTCTTGCCTCAGAGCCAGCTGTCACCCAGAAACTCACATTTGCAATCCAATAAGGAAACAGAATGACAAAAAATACCAGCAAATATTTGTATTGGACTAAATGAGTGTGACCTGGCTTCCTTCCGATAGTCACACTCTCCTCCGTGGAGCCTAGGAAAGAGAATGAGGCAGACTTGGGGATAGAAGTGGCCACAGAGAACAAGACTGTGCAGGAAATTAAATAAAGATGCTGCATTGTTGCATTGGGTGTAGATAGCAAAGTTTTGGTAGCAGAGGGGGCTGCAGGGTAAGACGAGGTCGGGGTCTGCCTCATGCCAGCCACAGCTGGTGTCAGCCAGCTCTGCAATGGACCCACCACATGACACAGATGAGCCTATCAGCGAAGCTGGTGGCACCTTAGTGGAAACTTATTTAAGGAGGAGTAGAAAATGCTGGAGTGAGAGAAGAGGAGGGAACAGAGGAGGAAAACAACAGAGGGAATGAAAGAATAATAAGGTCAGAGGAGCAGGAGGTGCTGCATGGTGGAGAGCAGCAGTTGCTCACCTGGAGGCACTGCAGCCTGTGGGTGACCAACACCAATGCACAGGACAAGAGTGACAAAGGGCAGCAGAGAGAAACCACGACAACCTGACCCCAACCCCTGCACCACTTGCTGCCTCACCAAAGGGACTGAGTGTGGCCTGCGGCAGCAGTAGGAGAGGAAAGGTGGCTTTTTTTCCCCCATAAGTGTTCTGTGGTTTTTCTTTTGTTTCTCAATAACCAGTAGCCAAATCAGTAATTAAATATTTATGCTAGTTGACAATAAATTAAATTCCCCAGGTCGAGCCTGTTTTGCCCATGACAGTACTCAGTAAGTGATTCCCTTTATTTTGGGCCATAAGTTTTCCTGTTCCTGTTTCTCCTATTTTCTCCCCCATCCTGCTGGGGTCAGGGGCGTGGGAGTGAATGAGCAAACAGCTATGTGGGTACCTGACCACAAGCTGGGGCAAACTCATCACTCTACCAAGTTTCTTGTCATGAGACAACTATATTTGCTATGTGACCAAACCGCCTGTCATGTGACTTGACGTTCCTTAGCATACAAGAACACATGGACCAACCCCTGACATACGTCCAGAATCAAACAGAGCACTGGGAGATCCACCTTTAGCTCCCGAGGAGGAGCAGCAGACCCTGAGGAGAGAGAGACAGAGGGAACACTGCCACACCAGTCATCTGGTTCACAGTTTCTGTCCTGCCATCGTATGAAAGATCAGGCCACAGGCTGGCTAGACAAACTGACTCTGCAGACCACAGTACCACAACAATTGCACTGAACGTGACCATCGGGTCACATTTGGTCTCACAGCAACACATAACACCTGTTACAGCAAAATGGTGGTATAGGGCAGTCATTTCTTCTCTGGGCCTCAACCAACAGTTTAAATTAATATGAATCACTATATTTGTTTAGGCTCCATAGAAACCCAACATTTTGTGACTGCTCGCAACATGTGGGCTGTTTGGGTAGAAGCTGGGTAGATTCTACTGGCCATGAGTCCAGACCTGGCTGCACTTATGGTGAGACCTCTGAGAAAAAACAGCTCTTGTGGAACAGTAAGGGCTGCATGGGGAAGACAAAGAGAGAAAGAAAAAAATGGGGGTTTAGGCATCTGTGTGAAATATGAAAGAAAAAAATTGGCCTAGATATAAAAACCCCCAGCTCTTTTTCAAAAGCAATTTGTGTACACAGCCTCAAAACACCATGGCATAAAATTCTAAGCACCATTAGTGCAACGAAGACCTATGCTGTCCATCCATACCATGAAGGCATCAATACTGAGACGTATGCTGTCTGTCCATGCCATGAAGGCATTAATAAGTGGATCTTTGCCATGATGTGTAACATCAACACAACCCGCAGACATTAATAAACAGGTATGTGACATGACAGCTTATCTTCTTTGAACAGAGACAATACATCATGTCAAACCCAGATATGGCATTTTTATGAAGTTAATATTTAAAAAGCAGATATCCATAGTAACAGTTCAGTTTTAAATTTCTCTTCTCTGAACAAGGGTGCAGATATTATTGACAAAACAGTCCCCAAATAGAAGTCTAAATTTCATTCAAGAAAAAAAAGAAGTAAAAGGATCTAAATAAAATGGCCGTTCAGTACACATTTGCTCTCCTCCAGCTAGGAAATGTCTAATTCACTATTTTTTCAATTTGTACTATGATGCATGCTTGCTTCTGGATGGGAAGCCTTATTCCTTAAGAAAATGTTATGGCAACGTTATAAATCCTTGAAGACTTGGAAGATAACCTCAAGTGTGAGATATTAAAAGCAATGGCATGAACGCTGCTATTTAATAAGCTCAGCCACAAATAACAATGTTAAAATAATATTAAGGTATAACCAGTCTGGTTGAAGTCCATAAAAATCAGGAAAATTTGAAGTTATAGCTGAAACTTCTCCCTGTCCTATTAACTCACTCCCATTTGGGCTTAGCATGTTGGGTATTTTCCAAAACATCATTTGCTGTCTACACTGTGAACCTGAGAGAAATAGAAGGCAGAGTCTGTTGAGAAGTTCAGTTCCTGATATCTCAAGTATTCAATTAACCTTTTCAGGTCCAAATAGGTTTTGAAAAAAAAACCTTTTCTAAATCAATTAGAAGAAAACATTCTTCAGTATTTTAATTGAAATGCAGTATTATACCTGTGCCTAACTACAGTAGTGTTCTTCAAAGCTTACAATGTAAGTGTTTTAATGATGGGTATAGAATGACATTTCCAACTAAGGCTTTAATTTTCATGGTGAAAGTACATTATGGTTGCAACATGAAGTGCTCAGAAATGAAACATGCTAGAATTAAGGTAGAATACTGGTCTCTAAATTATATGATTGCATACAATTTTCCCTGCCTCATTTAAATGCACAAGATGTGTGAGAGACAGAAAATGAACTGTAACTAACAAAAGCTGCTGTAAGACCACTTAGGTTAAATCCCTTCTCCTTGCTTAATAGTCTCACCATCTTCAGACCGATCTCCTTGCTGAGCAAATCTACCTCTGCTATTTTCAACTCTTCTTAACTCCATAACCCTGCCCCTCTAGTTCCACCACTACGCAGATTTTAGTCATCTTCCCTGTGGCACAGGATTGTGTTTGCACCTCATAAGCCTCTCACTCCAAATCCAATATACCACGTAGGCGCAGCGGAACAAGGAGAATCATTCAGTTCCCAGCCATTCATTGACCCTGTTTTGACAGGCAAGGGGTTTGTGTGCTTTCTTGCAGATGGTTCATAACATCAGGGAGGAGCCCATTCCTTAGAAAGAAATCTCTTCTAGCCCCATTTTTTTCCCCCTCACCCTTTCACCTTCCTAATAATTCAGCTCCCTGCTCCAAAACACGTAGGTGCAATGATTTCTGAATCAAGTGCTTGCAGCAGCTTTAATAAACATGAACAAAATATAGTATTTCCCCCTCCTCTCATTCCCTGGAATGGTTCAAGTATTTTTATTGAAACTTTCCCAAGAAATTCAGCCTGAAGGAGACACCCAGCATGGAAAATTTCAGCCCAAACAGCTGAATGTTGGCAACATAATAAGCAACTGAACCAGTCTTATAATGGAAAGTGTTGCACAACCTTCCATATAGATGGCAATATAATACAAACAGCATAAGCTGTTGTTACCAACATAAAAAGTCACCAAAAAAGCAGAGGTGATGCTCAAATTAAAAAAAGAAGACTTTTCAAATCAAACCTTTGCAACATTTTCAAGTCCCATCACCTCCAAAAGCTTTGGAATCAAGAATGAACAGAAGCAGAACACACTCTCCTAGAAATGTCCTTGAGCTATTAGCGTGTACCAACTGTTTCAGGATCATGCCCCAGTATGACTCACATGATGATGTCAGAGTTAGTTTATCGTAAAACTCTTACTACACACAATGCTAAGACAGTATAAGAGCTCTGGACTGATACACCCAGACTGAGGGCTAGGGTAGTTATAAAAGTGAGTTGAAAATAAACTGAAAATTTTTACCTGAGATCTCACTTGAAAGTGAAGGAAAAAAAACCAAACGGGTTGCTCTTCAGAATACATCTTCTTAATAATGGTCATAAGAGTATGAGGAGCCCTTTCCTCCTCTTCCTCGCTGTTGTGGCTTGCTGATGCAGGAAGTCAGCCCTGCTTGGACTAGATCTGTTTCTATGTCCACAGACATTTCCACAGAGAGTAAAAAAGGCGCACACAGTTACCTTGTGGGACCTGAATATTAATTTGCTACATTTAGTTTCTTCATGATCTAGTCTCTAAAACATAGGCAGAGATGATGATGCAATCACAAACCTATCATTCTCCAGTTACTGCATATGCACACTAGAGAGGGGAAAGGGATTAACCTGAGCTTCCAAAACAAGCGGATTGCACTGCGGAGATGCTCAAGCCCAGGACTGCCCCACAACACTGTCCAGTTGCACACCAGCTTAAAAAAATGACAGCACTACCTGACAACAACACATATACCTTGTCCTGTGCCTCACCACTGACAAGGTACACTAAACCACAATGGGAAAAGGTAGCAGAACAGAATTAGTTATGACCTTTTCTCATTATCACACAGAAAATTAGGAAAAACACTGATAGTAACATTCAGCTCATATTCATGCTTACCTAATTTGGCTAACCTGTATTGGGAAAAGCTCATCACCTTTCCCAGAACACAAGAAATCATGCTGCTGAGCTTCCACCACTTGTGTTTCAGCAGGCTGCTCCTTAACCCAACACTTGGTCAACTTTAAGATTGATTGGAAAGAGGAGAAAAAAAAATCCATGGTGCTTTACAGCAGATTTGTGCTACCTTCTGGTTGTATTATATTTAGATCAAAAGTGGTCAAACTTATTTGACAGATGGGGCATACACTGGCTTAACTACATACTGAAAGCCCTGCATTAATTCTCCTGCTACTCCTTACGCCTATCAGAGCGAGGTGCTGGTTATATCTGCTTTTCCCTCTCAATCTTTTCCCACTTTTGTCTCAAGATGTTTATGCAATTCTTTGACAGTGCTGTAACAGCATCCCCAGATGGGGACAGTAATTTTAGCTCCCAGTCTTCCTTATTACGTTAGCAGTGTTTAGGGGGAAAAAAAAAAAAGGCTAGGATGGAAAGCATCTCTAGTTGCACAGAATATTAAAACTTCAGGAGATCTCTCTGCTGTGAAGGGGGATTAGGAGGATCCAGTTCTCAAGGCAGGACCCCATTTCAGTAGGGTGGGACTCAGTGGACCCTGAAATGTGCTAGTGAACCCTGTAGTCAAGAACTGTCCTCCATCCCCTTTGCTGCCTTTACAAGCAAAGACAAAGCAACATGGTTTGGTTTATCTAATGCTGGGAAGAGGAGACAACTGTTAAGTTGAGCTGTTACTGAGTTCAGGAGAAATCTGGTGAAATCTAAACAGCAGGAGCTCAGCAGTAGGCTGTCTTGTCTCCTGGGAAGGATGAAAGGCTTTTCTCAGTTGAAATTCACAAAACTGGGCCAAAGCAAAGACAATCAGCATCCCCAGTAATGCCCTACCACACTATTTATGTGATAATGAGGAAAGAAATATATGAGCAAGTTTCATACCATCTATTAACTCAAAATTTTGATGAACACCCTTGAGCATTTTCACATACCATTCTTCGTAGTGGGGGGGAAACACAAGTATTCTGCAGCTCTGTACAGTTTCATAGAAGCTATCAACCTTTTTTTTCTTTAGAGATCTTCCCTTACAGTTTTAGCAAAACTCTAAAAAGAAATGTCAGTGTGAAAAAGCCTCATTAAGATGTGTGCATAATCACACACATGCCTCCACACTGTTTAGACTACAGAGTATTTGCGTAGTGCTAAAGCATATAATTTATACAAAACTCCCTTTTACTTGTCTTTTCTGATTTTACGAAAACATAAAAAAATGGGGAAGAAACAGCACAAAACAGTAATCCCCTCTCAATTATTCCCCCAAACCTATATCACATTTTACAACAGACCCTAACCAGATCTAACAAATTATTTAAGGGACATTTCAAAGTTTCTGGAAAAAAACAGTTTCAGCCCAATATATATTGTAGAAATACGATGCATCCAAGTTGGATTTCAACATGTACATTCATTTGAGGTCTTACAACAGAACTCAGTGTTCATTCTCAGTACCAGTCAGACTCGTCTATTGAAAGCTTTCCCTATGTCCTAAATAAGGAATATTTATGACAAACTGATGAGTATCTTAGAGAGACAGGACAGAATCAGATTTCTTTTTATTATTAGTCTTAGGAATAATTTACTGCTGGTACAATTCTTTCATTTCCATTATTCAGTGTGTTTTCTCAAGATGTAAAAATATTATCATCCTAAAATCAACTGTAGCGTAATACACATTTTTGTATGTGCATCTTCAACAGATGTAGTACACATTATTAGGACGCACATGTACCTGAGAAAAAAAATGCCGATTTTGCATTGCATTTGTGCCTCATGACTGAAAAGACTCGAACACAACATGCAGTCATACTCATATTCCTGTCAATAAACTCAAGGCTGCAACCTTAGGAAATCTGTTCAATATGAGCTAGAGTTCAGTGTGTTTACTCTAATTGCCTGCTCTTCACACATTCTTAAAAGATACAGTAAGACACAATAAAATATCCACCAAGTAGATATTTTGTCCTTCTAGCATGGAAAATTGATTCAGAAGATTGAGTAATTTCATATTTGAACATATGTAAGTGGAGCTAATGGACAGTCATATGCCAAATAATCTATTATCACTCAAACAGAATAAAAATAAAGCAGCAATTACCTAACCATCCCAAACCATATACTTGCCAACAGTAAAACTTGTGTGTTTATTCACTGTTGATTAATACAATCAGTGTTAAAAGTACTGGAAAGGAATTTAGTATCTTTCTATTTTGGGAATATACAGACAAAACGGTCAGTGTGAATTACATTTCATATTTAGGTGAACATAAATCCCAAACAGTGGACATAAGCCCTACCTTCCCATTTCATATTTATTTAATATAGTACATATTTTTATATATTTAATATATTTATTTTAATATTTTCTGTTTGTGAAAGTTCTTTTTGTTCTATGTTTTTGGGGTTTTCTTCCCCCTTTATTCTGTTAGTACAGAATATGCTTACACTTACTGTACTATATCTACTTTCCATGTAGCACCAAAGTAATCTTTAATTTAAACATTAAAAAAAAAAAAAAATTAAATCAGTGTTGTATGTTTACCCACCACAAAAATAGTTGTTTACTTAGAAATAAATTTTCTGTCCTGAATCTTCCAAAGAAGGATTAATTTTTTTTAGGTTTTTGTTTGTTTGTTTTTTTTCAAGAAAACAGTATTTTGGTCTTTTCTTTCTTGAATTTGTGTAGGTCATGCAACAAATGCAAAATCCAGGACTGCTTTTTTTTTTTTTTTTAAATTGATAGAAAAAATTACACACTGGATAGATAACATTAGAACAGTAACCAGGACAGATGCAGTCTTATTTTAGATATTTCATTCATAATGAAAATTCATTACTTATCCCCTAGACTCGAGAAGCACATATCGTCTTTCTGCCGTTGTTAAAGAAATGACATTGCTGTGTTTAAAAGGAACAAAATTAGAGCTCACCAAAATCAACTCAAGAGAGCAACAGTAATTTCCAAAACATTAGAAACATATTGCTAGTTCTCTTCCTTTCCCCTCCCATTCCTTCCCCAGTTTTTTCCACCCTGTTTTGAAGTAAATGAGTGAGTTTCAGAAAGGAGCTGTAACTTATCTGCAGCTTCAAAATTCTGTAATTTCCATGGAGTGAGAGGCAATAGTTAAGCAAAAGAGATACTTCAAGGAGGTAATTAGCAGGAAGGCAACCAGTGCTAGGCATGATACTGTCACCTCTGTTACAAATAAGTAAAGAGTTTAAAGAGTTGTGATAACCCTCTCAAGCACATAGGATCAAAGTGCTCACTATGCTGTACTCTGCCTCGACATCATCTAATTTCTTATCAAACTAATTCCAGAGTTTTGCTATTGGCAAAAAAGGAGCATTCAGATGGTTTAAAACACTTGCAGACTTTCTCGCAGTTGGGATAGATTTTCAAAACGCTGCAGCTTACCCCTGCCTTTACCGTAATGTAGCAGTCGTCATTTCAGAAATCATCCTCCCTGCATTTACCAAGAGGCTTATTAGGACATTCATCAGCCTTTGCTTTGCTTACGGTCATTAATGAACAAATGAGTCATCGCCTGCTGCTAACAACAGATACTTTATGGATTATTGCTTAATTAATTGTTGAATATAACTTCATGCATCCTTATGTTTCAGTTCATATCCTTGTTAATATACAAGAATAATGTAATGTCACACTGCCATAAAATGTTAGAGACCAAAATGAGAATCTTAGCAGACATCAATAACGTAAAATATAAAGGAGAATTTTGTACATTTAAAGTATTTTTTAAAACACATTATTTTAAAAATGCACACTGACAGTTTTTAAATTTGCATCACATATACAAAACCCCCAAATTAATTTTCTTAGTATGAAGCTGCTATAATGACTAAAGACGGTCTCACATGAAAGAGTACTGATGGTATCTTTTCAGTAATACTTTGACTTAACCTATCAATTATCCAATTTAAATATTTTAAATATTGTTATTTCACATTTTATGACTTATTAGACTACTCTGTGCTTTCACATAAATGAAACACAAGATTCTTAAAGGTAGAGTAAAAATTTAACTTTTATTTTAGTGGGAGGAAAGTGTGGGGGAGTTAAATTGTATTTGCCTTTTTATTTGTAGAAATTGTAAACTGTAATACATTTCCAATCTCCTTGGAGAAGATGGAATTAAGCTGCTCATAGAATAAAAATAAGGGGTCTGTATCTCCTAAGTCTGACTCGAATCTCAAAATAGTTCTTATGTGGGACTAAGTAGTGTACCAGCCCTGCTCTGGCTCTCTGCACAGGCTCCAGTATTGTCAAGTTGCCTAGTTCCAGTAGGACGTTTTACTTTCAGATGTGCTTAACCTAAAATACCGTATTTTTTTCCATTACTGGTCCACCCTCTTTCCTTCTTGAAGAGCTTATTATAACTATTTATGTAAAAACAATTTATTTCAGTCAGCCCTACATAGAAATAGATCTGTGTACGCATGACATGCACTTTTACTGTTGAACTTGGTTTGGTTTTATTGATGCCTCAAGGACTTTTAGCTTTAAGAAGCAGTGAGCTGAAATGTCAGATATTTTATTCCTGTAATGTTCCATTTATGTCTGGGTATTCTTGTGTCATTTCACTCCGAGTTCTTCTGAGAATTCAAGTCAACACCCAAAGACAGATTCATCAAGTAAGAATTTAAAAATAGGTATTATCACAACACATTGTTTATTAGCTATAAGGATGTCTAATATCAATCTGCATAAATAAGCCAGACTTTGGTATTTTACACAGTAGTAGTCAAACACATTAACCAACACACTTTTCAGTCTGTCAGAAATGTATCACATAAAGTCTGCAGTCACTCCTCCAGCAGCATCAGTAAGCAATCCAGAATACCCATTCAACAAAAATATGGTACAAAGAAACTGTGGTAATAAGCTGCATAATAAATTAATTCTTAAAACCTATAGATGCCAATTTTCTTTCAAATACAAAGACACCAAAGTCACTTACAATGCATTCACTGCTTGATTTTATTTTTAAAGAAACACTAAATCTGTTTGGGAGAACATGGATACAGAATACAATCCTCCCACTGAGAAAGAGCATTCAGCTCAGAAGATGCCCTCCTAAGCTTAAAATGTAAGTTAAGATTTAGATGGAGAAGCATTTTTAAAAAACTGATTTATAAATCTGTATTCAGAGGACTGGGTAGGGTAAAGCTTATAATGGAAAATTGCAGCAGTCTTAGCATTAGGAATGTGAAATGTCTGGTCTTAATAAACCAAATTTTCAGGCATCGTGAGTTGTTTGAAAGGACGATAGCAACTTACAAACAACCAAGCCCCACTAAAACGGCAAACTGAACATTCTTCAATTCTTCAGGCTCTGCTGCAATGAGTCACACATCTGTAAAATAGCCAATACAAAAGATTCCTCCTAAAAGGCAAGAAAGTTCAGGTGAAGGTAGACACGGGAAAGTGAAGAAGGAAGAAGCTAACCATCATATGTGCTCTTCCGTTTTCACAGAAAAGGAAGAACGAACTCTTGTTTCTGTAATTATGGGCTATTTTAAAAATGTACCTTTCTACACTTTAAGCTGATTTGCCTGGAGGAACAAATGACTGACAAAGTTAACAGTTTATTATGTAATCACTGTATTAGCAGTTTGTGTGTGTGTGGGAAGTACCTAAGAACCAAGAATAACTCTCGAGGTCCCATTATTCAGCTGTGAGGTATAAAAGCAGAACACTGATTTGCATTTTGAAATTTTGTCCCCGCTGGTCTCGGGGTGTGCTATTGTACCAGACCCAGGCACGTATGCAAGAGCAGTAAATCCCCCAGTTTCGCTCAGTCTAACAGAAACCATTCCCTCTCGTCCCTCGCTGGCAGCCACACTCCCACCTCCAGCTCGGAGTGATCTGATGAAACCAGGGAAACCCTGCTAGGATGCGGAAGAAAAGGACTGACATCTGAATAACTAACAATGCGCTGCCTCTCAGGCAGACAGCAGGGAAGTTCCTTCAGCGCTGTTTGATCTGCTTTGCCGGCATTATTGCAGAAAGCCAGTTTTTCATTAGGTAAGGGGGAAAAAAAACAAACAACCAAACCCAAAGTTGTGATGCAGCCTGCTAAGTGAGATTACAAATGCACCGTAACACAATGATTGAAGAGAAAATAGATGGTGTAATACAGAAAGGCCTAAGACTTGCAAGTGGAAAAAAGTATAAATGACTATTTTAATTAATTTCCTAATGTAAAACACAGCTGTAGTTGGCAAATATCACCTGTTTTAAGTTGGTTAAATGAAATCATGCTCTTTAATTGGGTCTTAATGTACAAAAGTATGTTTTATTTACTTTTTATTACAATATCAGTATTTTAACTTTCAGTTTGCTTGTGCAAAAGCTTTATAAATTACTTGAATCACTTAAATCTGAATACTATAATCTGCAGTTACAATGTACCAGTTTGAGTTTCAACAATTAAATGCCTTTTTTGTGGACTCCCGCTGCTATGTGAACTAGCTGTAGGCTATTAAAATAATGAGTCCGGACTGAGTCATCTGATCTCAGCCTTGGTGCAAAGCCTGAGGAAAAGGACTTAGCCCACAATTCCTAGTCTGTTTACCAGACTCAGACCAGACTGTTGGAAGCATTTGCCCCTTCCCCCCGTCCCGCCGCCGACCGGGGGAAACGCGGTGTCACAGAGCCCTCTGCAGGCGGGCGACCTCCTCACCGCCTCGCCGCTGCCCAGCTTCGCCGCCGCCCCACCTCACCGGCCCGCCACAGCCCCAAACCAACCCCTTCGTTAAGAGTCGCCTCTTCCAGAAGGGTCTGGAAAGGCCTGTAGGCCTGGTGAGGCGGGAAAGTACTCATCACGGGATGGCGGAAAGTCTGCATCAACAGCATCTGCAAATTTGGAGTGCCCCCAAGATCTTGTTTTTTCGAAGCGTGGATTTATGAAGCCAGGTGACGCGAGGAAAGGGGACTTGGTGGCCTAGGAGATCCCTGAGAGACTCCTTGCGCTATGGCTCCTAACCACCATCAGCTCGCACGCCACAAGAATATCACAGTAGATTTGGACACCCCAAGGATGCTTTAGATAATTTAGCCTCATGCAACTCCGTAAACATGAAACTGTTAGTAATGAGGAACAAACCCTAAACTCTTCACCTACTTCACCTTCAGAAACAACACCAGCAGCACCCATCACAAAGGGAAAAGCAAAAATGTCTGACCTCCCACATTCTCTGGAATCCAAAAGCACCAGCATTCACTTATTTTCAACAACACAAAATACGTCTTCCTACAATGTCAGTGTGTAAGATACATCCATGCACATGGCATGTGCACATGGTGCTGTTCAAAGCAGTATGTACCTCAGCTCAAACCCAGCTGGTACCCAGGAACTTGCTGTATTACGTATTGTTGCTTGTACATGTGTTCATATATACATACACACATGCACATATATACATGAATTAAATATATGTATGTATATTAAACATATATGTTTGGGTTTTTTTATTTTATTAGCCAAGTAAAATCACTGCTTTTGAGGGCCAAATTAATTAACTAATGAAGTTTGAGGCCAAAGCTCTTGGAGAGCTCTTATTCATGCAGCACATCCCTAACAGGATTCAGCACACACAACAGAATTACCAATTTGTGTGATTACTGATGGTTCTCTAAGGTAAACCGTGACGAAAGACAGTTTTGAGAAGAGGACCACAGCATTTATATAAAGATGGGAAATGTTCTAACCCCTGTAGTTTTAGATTTTTTTTAATGTGGTTTAAGCTCTAGAGAAGTTTGCAAATACACTCTGAGAACATCTTAAAAGCTCACAAACCAGAAAGTAAGAAAAGAGAAACTATTACTCAAATTTCAAAATACCGTAATAAACTGTGATCAGGTCTGACATGAGTTTTGAATTTCTGAGGTTGTCACTAATGAGACACGATATCATGCATGCAAAACATTCCCTGCATCCCTTTCTGCTTCCAGAAAGGCTGGCAAACAGAGGGAACGTGGCAGAGAAAATTCAGCAACAGCCTCAAAAAACTGCTACCACATCTCCATTCTTCAGTCAGTGCCTAAGCTGTCGTGCCATGGTACTTCCCAATGCATATTCAAATTCCTGTTATTTCAACTACCTGCAAAAATCTTGTCTAATAAAATGCTTTAAATGCAAATTTCTGCTCATCCTATGTAGAGTCTAAGCCACACCAACAACCTCTGTGCAAACATTAGCCATGTTTAATAGCTGACCTGACCAACTACAGGCACTTGAAACCTCTGGCCCTCTCAGCTAGCACAGTGGTTCCCACAAGCGTATGCTTAGTGGTTCCTTGATGGTCTACAAAATTATATTAAACAGCAGTTCATTAGAAGCCAGAGGGTAAAATTTGGTGCATTATGGTCTGAGAAAATCCTGAGTGTTGACTGTGGTTTGCTCAACTGCTGCACTGCAGAACCACTGACCTGGTTGAAAGGCACAGGGCCAGGGTTTGCTCCTGCTTCTGCCCCGAGCATCACACAGGAACCACTGTGAGGGCAATTCTCAGCTGCTTGTCTTGCCCAAAACCTTGACCTGGGCCAAGCAGCCCGGTGATGAGGGGCAGTCCTCTTATGTCAGCAACATCACGTGGAAAGAGAGTTAAAAGGCAGACAACGAAATAGCTTCTTGAAGCTTGTTTGTTACAAGTATTTCACAAACTTTGCTTTACATATTAACATAGTGCACTCTTTGGAGATGGGAGGACTTTTTTTTTTTTTTTAAATCTCTGAGATATGGATTTTCAGATATGATTTTGTTCACTGGGGCTAAAAAACTCTTAAACCTTCCCACTCTGCTCACCTTCCAAGTCTGCTTTGGCATATTTCTACCATGTAAACTACCCACCAAATACTGAGATGCTGGAGAGACACATGTCCTTTTCTTTCTTCCGCAAAACCTATGTCAAGCACCAGGGGAGTCATTTTACAACCTACAGGCCTGGAAAACAACCTATGGACAGCTGTCAATATTTGTCAATAACAGCTACCCCTAATGCTTTTCATTCATCGATCAACATCTATGGTAAAAAACTTCACACTTTTGGTATAGTGCACTGACACAAAACACTTTGATTCTTGCAAATCTTTAAGCAAGAGCTTTTAATCTTCAAATACATACCGTTGATTTAATCCTCAGAAATGTTTTAGCTGTTTCTAAGGCCAGCCAGCTCCTTAAAATGGATTTTCCCCCCCATTTCTGTATTTATCAATCAAAAAAATTCTAAAGGCTGTTCCATTAATAGGATCAAGGTAGATCTCAGATCATGATTCGGAATGGATTTTTAAAACTTATTTTCTATAGAGATTATGAAATACAATGATAATAAATACTTCACACTTTTTCTTGGAGTTTACTTCCTAGAAACTCTGACAGACAGTTCTAATCAGGCTTTCCCAAGCAGAGGACAAAGAAACATTTCAAAGAAGGAATAAAGAATTTTTTTAACACCTGCAAATGCCAAAGTTGTGTGATGAACTGTCTTCCCTTAATCATTATCTTTTTCCTTCAATGTTAGTGTCCTTTTTTCTGTCCAAACTAATTTTATAAAACAGCTTTTCATTCATGGAAGCTAATTGTTACTTGAACTGCCGCTTCTTTATAATAAACTCTCAGCATGACAAAACAATATAAAACAGTGCTTTACAACAAATTTTATTCAAGAACTTTTAAAGCTTCTGGAGTTTTCTGGATCAGTCGGGTAGGTTTGCCCCTTGACGCAGACCCCTTTCTATAAAGGGAAGAATTCTGAAATTGCCTTTATAGTATTTTCCTACGTGAGTTGTATGTGAACGATCACATATAATCAACTAGAATACTTAAAACTCCTCTCTGCTCCCAAAATAAATCATGTCTATTGTGCTGCATAATAGAGAGGAAGAATAACAAAATCCTGTATGTGGGGTCCATACCCTTTTTAAAGGGAAGGCTCATAAAGGTCTGGATTTTTAAAAGCAAAATATGAATTTAATAAAAATATGATTTTAATGACAACTATGAAAACAAGAGTAATAATAACGATTAATTTAAATGCAAAAAAATCTTACTTTGATTTTGGTATTGTCCGAAAGCCCTGTTTGTCCCTTTAAAACAAACAGATTCAGTTAATTTTTCAATAGCTGTGGAGTAATCACTGCAAAGTTGTCAAACACTCGACCCTACTTTGATAACCCTAAATGAGATTTTCAGGTTAAATGTATCAGAATTAAGCTGGATATTGAACATACTCCTGAACTGGAACATTCTTTACCCTAGCAGCATCAAGAGACTAAATAGGTATAATATTTTTATATGCTTTTGCTGCAAATTGTTGTAAAGGGCTGCAGTCTACCAAAATGAAAAGTGAAAAAAAAAAAAAAAAAAAGATAAATGTTTACTAGTGGTAAAAACTGTGACACTTAGCACCAAAACTTAAAATCCTGCAGGTTAACTCCTTCCCTCTTAGGTAATAAACTTCACAGCAATACTAGCTGATCCATTTTCAGGGGTAACATAGCAGCAACTTGCTGGAGTTGCTCAGCACCATTTTTATCCTCATCTCCCACTGACACTGGAGTAATTGAAAACACTTACATGAGGTGCTCAGCAACTTGCAAAAATCAAACACCAGCAAGCCTCAGTGCTGCTCGAATCCTGCACGCAGCAGAATGAAACCATCAGGATCATCTTAGCACTTGATTGGGAGCCAAGGTAAGTAGAGTAAGATGGGAGTGCTACCACAGAAGGACTTGATACTGGGGATGTTCACATTCTTGTCAGCAGTAACTCAAAACAGTGCATGGCATCCTGATGGGACAAGATACTGCAAAGGCGAATTAAAATGTGCAGAACTGGACAGGATAGAGAAGTTAGGGAATAGTTAAAGTGGGTGTTTCACTCAGAATATGTTAAAACTCAGCTACCACAATGGAAGGTCAGTGTTAAGAAATAAATAGATAAAATGACATTCTTATGCCAAACTGCTAGCCTCATATAACTGTCCCTACATCATCAAGATTAGTAAGACATTGCCCAATTCTCTAGTTAAAAATGACAGTGTGTCCATGTACACCCATGAACTCACTGAGAAAATTCTCCCTAGATCATGAGTATTTGACTCTCCCGGTAAGTTCCCAACTGGAGGAGAACATCACCCTTGCTTAGTCTGATCTGACATTGCACTTCAGCACACCACATGCCTTGGCCTACTGGACTGCCAAGAATGTGAACTGCATAAGAGCTGGCACAGTTTATGGGGTTAAAGTTCCAGCAATGTCTACAGATTGCTCCCCCATCCTCCCAAGGGTATTGCTGCTTAACTCTTATGGGCCAGTGTGTAATTTCAAAAACGCCAGTGCTTTCCTCATTCAGAATATGGGAGAGCACAGGTGATGAGGATTAAGAGAAAATAAAATTTGAATATCTTCAGCATAGCAGAGGAAAACCACACCGTGGTGTCATGATTTAATGGCAGAAACATGAACACAAAAAGCATAAAATTTAAAGCAAACTCTGACAGAAAATAACCAAACCCCCTGAACACTAACCCTCCTGTCCCCCAACCCACATGACTGATGTAGGAGTGGAGGAGGGAAGCGACTCAGAGTAATACTGGCAGTGATGAGCAGACAAGAGCTAATGGAAGAAACAGAACAGTTCAATAAGTCATAACATCACGCTATCAAAACCAATCTGGCCATTATCACATTAAAAATCCATTCAAATAAACAAAACAAAAAATAGAACAGAAAGCTCAAGACTCACTTTACCAATGGATTAATGAATATCATTAGCTGGTAACACTCTAAAAACCAATATATGCAAGCTAAACATTATTGTCTATATTAATCAGTTTACTACTGAGAATGCTGCCTCTCTGCCAAAATCTGGTGCTAAACCAGAAGGACATGTTCTGCTGATTTCCCTTCCAAGAGTTGATGCAGTGGTTGACTTGTCTTCTTAAGACTTTGGCTATCACAGTAAGTTAGAAATTGGAAAATAACTCTTCATAATTTTTACCCATTAAAAAATATGAGTCTTCTCCAGAGCATGCAAACACCACAACAGCCACAGAACAAAGTCTGAAAATTTATTTTAGATGAGCATCTTAAAAAGTTGTTAACTTTTCAAAGAATAACTTAATGATCCATTCACTGTGGATTATGAACATACATAAAGGCCCTTATATTTAAATAAACAGAGGGATAACATTATCTAATGGATGGGAGTTGGAAACATTCTGACTTCAAATTAGAAAAACCCACCTAGTTAACAGTAAGGAAAATTTACCAAGTGAAACAAAGTTTGTCATTTGGCTTCAAACCAATATTGGATGTTTTTCTAAAATGTATGCTCTACTTCAAATCACAAGTTACAGATGTCTGGGCTATACTCACTTATGCTGCAAAAGAGTACAACTCCTTTGCACAAGTGGTGAGGGAACTTCCTTGCCTGTGTTACGCTTGAAGTAAGGCTAGGTAACCATAAGAATCCATCCTGTACTATCGAAAGCTTTGTAAACCTTCATACAGATGATTTATCAGGGGCCCATTCACAGCTTCTAATTGTGAATATCTCTCTAAAGCCATTTGAGAGAGCTACTCCTTCATGAGATGAACCGGAAACCACTGCTGCGTAGTTGGGAAGAATCTCCTTCTATTAGCTACCAAGATCAAGTTTATCTTTTCAAGTCCCCACCAACTCATCTCCATGCAATACACATAAACCTCCCAGTCTAGCTCTCCAGTCCACTCCACTCACCTCATCTTGCTGTTTACTCCACTTCACTGATGTTGCCCTTGATGCAGAAATAAGGGCTTAATTTGGCTAGCCTGAACTATCTCCTTGAGAGGCATCTCTCTCCTCCATTGTTTCAGGAGGGAGGCAGTTCAGCCTTCCCTGGGAAGTCTAATCCCTGCTTTCTGTGAACACCTTCTCAATGTCAACTACTAGACACTGATCAAGAAGATACCTCCAACCAGATTAGCAATGTTTCATATCACAATTCATTTTACCCTTGATACTAGCAGTTCCCCCCCACCAAGTTTTTATTAAAAAACTCTGCCAGGGAAATTACACACAAGAGGTAAGGTAGGAAAGAGAAACCTGAACCTCCCAAATAATTTTTCAGGTGAAGTATACATAAGACAAGTGGTGACTGTCACCACTCTTAAGAGTCTGCAGAGTTCGCCTCTAAACAATATGTTGCTTGAATACAGCTTATCTCTTGCGGCCACAAGTTAAAACTACCTTCCTGCTATCAGATACTTAGGAAAGAGTACTTACATAACTGCAAAAGATGAGGTCACGGTTGCACTTTGGGTAAATTTAAGAGAGCCTCCTCTAGCACAGAAGACATGCAGGAAGAGTTTTCATTCCAAAATGCTAAATTAAAGACCATAAAAGATGTATAACATCAATATTACAGTTGTCTTCACATGGTAGTTCTCTGTTGTCATCATAAGAACTTAACAGGTAAACAAAAGAGATGTTTTGATGTAAAAAACCTAGCCTTTTGAGAAACATGAAGAATAGTTGCTTCTGTGGTGGTTTTGTTTCCCTTTTTTTTTTTTTTAAATTGAAAACTTGGGGATAATCAAAACAATCAGCACAAAGAACCATAAAGATCTTAGCTCTCTACAGGTCTTATTTATTTCCACTTAGGAATGAAGTACTTTCAAATATTCTGGCTATTTCACCACTGTTGTTCTTGGTTTTGCAATTCTTAGTCAAGGAAACGAACATCACTAAGAAACTAGTAACTACATGTGGGAATAAACAGCTGAATCAGAACATACTTTTCCCATTCCTCTATCATCATCGTCCAGGAACTGACGAAAGAGCCCACAACTGGTTTCTCTGTTGGGATAATCATCACCTCTGGGTTTGTAAGATACTATCTCACTGTCTTCCTTAAAAATAAAAAAAACATTTAAATAATTAAAAACAGGACATGTAGGACTTGGGGCGGGGGGAGAGGGGTAAGGACTAGTTTGAAATTTTGGTATAAAGGTTAAGCTGAATCTGGGAAATTCTGAGTTTCTCCTCACAGATGCCAGTGGAAGAGGGGCACACTTCTTACAGTGTAAGAGATGCCAGTTCAGAGAAAGAAGCAACTAACTTCATGTTTGTTGGATGAAACTTCTGTTGATATTTCAAACAAAACTAGTTTCTGGTTTATTTACTTACAGGCGAAACTGCAAAACAATAAAGGAACTAAATCTCTCTTTTCTGCCTGTTGAACTCAACTGGGGAATGCTCTCCAACAGTGCTTGTAGAAACAGGGCAGGGGAAGGTAACACCACATTAAAACAAGCAACCCCAACAAATCTCTGGGATGCCTGCCTGCTATTTTGTTAATTTTTTTTCCAGTAATAACCCATTCAGTTGAGTTTTTGGGTGTAGCTGCTAGCCTGACATACACACCTGTGTACTTTCATATTGCCTTCATAAAATCAGATGCAGTTTCCTCATTTATTTATACAGCTTTAGGTTTCCTCTGGCTCCTCAGTAGAGCACTTCTTATCTAGAAACCCACTGCTATTCACTTTCTAAAAGCCAAGAAGATGAAGTCTACACCAAACAACTCACCACCTTCAATGGCAACAAACTTACTGCCCAATTAACAAGCTCCTTCAGGAAATTCCTTGGCCCTCAAGTCACCGCTTGCATTGTACAAACAATTTCTGCAGGGCTTAAAATCATGCATTTTATTCCAAGGTCATTACAGAATCTGAAAAGAATAATTTGATTTCTCTTTCTAATGTTAATGGGATTATTTATATATTTAACAGTTACATAGCTTTTATTTAGGTCTTTCCCAAGTTTAAGGCTATCTGTTTTCACTTAAGGAACAGTCTTCTGCCAATATTTTTTGGTACATTTGCAACTGCTGAACAATGAAGTGAAAATATAATTGCTAACGTGGCTTAAGTCTAGAATAAACACACGATTAATAATATTTTATTTAGGCTTAGCTATGTTTTTCTTATCCTTTATAGAAATCTTGAATCATGGTATATTAATGATTTTTATTAGATTTCACGAGTTGCAGAAGATTTCTTTTATCAAACTAACTCCAAATTTATTGCTGACAATCCTTTGCAATTTACACTCTAATGAGAAATAAAACATAATTCTAAGAGGGGCTGCTCTTAGTACATTTTAACCTAATCCACTACAACAGATTTTATTTGGCTTTTAAGTATTGTGCTTCCCGTCTGAAACCCCTGAGCTATTTACATGCAAAAGACCACACTAACAACAGATTTCTGTAAAGAATGCAAGGGGACCTCTTGTTCTACTTTTACCCTTTCAGGACTTGATTATTCTCATATGTTATAAATTGCATCTGGAACTAGGCAACGGTATATCCTTTTTCAGATCTCAAGTTCCTTTTCCACTTGTTCATGTGATGCTCCACTTACCCAAAAGCATGGCAGGGCTCTCACCTTTGTCCAGGCAATTGGGCTGGCTAAACCAAAATTGGTTTAAAAAAAAAAAAACAAAACACAAAACAACAACAACAAAAAAAAAAAAACCCCACAAAAACCCCAAACAAAAAAAATGTATCTTTAAAGATTCTCAGGCTACTTCTACGGAAAATAAGAAACAGCTTTACAGGACAAGTTATACATTGCTCATGTAAACTCCCTCAGCCAATGCACCTAAGAAAGCAAGACAGGAAAGGTAAGAGCACAGCCTTAGACTCTGTCCTCCCCATTTTCATCTCTCAAGAACATCTTATAACCACATAACAACCCCTCAGCTCTCAGACAGTTATAAACAGCCTTTGTGCAATTTCAAGGGTAAATCTGAAAAATAACACATCAAACCAAAACTATATTAGTTTTACTATTTTTTCATTCTTCAGCATCTTTATTATTGGCTAAGGCCTTGTGATAACTGGCATTCTGCTTTGCAACCAAGACAAGATGAACGATTCAAGTCACTCAAGAAGAGCTGAAAACAGAGTATAGGTTTCTGCACCCAGTCTTACATTTTTCCACGCTGCATTTCAGAAAGAAAATTGTAAAATTACATGCCCTAGTAAGCTATTTTTGCACTGTAACTTTGTCTTTCCATAAGGTTACGTTGTGGAAATTTAGGATTTTACTAATGCCTCCTAGCTAACAGACCTGCTGCTTCCCCCCCCCCCCCACCCCCCCCATAATGAAGCAGCCAAAACTGATGAAATTTTAACATCAGGTCCCAAACTCAGTCCTTGCAGATGCAGTGTCACTGTAACATGGAGCTGTTCCATTGGAAAGCATCAGGCCAAAAGAAATCTCTCCCAGGTGCAGATAATGTCCAGTATCCGATAGCTGTCCCACCAGTAACTTGTATGTTATCAGGAGTGGAAGACAGGTATCTGTACCACGACCAGCATCTTATATGGATGTGGAAATTTAGAATGAGTAACACTAACTGTAGTAAGTGTTCTTTGTATTTTGGATAGTGACATAACAAAATCATGAAGCACTTCTCCATGATGTGTTTGGGATTCCAAATATGATGAAGCTAAGCCTGCTTGCCTGCACTTCAAAGCTAATGTTGAATTTAATACGTTTATCTTTTCTGAAAAGTCAGCCTCATTGTCAAGTATGCCTTGGATCCAGGTAAAAGATAGTAACATCTGCCGATTTACTTATTTTTCCTGGACATCACCTATTTCAAACTAGTTCATCTCAGTAAAAACTAAAAGAAGTCTCTGCCTAATGCCTGCTGGCAATCCTATATGGACGTTCCAAGTGTCTTTTTTCCAGCTCCCACACCCTCCTCGGCACTGTGGTACACATGAGGTGCTCAGCTCCCAGGGCAAGGAATGTCTTTTAATATAGGCTTGTACCCCCACGTGCAATGGTCCTCAGTGTTAAAGAAGTGCTCTAATGGGACCCAGTAAAAAAAAAAAAAAAAGTAAAAAGAGAGAGAGGGAAAAAAAGGCTCAGTATTATGTTATCAATATTAAACGTCAGAAGTCAGTGACACTATAATTACTGAATAATTATTGAGAAATAAATAATTTCAGTGACACAACATGTTATTTTAATGGTTCTGAGAAGTCCTTAAATGTTATTGGTGATTATCGCTCTTTACCAGACCTCCCCAGACGCAGTCTCCCACTTTCCCGCTGTCCCTGTGGAGGGGACAGTTTCACAATCCCCGTCTGGCGTAACTCCCCACTGCTGCCAGGCAAGAGGGATGGTCCCACCTTTCTTTCCACACCAACCTGCCTGTTCTCACCACTGTCTCTTCCCAGCAGAAGTGTTTGCACGCTTGTGGGCAAGCTGGAACATGGACGTGGTCCAAGTGAAAGCTAACCCAACCAAAACCACATCAGATGCACAAAGCACACAAAGGGAACAGGCATCCCAAGCAGGGAGAGGCAATCATCCGTTTCTGTAGCAGCACCGACTTATGCCAAACGAAAGTGATGACAACTTCAGACTGACTTGCCTCATCACGGACTCTCTCCAAATATTCTTCAAATAATTTTTTTTGCATGACAAGCCTTTCCATTGCCTGTTTCCATATACTGATCCAGACATTGGGCTGGAAGTACACCATGCGAATGATTTCTATGATACACTGGAGAAAAGGAAAGGACTTCAACTGTACAAAAACCTGAAAGCTATTTCTCACCATGTCATTCCCCAATGGTGAGTCTACTACCCATCCAGCTTAAATTAAAAGGTTATGTAAAGAACAGAACTAATGAAGCTGGATTTCCTAAGGACATGCAAACCACTTCCTTCAACTTCCTACTGCAATAAACATCAGCTCCTTCTGTGTCTTCTCCAATTCCCCCCCCATCTTCATTTTCCTCTGTGACCCATTTCCATCCACATTGAGGCCCAGATCCTCCTTCACAGTGTTTATAGCTATTTCAAACACAACTGGAACCTCAGCCAAATCTCTAAATATTCACTGTATCCCACTGACTTCAATAGTTGCAATGTTCTCTGAAGATGAGGCCCATGCAAAGGCATCTACATAGTTGGGTCCTTCAAACTACCAGTCACTTAGGAATACTCACGTAAACTCCTAACTCTTGGTATTAAGCCCGGAGCTCCCACCCATCTCAGCCTGTACTCCCAGGAAACCTTCTGAGGGTGGGTTGGGGTTTGCACTCAAGCCAGATGTCGGCTCATCCCAGTAGCAAACAGTGCAGATAAGGCAGCAGGCAACTTCTGACCCATGGCAGGGAGGGAAAAGTGTAAACTTGTAAAACGTTCACATGCAGAACTCGAGTGTGACCCACCTATATGGCATGAGTGAGGTGGTCAAGACATACCACACCTGAATCCCCTACCATGTACTGCCTCAGTGATGGAGCAAAATCAAATGGTCTACACTGGACAGAAAAGTCCAACTGGAATCTTTCTTTGAAGAAGCTGATCTTGCATGGCTGTGAAGCCAAGCAGTTATGTAGGACAACCGAGCACCTACTGCCCCTCTAGCAGGGCACACGTGCTGCTCCTCAAAACCGTGCAGCTTACAGGTTGCAAAACCAGAGACAGCCGGGCACACAGGGGAGGCTGTGGCTTAGCCATGCCGTACATCGTTACGGAGGGTGCTGTCCTTTTCTCTGCCTTGTTAAGCTTTTCATCTGCTTCTGAAGTGGTAACTAACTTTAATGATCTATTCTTACTGACATGCGGGTGTAGAATTCTTGTACTAGTTATATGACAAAGTGATTAAAACCCCCACAACTTTTCTACTGATTTGTTATTTTAAGAGATGGGTTGGGGAGGGGGGAGGAATTAAAAAGAATCACTGGTACATTTTAATACATACTATCTACCATGCAATTTCAAGGGCATTTTTTAAAATGGAGCGGTTAAGATGCTTTCTTAAGAAGTCTGGGTCTTTGATATTAAATTTATGACCAGTCATTGCTTGACAATTGTAATTAATATGCTGGGTGATTTTCTGACTTGCTCTTCGAAGAGACATTATTATTTGTAGTCTGTCAGTGTAACACATAAATTATGAGCCATGTTCATCTGTAATAGACTGAAATGAAACTTCAAAATTGACATTTATGAAGAAAAATGAAAAAGTCCTTTCCACCATGAGAATGAGCATAGCACACAGTTTGCAGCAGACTCAAAACAGAAGAAAGTTTAAGTTATGTATTTTGAAATACCTGCCTGCCAAAAACAATGACATGCTTAAAAATAGATTACTCTTTAGTTGCAAGATCTCATAAACTGGGCAATGACATGCACAATCAAGGAGTTTTACACACACCATTTTTTCCTCCATACCATATGTGGTCATTTTTCCAGATAGTCATGCATAGTCGTGCATCAAGAAAGATCTCTTACAGGAATGAAAAAAAATTACCTCCTTGAAACAAAGCATGAACTATTTATAAGAAAATCCTCATACAAATAAAAGGTTTCATCTTTTTCTAAGAAAAAATTTCTACCTCATCTTTCTACTAGAAAGCTATGCTGAAGTTCAATTTTTAAATCTTGTATAACATGACATTTCAAACCAAAATAAATCAAGACAAAACCAGAAGCTATTTAAACCAGACACACACCAACCATGTACCTTGATGGTCTAGATATGAAAAGCATTGTGTGGAAGAACATGCCCGAACATTCACTGGATATTAATTTGCAAATTTGCAACAGCCAAACTTTCTTTCAAAGCTGTTGATCATTATGTCTACAAAAAAAAGATGTGTGCACATGTTAGGTAAATGCATTTAGAAAGCCTAAACCTTCATGGGCTTTTAGTCAATAATGCAAATAAATGGAGAATATGCAATATGTACTTTGCCAGGTATAAAGAAGAAAAAAAAGAAAAAAGACATCTAAACAAAACCCCACAAATTAAATTCCTGAAATAAGTGCCATAAATCTGTATTACTGGAAATGTCCAGGTATGCTAAGCATCCCCATATTCCACTAACTTCAAATGGGAATCTAGAGGAAGCAACTCCAGCTCCAAGGCTACCTCTGCAGAGCACCCTCGCTAGTGCAGGAAATGCTCTGGAGTCCGGGTGTCCCAAGTCCTAACATACACATGCTGGAAGGGCAAATGAGAGAAACAAAAGCAACTAAGCTAAGCATATACTATCAGGTCATATGGAAAGACATCCTTTAAGGTAAAGAGTGAATCCTGGTTTTCTACCCTAATGGGCTGAGCAGGTAAGCTGTGTGGATCAGCAGGAGTTGTGGTCTTCAGCTAAGGCGTAGATATATTTAGTCACTATGTGCACCCTTAAGGTATAATGTAATAGTGTGATGTTTTAAATTTCTGACCAAAAAAAGCAGAAAAATCCCTAACATGTATTGCAGAAAAACTGCAATTTTAAACAGACCTAGGCTATTCAGAACACCTTCAACTTCTACAAGCACTCAAAATCTGATAGCTTAAAAAAGTTTAAACCACAAACCTAAACTGAGAAAATCAAAGTGAAAACTAAACAAAATTTTGTCCTTTTCTATATTCAGCCTAAAGTAAGTGAACACACTGAAGTTTGGCTTTAAGTTTTGTGCCAATCTTTCAGTTTGCTTCCATAAGAAAGCCTAACTTCAGTAATTCCAAGTTTTAAACTAATCAGAACATTTTGACAACTTTAGTTTGGAAAATATGAGACATACACAGTTCCAGGGAATAACCCTGCAGGGTTTTTTTGTTATGTAACCAACTTTGCCTCAAGCATTTATGCCAGAGTTTGGAGTAAGGGAGTCTGGTTTAAGATTATCTGTCACTGCTATCCCTCCCTGTCTATGCATTACTCTTTCCCTCGTTCCTCATGTGCAACCCACAGAGCACAGGTACAAAGCAAAACCAGCCACCTCAAAGGGAGTTCTGGGCTAACCACAGACTGAACCAACAGCATCTCTCCTCTTAATTCCTGTATTGTTCTTTGCCAGCCCACAATCTTGGGGTTACATTAGTTGCCCAGGTTGTAGAGACTAAAATAGGAGCGATAAAACCCCTGAACTTACAGATGCCGAAAGAATTACTGTATAAACAGGGGCAGTAAAAGTCTAACCAAATGGTCTCAGATTAACAAATATGTCTGCAGCTTACTACTACTGATACCATTATTGGTACTGTAACGATATAATTATTTTTCCCTGGTTTTAAAAGGTTTAGTCTTTGAATTAGTACAGCCAATGCATTCAGCCTACAAAACCACGTCTGTCCAGATTGAGGATATTTTTTTGCACACTTGTGGACAAGATGTTGGCTTCATTTTACAACCAACATCTTGTCCACATCAGGGGAGCATTCTCACACAGACATGCATACCATGTGGGCTACCTGCTGAGTTTTGGCAAGCTTGGCAGGCTGCAGAACATAAAGGGTAGGCAGTTGTAGTGGAAAAAACCTTCATGGGAATTTTTTTTATGTTGTGAAAAAAGAAAAAGGAAAAAAAAAAGCAAACTGTTTCCCAATGAACCACACTGTGAGCTGGCATAAGGAAGATAAGGGCAGGAAATTGGATGTAAAACTTGTGCATAGGTCCTTTAACAGAGGAGGCACTCTGCAAGTTGCCAGTGTGACACATTTCTTTTCTAAAATTCAGCCACTTTTTTCTTTTTAATTAGCCATATGGAAAGTTGAAAGACTTGTGAACTTACAGCATCAATCCCACATGTTGAGCTTAATTTCTGAGAGGTTTTTACTCGATCTTGTGTCTTTAATTTATTTTTATACTCACATTTATACACCATTAGACAAAATAACACACATAGAACAAGATACGCCTTATGCTATGAGCATAGTCCAGTATTACTTAGTTCTTATATAAAGGTGCTAAAGTGTTTCAAATTAGGAAATGAAATGCACCCTACAAGTGGTTATGTTTTAGTGTTCCACCTTGGTAAATTTTACAAATATCGGTGTAGCCAACTATTCTTAGTTTCCTAGTATGATCTAGAAAGCAAAGCAGAATAAAAATGATTGAAGCTCTAAAACCAGCACCAGCTGAAAGCAAAAAATGCAACAGCACCACCTAAGGCCCGTCGAAAACAGTGCAAAAAGTCATCCGAGATGTTACAGATTCCTTATTCGTATTTATACAGCTGTAACATGCATTATAAAATTGTAGTATGGTATTTCTTCATGGCTTGAGTGTTGGCTAACCAAATCCTGATGCATATTTATTCACATTTAGATTTCCATACTGCTCATGGTACTGTATGAATCAAAGGGTGTGGGTTCAACTGCTAAATACATTTATACTCCTGATTTTTCCACTCTGAAATTATGTGGTATTGTATTTCAAACACATCATAGGCAAGAGATTTTTTTAAAGCATTTTAAACTATTGTGACAAACATATAGCCTAATCACTGCTGGCAAAATTTTTGAGCACACAAGTGTCCCCAGATGCAGAATTTCTATTTTCTAAAGTACCTGAAGTATCAAACATTACTACAACTCTTAATGTGAAGAACCTTCTTCCAGTTTCCAGCCCCACCGGCTCCATGAACAAATTGACAATCCTTTGTTCTGCTAGCTACATGTTTCTTTACTTCAGACAGTTCCCTTCTCTGCTTGTTTACTCTTCATATAACATTTATAAAAACTAAGCTGTTCTCTCCTAACCTTGTTTAGCCTCTAAAGGAGTCTAACCTTCTCTTACACCTGACTTTATTCCCTTCACTGTACCTCTCCCCACCCCAAATGAGTCTCAACACTCACTGCAACAACACGTCTCACCTTACTTCCACTGGAAATACCTCTTCCAACACATCACATTTGGTTTTTTATGACTTGCATATTTACATGAATCGCTATAGTGTGGGATGACTGAATAGTGTTCAACAATATGACTAAATTGTGTTCCTAGTGAGGAACACAAGCATGCTCAAGTAACTTTTTATTTTAGTCTCATATTATTTTATAAGGAATTAATTTGTCTTAACACATGGTATCATCTAAGTTTAAGACTTCATCAATTAATCAGTGCGAGACCACTACAGAAGACAGACAAATGTTACCTCTTTCTCCGACCTTCTTCTTTCCTTGTCTGTGAACAAACACGACACTACCAAAACCAAGCAACCTTTCTGACAAACATGCGTTTAAACGATGTAACCAGTTTCAAAGAGTTCTGCTGATGTAAGAGTTGTATTATAAATAGATAATCATTACAAAAAGGGAGGCTGATACAACATCTTCTGCCAATATTGCTACAGGAGAGGTTGTGTGTGTTGCTCAACTTGTCAGCTGCAAAACCTCACATTGTCAAAAACCGCTTTTGCAGAGAAGATGGCTGTGTGCAGAAAGCAAAGTCACTGAGGGCATTTGTCCACACCACTGCCAACATAGCTATACTTAACACACCGCCATGTGTGTTACGGGCCACTTCGAGCAGATGACAACTCTAAGAGCTGTGTGGATGGGGAGAGAGGGCTCTTTCAAGAGATGCCCAAGAGACAGACACTTAGATCAAGCAAGGTCAGCCTAGCATGCTCTCTTTATTGCCCAGGCACTCAGCACCCTTCTCTGCCTGCTCCCCTTTTTCTTTCCCAACAGATACACACCTAGGAAACAGCAGCCCAGAGGTTCTGCAGGGTGCAGAGCTGCCAGGCTTCCAGGGAGTGGCCTCCCTTCTTTTTCCTCTTTACTCCAGGCACAACTCCAGCCACTGTCCCTTGTACTTAGACTATGAAAGGAACTATTTGAAACCAAATTCCTAAATAATGCCCTCTGAGCAGATGTGATTCCCAACCTGCCTGCAAACACAACTCTTTCACTGTGCAGAATTTAAGCTCACACCTTCCCGGAATTTGTTTACATTATTAACACAAAATTAACAATACATTAACAATGTTAATTTGAAAACTACCCCAGACAGGGTAGACTGTTCAGTTCATAAAAGCCGTGTCTTGGGTTAGTGGTCGTCAGCACTCATTGCCTCATGGCAATAGTAACAAACTATTTACATGCTGCGGTCAACATAGTGCTCTGCTCTCGCTTCTGACCTCAATTTTGGCATTAATATCCTGTGGCCCAAGCATTAGAGCCTCATACACAGTGTGTTGTTCCCACAAGCAAAGGCTAAATGCTATAGCAATACACGCTTCTGCTCCTTGTTATTCAAGTGGGGTAGCAGGTCACTTCATTACCTAGAAAATAATCTGAAATAGTAAAATAATAATAATAATAACAACAACAACATCATCATCATCAACAACAATAAGGCAATGGTTACAATAATAATTTTGTTATAATAATAATTTATTATTATTATTATAATGTCTTTCTGGCAGTCATACAAATAACACAAAAGGGTTAAGTTGTTCACTGGTTACGATCAGGTATTTCAAAAGATTAAAGACTAAAGCTTCCTATAGGTATTAGCAGAAGAATCAGTGGCATGGAAGTTTTCTTTCAAGGGCCTGCCATGATAAGAGAGATTAGAGTGCTTTATTCTCTCCAAACAAGATACTTGGTAATTGATGCATCTACCAGAATTCATCATTTTCATGACTTCAAGGGGAAAAATTTTCTAACTATGCCTTAGAGTCAATATTGAGAAATTTTGCAATTCCTGATCCAAAAGCTGTGCTGTCACACAGTAACACGATCACCTCCCTTGCTCTCTCCTAAGACAAAGGCAGAGTATCTCTTGAAAAAAGAGATATGCATACCCATTTAGAACACAATCTATGCTGAAAGGTTATTAAAGACTTTTAATAATTGAAAATTATCTACTTACTTTCTGGAACTAAATATTTTACATTTCCTACAGTTACCCTTAAAATGTATATATTCCTAAGATTTTATAACATATTATTTTTTTAAAGTATCATCCATCCATGCTTCAGTCTCTCAATTTTACCTGAGAGAATTTCATAGTAATTAGTCCTCTCCTTAAGCAGATTACTAGAGTCCTATCATTATAAAAAAGGATCACAAATTCTGTTTCCAGAACCAAAATAATGAGTTAACCACAAATGCTGCCAACAGAAAAGTGGAAACATCAGCCACCCTACATGAAATACTCAATGCCACAAAGTAAATCCAAAAGGACTCTAAAATGCAAGGCTGCTAATCTCAAAACATGTTTTTTCAGCTAGGCAGAGTTGACAGTATTAAGTTGTAAACATTTCAGCAGTAACAAACTACTTATTTAAAGAGTTCTTACAGAGGCAAATAGTAAATTAAGATCTTGCAGAAGAAAAGGAAAGCAATATAACAAATAGCACATATCATCTAAACATGGCTGCTAAAGGTGATTTGTATTGCTAAAGAGGTATGAGATGACTAACTGGGAAACCATATTCTATAGGTAGCTACTGCATTTCAGCATCTCTTGAAATTTCTTTTTGAATACAACATACACTACTAATTATTCATCTTTGCACTAGCTTTTTTCAAGAAAACATACCATGTTCATAAATGCTATGTTCTCATTGGATTTTGTATCCTTAAGAAGCTATAGGTGAGCGTGGAAGTGCTGAATCCTTAACGTAGTGGTTTGTAAATAGCTTTCAAAAACATTTTTCAAAGTTGCGTATTTTAATAAATGGGTTTCTTTAATTAAATGAAAGTGCCATAAACTGTCCATGTGTGAATCAAAAACAAGAGCTGTGTTAAATTAAAAGTGCAGTATCTTACTAATGCTAACAAATTAGGTCTGCCTTCATGATAGAATATTTCTCTCTTTAACGTGTCAAATTATTATGGTGGTGATAGGAATGGAACAGTCATGCTAAATCAGCTTTTCAAAATTAATATTTCTTTGCAATCAATTAGGAATGAAATTTAAAATTTAAACAGATACTGAGCACAGACACTCCACAGCATTTTCTTCTTTCATAAATAAGCTCATTTTAGACATGAGCTTTTTGCCAATATTACATGAAATTAGCATGGTAAATATTGAAATGTTTCTTAAGTACTACTTGGCCTAATTTTTTCGCAAGGCCGCACTTAATCTTTATTCTTCCATAATCAGTATTTATTGTGTGACCCTGACAGCTTGCTACTGCTGTGATAAATTATCTGACTCAAGTCAGATTAAAAATGCAACCCTGAATCCTAATTATCTCGGCAGATCCGCTTAGTAATAGCATTTCTTGTCAATTCTGGAATCAGAGCATGGGTGTCAACTGCAGCAAACACCGAGGCCCCTCTCGAAGCAGGCTCCCCAGAATGCTTCCTTATCTGCCATATGTAAATCTCAGATGCTCTGTACCCTTGGTGACCTTTTATTAGCAAACTGACAAAATGATAAAGCTAGTCATGGCAAAACTACCACTACTAGACAATTATCCACTACAGTTCCAGTCCATGGGAGATCAACAAGACATGGTTAATTGTGATGCATTTTATTGACTTCCCCTGCTAATGGACCCTACAGGTCATCCGAACCGGTAGGGTTAGGCATTTATTTCACATCAGAAGGGGATGGCAATGTAATTTTGACCCACAGGAGGAGAGTTTCCATCCTTTCTTTTTCCTCTTCAGTATGATGCCCATCATTTGTCTTTAAAAAGACTGATGAAGTCCTTTGCTTTTCTTACATATACATATGAGTGTTGGTAAAGAACGATCTGCTTCAAAAATTTACAAAACTGAGATACCCTCTGCAGAAGAGCATCGATCAGATCAAACCACCACAGAACTCCCTCCCATTGCCTCACTGCACTGTAAACCTTAATCAGAACTGAAACCTTTCAGGTGAGAACTGGATTCAGACTCCAGGACATCCGTCCTTGGCAACTTATTGACACAAACAAAAAGAATGCAGGCAAGCACCAGAAACAGGAAAACCAAATAAACCTTTCACCCACAAAGATTATCTAACAGGATTAGGATTCTGCAAAATGCTTCTGCCTGCGCATACAGGCATTTTGTAGATAAATACAACTTAGAACTATTCTGCAAATCACAACATCTTGCACTGCCTCCATTAAAATGTTATACACGTATAAGGCTAAAAAGGTAGAGAGAGAAACAAGTTGAAAACTGTTCAGCACAGTTCAATCTTCCTGCTCCCTCAGAGCTTTCCAGGGACCCCTACACCAGAATATCATCCAAGAAGTTTACAACACCCCTCAGATGTTGCACTAGAGATTTAAAATTGGAAAAGTCTGCTCCAATTTTGGCACTAGTCACTCCATTCCAGCTACCTTCTGCCTGGCTGCAGTTGATAAAAGGCTCTGCAGGATACAGTATCAGTCAAAATCTTGTCATTTAAGAAGCTGATGCATATTCGCTTTGTAATATTGTTTATTTCTGAAAGCACGACTTGGCCACTAAAATTACTTAGGATTTTCTCAATTGCACACAACGAGGTATTTGGCGAGGGCACACTGAGCTATAACTCCTACAGTCTTGTTACCAAGGATATGGCTGTTTAAACAGTATGAGAAAGAACTAAACTATGATGATGTTTTGAGTTTTGGGAACATATTCTTATGTGACTCTGACAACCGGCACTCTCACGTCATCAGCTCCTGCAAAAGAGATGTGTGCACCATGGAGAAGAGAAAAATAGGAAGAGAAAAAAAAAAGTTTCAGTTCAATCAATTCCCAATATGCATGTGCTACTCTGAAGTGGATAAAATAAGTATCTTCTTGAAGAAAGTGAGAGATTGATGAATTCTTTGGACTGATTTCAAAATGAATGAGAAAGAGGTAAACTATGATGTATTTTCTTACCATAAACAGAAGCAAGCTTCCAGGGCAGACAGGAAACCAATGAATCACATGAGAACAAAAGACAGCCAAAAGGTAGACATCAAATACTTCAACTGAGATATGGGCTTAAGAAAAAACCCTGACATACAAAAAAAGCCTTTTGCTACATTTTTGTCCAGAGCCATATTTGTGATGGTCACTGTGTCCAAAGCACTTCTCGTTAATGCAGCTGTGTTCTCTATCTGGGTTGTTCTTTCATTGTTCAATTTTGACCCTACGAAACACTTACAGTACCAGCAACTGCAGGATTAAAGACCATAACAGACTAACAACCAACATTCATACTTATGAAGCAAAACTAGAATATCACCCAGTCTTACACACTGTTTTATAGATTAAGTTTTTTAGCTCAGTTAAATGATTCCAAATGCTGAGAAATGAGTTTATATCACTATATATGAAAAACTTGTGAAGATTGTGTCAGTTTATAAATCAAGCAGATGGAACAGATTCAAATGTCTGTATCAAGTTGCATAACATTCTTCTAATAACACATCCTCTGAAACAGTCCCATAGCAGACAGAACTATTTGGTTCAGATGCGATGGTTCTCTGAAGTGAAGCAAGGCGACTGCAATCCTAGCTGCAAAGGGAATGAAATAACTCCAAAAACTTTGAAAAAAAATATAAAAAGCTTTGAAAGAAGGTATTTCAGCACGGCATTATTTCTTCTTTCATAAACGAGTTCAGTGTAACAACCTGATCTTTGTGCCAATAGTATGTCACATTAGTACAGCAAATACTGAAATCGAGTGTTTCACAAGTTCTACATGGCCTGATTTTCTTTCCTGCTCAACTTAACCTTTAGCCATCATCCTTTAAAAGTACTCTTTGTTACCCTATAAAGAAAATGTTCGAGATTGCTCTTTAATGGTTAATTGCCTATTTTGCTAAACTACTAGCTGTCTTCTGTAGCTTTAGAGGTGTGCAAGCACAACCATTGCACTTGAAACATGAAGCTGAATAGGGACTGGAAGATTCACACCATTTTGCCTTCTGATTTAAAACCAGAGTTTCTTTTTGTTCTTTGGAAGCTTAACTAGTTACTGTGGTAATACTATAGGACTTCCATATACTCTAGTATAGCTCACCCAAGAATATTAGGCAGTATAAAACCATTCAGTATGAAAGAAATAGGAAAATTGTGTAGCTAGGCATCTTTCACACTTTTGTTTAAAGTATATCTAATCTGAAAGTTTAGCATCAAAGATCAGACTAAACATAGTATGCTGTTCCCTTTTCTCTTGTGCTTACACACATTCAAAAGTAATAATGAAAATGCTCGATTCACATCCACACAGTGAAAAAGAGAATTTGTGCAGCAAACTGTAGCTGTGTCAATTAAAATACTTGTACTGTCGCTATGCTCAAATAAGGTTTCAATTTGTACTCCTTAAATATGAGATTACTGTAACCATGTTTGGCATCCAGAAGTGCAGATCTGTCCAGAAAATACCATGCTGTTCCTCTTGCTGCTTGATTTAGTTTTCATATACAATATACTGCATACATCCAACGTGGTTTGTATTCCACATAATGCATCTCAGGCAATGAAATCTAGTGTTGGCTCTGCAGGACGGGTTCTTCATTTAGACTTCAACCCTATTAGCACAGGTCCACTGGCTCTCTAATATTGCATCTGTGCTCTTACATGAGAAGCAGAGAAAGGAGTGGGATTCTTCAGCTGCAGAAAGGGAAACCAAAAAGAGCGAGTACTGAAGAAAGGCAGTCCTTTTTGGTTTACTGCTTCCTTTCCCCTCAGTAGCACAGTGCATATATAAAAGTTTGCCTTTGACCCAACTCCTCCCATGCTGCTGTAAGACCACACACCCTCGCCTGTAGCCTGTGGATCTGCTGTATAGAATCACACTTCTGCAAAGGGATGGAGTGGCTACATACAAAAAAAACCCAACAAAAAACCCCAAACAAAAAAACGTTTTATAGCAAAATGCTGCATTTGTTCAGTTTGCATGCCTGGGAGAACATATGGCCCTTAATCCTTTGTGGGTTTTTTTAAACTATTAGTGATATACTTATTAAAATTCTTAGTGGTTCTATCTGTAATTGAGATAAATTTCACTGAAGACATTAAGTGGATTAGGTTACCTGAGCTGTTCTTATAGCAAACTCTCAGAGGCACATTAGACAAAGAAAAATTCCTCATGTGAACTTGGCTTAGCTGGCAACTAAATACTTGGTTACTGATACTCCAACTTCTGGTGTTTAACAGCCAGCCACATACAACAGACAACTAGTCATCTATACCTAAGCCCCCTCTTTTTTTGGGGTTTGTTTTTTTTTTTTTTTGAAGTACAGCACTACGACTACAGATCATTGCAGAAAGTAAGGTCTTAGGAAATGCTACCTCCTAGCAAAGAATTGGTGAGGGAAGAGAAGCATCTTAGCGCTCTGCAAGTGACAACACTCCCCGTCTTTTCAAAGAAAACAGCCACAGCCCTGCAGCAGCAATCTCCAGCTCTCACACACAGTCTTTATGGCTGGTAAGTACAGGACATCATCTTGAGAATGACAGGAGGGTGTTGAATTTCTCCCAGGACCACTTATAAAGCCACAGCTTTCCTTTTGCAATGCTATGCTGTCTGCAGTATTTCCTTGGAGATCTGGAAAAAGCCACAGCTGCTGGAGTCCTCCTGCAGCAACACCAGAGCTCCAGTACTTTTAATAAATCTGTATCAAGCACTCCCAAACAATCCTAACTTTGGCTTCCACAAAAGGGTGTGCTTTTTTCTAAAAGAGACTGCCCCTCCCACTGATCCCAGCAGGTTTCTTGGGTGGCAAAAACCACCATGAAGTCTTGTATCTGGGACAGAATAACCCTATGCTGAGGTATAGACTGTGGACTAACTGGATGAACAGCAGCTCTTCAGAAAAGCATGTGGGCCTTCTGGTGGTCAACGAGCAGAAAATGAGCCAGCAGTGCATCATGACAGCAACCAAGGCTAATCATGGCTTGTGTTGCATTTAGTACAATGGCAGCCAGCAGGCTGAGCGAAGCCATTACTCCCCACTGTGTAGTGCTTGTAAGGACAGATCTGGAAGAGTATGTCCACTTCTGCAACCCCAACAAAGAGGGAAAGTGATAAAATAGGAGCCAGTTCACAGAGAAGCACTAAGATGTGAAGAAGCTGAGCTAGCTGGCTCGTTTTGCCTAGCTAGGAGATTGAATCACGCTTTCCTCAGAGGTGTGTGCACATCGAAAGGGCAAAAGAATGCACAGAAGCTTTAGCACAGAAAATTTCAATTTTATATAAAGAAAAAAGGTTTCACAAGATCACCTTAGCATTGGAAAAGGCTGCCCAAAGAGACATGGTCCTGATCAACCTCATCTAACTTTGACATTAACCTACCTGGGGCTAGGGGCTGGACTACGAAACCTCCTGGGATCCTTTCCAACCTAAATTATTCAGTGTCTAAAAAAGGACCAGATATCCTTCCTTCCCGAGAGGAAAAAGAGATTGTCTTAGCATCTCCCTCCCAATAACATTATTTATTTAGATATTCAATGCTGGATCTCATCTTAAAATGAAGCTATTAAAACTCAAGTGCCTGAAATACAGATCTGTGATTAAAGAATAGTCCTAGAAAAACTACTTTAAAACTTCCACTGTATTTTTCAGTAAGTCAAGAGCCCCAGCTTCCTGCCAAGGTCTGGGTAACAGGATTACCCAGGCTCTATCAATTACTCTATCAAAACAGAACTCCTCTTTGATGTTAAAGTACTTTAAGATCCCCATATGGAAGGCAAAAAAAGTTTCGCACACTCTGCTACATGTAAAATGTTACCTAGTGAGAGACTAGTGTACATTATTTTCTTACACTGTACTCCTCCTCTGCGGTTTCATTATGTGACATTTTCATTCATTCCAATATAAAGTACGTTTCAGAGTATTCGGAGTTGTAACACACAGACACATTAATCACCAGCCTAATACATGTCCTGTGTAGTAGCTTTATTATCTTTTCAAAGCAGAGCTGTAAAAATAGAGAAACTGTGATCTTTTATGCTATCCTTTAATAAAGTTGTTTTAAAAATGCTATAAAAACGGTTCCAGGTTTTTTTTCCAAGCTACAGCTTAATGCAACTAACTCTTGTACATCCAAAACAGTAAAGTCTGAATAAGTAGTTTTAAAACTCCCTGTGGACTTGTAATCTAGCAAGAGTGAAGAACTCTAACCACTGGAGACAGAAATGGGAAGGAATCCCGAGTTTCAAGTTACAAAACACGCCTGTTCTTTTGTCATTCTGAAGGGGCACTGCCTTGCAAAGTACTCTCACTTCTGTGATAAATTTTAAATGTCTATTCCTGTATGCCAATATTTACGTATTTAGGGCAAGGGTGAGTTGGTTGGGGTTTGGTTTTTGTTTTGTTTTTTTTTTCCTTCTTCTCCAGGCTCAGTATCAGCCTAACTCCTCATCCGCTTAAATTAATGAGTATTTTATGCTCACCAAGACTGTGTCAATGTAACACTGCCTTAGTAGACCCATGTCCTCTTTCATGCAAGGCATGAAGCGGACCAGCCATTGAGGGCGAGCATTGTGTCCTCTGTCAAGGCAAGTAGCGGGGACTTGAACAGCAGAGCACCTTGCACTTCATGGAGGGAACATGCTTCTAATGATACAGGTCAACACGGTTCCCTTCCCTCCCTGCTTCTTCTGCAGCTGCATGAAGGTACATCCACACATGGCTTTCCAAAAATATCACTTTCAAAGATAGACCTGAAACCTCAACTCAATTTGGAACAAAGCCAAAGGGTTACAAAAATCCATGCTGGTAATAAGAACAGCAATCAACGGCTGGCTTCAAACCTAGTCTGGTCATTGCATGCCATGGTTTGTCCCAGTCTCCTCAGGTGGTGGCAATGCACATTAATTGAAGAAAAAATAGTGTACTTGAGTTATGTGCAACTTTCACACCTACGTCTTGGGCAAGCTAGCACTTCTGGACAGAAATTTGCCTCAACCGTGCAATTCCCCTGATGGGAGATGCAGTTGGGATATTTGCATGAACTGAAGTCAAGCTTGAAGAAAAAGTTTTTCTAACTGAGATGATTCATTAGTATAAAACCAGTACTATTGCAAAAGACTTTTACCAATCCAGCAGGAAAACCGCCCCTCAGCTCTGTATGAATCAACCACCCACCCACTCCCAGTGTCACTGGGTAAGGCTCTGGCTGGCACACTGGTGGGCTTTGTGTGGCCACTAACCCAAAGCAGGAGACGCTTCTGCCTTTTTCTAAAGATTCTCAAAATTTCTCAACTTTTCCCCCCAATGAAAACTAAAATTAGAACAGCAAAACCAGAATGAAACTTGCATCTCATCAAGTATAATTTTAAATCCATCATTTAGTGGGTCTCTCTCAATATCCAGAAGTTTCACCCTGGGCTCGAGAATTTTCCTTCCAGAAGGTTTAATAGGAAGCTCCAGGCTTTTGTAATAGATTTTGGTTTGGGCAAATCAGGGTCTTCATAAGAAACGGATGTAGGTGAAAAACATTTAAAATCTTTTTCAGGGAAGACAAGAACACACATTACTCTGAAGCAACTATACCTCTGACAAGGCCCTTGGGCTGAATTAACCACTCGGAAGTATTTTGAGACAGATGTGATCAGCACCCTACCACAGCGTGTGATCAAATCCATTTAAGCAGTGGCAAAATGGAGACAGTGACTGTTTTTTTACAGTACTCTGCTGTACAAAGTGAGTGTTCCTCTGAAATCACCAAGGAACTGAGGCTGTTCGGCATAGCAGAAGGCAGCAGTTTTCATGTTGTTAACAATCGTGAGGCAGATCCCCCTTCCCCTCTACCTCCCCTCTTAATTTTTTTTTTTTTTTACATCAGAGTTATTCTGAACTTTCAAAAATTAAAACAATTTATCAAAACAATGACAAAATTTAACTCATATTTTATTGAGCCCTTTAATTGGGGGGAGAAGATGAATTCGTTCACTTTTATTTTTACATCTGGTAAAAAGTATGGAATTCGGGTATTTTGTGCCAAGTTTTGACTAGAAATGATTTTTTACATCCAAGTAATAGATGACTAGGGAAATGGAGTGGCTTAAAATGCAAATGTGGGGATATTAATTATTGTTGTTATTGGGACATTTACAAGAATAGCGTGGCACTGTTTTAGAACCAGTAATGTCTAATCTTTTAAAACTACTGTAACAAAAATAGAACCAGAATAAAAACAAGCATTAAAAAGTGAATTCCCATAATGTTTTAGTTTGTTTTGTCTGAAAATTTATTTGAAGTCTGGAAATGCCTGGTGCACATATTCAGTATTTTATAACTTAATTTGTTCAACAAGAATGGCAGTATTTTAACAAGGTGAAACAATTTCACAATTAAAGCACTGCCTGCTTCATCAGTACTAAAGAGCTCACAGGAAAATATCTAATCTTTGTAAGACAGAAACTCATAATTTAACTGCCTAGAACAAATGAAAAGTGTAATTCTTTTTTGCTGCTTTAGTGGTAGCATGTGGTGATAGCAAAGTATTAGCATAAGCCAGAACTTGCTCCCACTTTTCTTTCCAGGCATGTAACAAATATCTGATGGCTATGCAAATTTCACCCAAAGCAAAGTTGTCCCAGCTGGCAAGCCATACATTAAAAGGTAAATTACACAAAGCTGAGGCCATCTGGACTAAAATATTCTCCTGTCAGTGGGATTTCAAGCTCACTAATTCCACAGAACTGAGGACAATATATTAACTGTGGACAATGATACTTTGAGGTGTGGGCTTTTTACCAATCACCATTTAAAAAAAATAAAAATAACAGATGAGAATGGACTACAAACTAATTTTGGTATTTTCTTGGAATATAATTTTTGAAGCTTACATGGCCAAATTTTAGTTGTATAGTATACACACCATACATTCAAGTTCTTAAATGCACATTTTCTGACAAATGGCAAGTTCAGGAAGCCAACAGATCTAAGCTATTACATGAATGCCAAGCACAAAGAATTTGAAATTTGAAAGAAGTCTCCCAGCATATACTTTTTCACACAGCTGTCAGTACTGCATGCTTCTCTGCAGGCTGTTACTAGAAAACAATCCCTGACAGAGCACCTTGATGAGTTTTGTTTCTTGTTTAAACCAGACTACCAAAGCAGAAGAAATGTGTAGGAAAATGAACAGTTGAGGGCAGAAAAACTAACCAAACCTTCATAAGCCACAGCAGTGTCTCCACTTATGTTAGTAGAAATTTCTGCATTTAATTCACATTAAATTGCCCATCTTGTCCATACTTGAAAAACTATTCTCTATGTTACGTATTACGGAATTTAAAGTAACATCTGTTTCATTGAAATTAAATTAACATACTTGTATTTGATTAGCTTATTAACTGTAATTCTCAATATGCTGCAGGAACAGACACCAACTAGAGAGATGCAGTTGACAACACCACCTGTCTGATGTAAAGTACGTTTTATCATAGACATGGAAAGATCTGTCAACAGTCAGCCAAAGCATCAGACAGATTAGGAAGTGACACAGGGACAGAAAAATTACTTGCCTCAGATGACAAAGTAGGTAATTGATGGGATGGGGACCAGAACCTGTGCATCTTGACTCACAGCTTCATACCTTCACTAATGGCTTTCCCAAAAATCAAATGATGCAAAGAAAGAGCAGTTTGTAACTTGTGCTCCATTAACAGAGACAGTATTTGAAGAAAAATACATTTAGGTATTTTACATGCTACTAGGAATATTTATTATACTTGCCCTCTAAGTTCCATAGAAAACATTTCCCATTTCATCCCCACATGAGATAAACAGAAGTTTAAAGTGTACATTCATCTTAACTTGGCTACTGTCAGTAATCTTATTAGTAACAGTGATTGAAACAATCTTTAACAAAAGGGGTACAACAGAAGGGACTCCATACAAAACCACCTCCCTTCCTCCACGGCTCATCTAGCGGCATTTGAAAAAATACATATTCTTAGTCTCAAACTTACAATGCATGAACAAGGGTAAAGAGCGAATATGGCCTCCTTATAGACCCCATTCTCTTCTCCTTTCACTCTTCTTATCTGGTGAGATACTATGCTCCTCCTCACAGCAATGAGTCTTTGATATCCTGTCACCACCTCTTAACCTACAAGACACTTCTTAAATCACATAGCACCCCACCAAATCAAATCTAAGTCATCAGCTCTTTCCCTATTGTTTCAATGCACCAAAACCTAAAAATACTATGAAGTTATTCCGGGGGTGGGGGTGGGTGGATGACAGAGGCACAGTCTGAGTTGCATGAATTTCATTTTCACAGGAAATCAAGAGGGGGAAAACAGAGTACAAATAGTCAGGCAGCAAGAGCTACAAGGCAAATGGTGGTCAGTTCTTACAACTCTGAGCTGCTTTGCCTGAATTGCTCCTCAGCGACTCTGGTTTTGTTCTCCTCAAAACTGTATCACAGACATGATCATGAAAATGCTACTTTCTGTGAACTGGTGCTCTCAAGTAAAAGTCCTGTCAGTATGCCCTCTTTCTGTATGCACAGTTTTTAGACTTGATACCCAAAAGTAAATGTTAATGTAATTATCTAGCGAAGCCTTCAGCATCTGTCACTTGAAAACTGGCGTTACAGTTCAGATACTGTGGACTAGCTGTTGAAAGTCAGCAGAAAACTTTTGGCTACAAATGAAATAAGCACACAGACCCATCTGAAGACCCACTGCTCAAGACCAACAGCATTTGTCTCCTTAGATACCATTCTCTGTCATGGCTACCATAGGATCCCCAGTCCCAATTTCAGCTCCACAGACTTTGCCTGCAGCGTGCAGCATCTTCAGGAAGACAGGTGCCAAAGAGACATAACTGGAAGACCTAATTTGGGAGGTTTCTTGGAAATCTGGATGATTATTCTTATTATAAATTCCTCCTAGAACTGTTTCTACCTTACAACTTGTTCTTTACAACTCCCACTAATCCAAAACCAGCATTACACCAAGGCACTTAATTTCTTATGGATGTTTAGTGAATTCCCCAAGGACTAACCAGCAGTTTTGGGAAGTACCGTGAGAAATGTTAAGAGCACCAAACAGAAGGCCATAGAGAGTTTTCCATTAGATGATATGGACAGAAAACAAATTGCCTATGACCAGCAAAAATAATGGAAATCTGCTTTCTCTAAACTCCTACGTGCCAAGGCTACTCCAGGGCTGCACTGCCAGACAGCATTTAGCAGCTGAGTCCTTTCCCTCAGTACCCAGAGCATTCATTTGAGTCTTTCTTGCCCAGCCAACAATTTATTAGATGAAGATTAGATTAATCTATCTAACTCTTAAGATGTCTAACCCTGCTGTTAAGCTTAGTAAAAAATGGCCAGCAGGTTCCAGAACTCTGATTGGCATGCAGTATTGTGGGATCCCAGAAACCAGGCTTCCTACATATGTTTTGGGAGACCACTTCTTGTTTATTATTGAATTTTCTTTTGCCAAATGCATTTCCACATACTTTGGAACTAAAACTGAAGTTCTGCAGCTTCAAGTGCTAGCTAATTTGATTTCAGCATCGTTGACAGAGAAATAAAAAGGGAATTATTTGTTAGTGGCATTACTTCAAAAGAATGATACCAAGTCCTAGATATTCAAACATGCATCCAAGCACCTTCTCCTGTGATGCACTGCTCACAAGGCAGAGCTGCAAGCACCAGTATCAGCAAGTATCTTCCAAGGATGATGAAAAAGTTTTTAAGCAACGCCCAGCAGCAAGAGGATTGTATTTATGAGAGATGATTCAAAATAGAGAGTTTTCCTTTCACATCTACTCATTGGGATCCAGAAATAACCCTTCAATGAGAAATTTAGTGCCTCCCTTCTCTAACTGCCAAAATAAAGCATTGGCCCCCACCCATCACATCGAAGGACTCTTCCTGGACTCAGTTTGTGTATCCCCTCCCTTGAATTCTGCCTTCTTTATGTTTCAGTCATCCTGTAACTCAGCTGATCCAGTCTCTTATTCCCCCCCAAATACTCGTATACCACAATTAAAATTTCTCCCTCATTTTCCCCTGACTAGAAGAAATTCTCAACAAAACTCCCATGTTTGTACCCACAAGGGGAAGCTATCCTCACTTTTGCTTATCAGCCTTTCTCTGTCCTCTTTTCCCTGTCAACAAACCTCCCACCTTGCACACACAGTCCGATCCTGACACTTGTACTGCAGCCCAATAATGACCAAGTGGGAGCTTCTCAAGTGTGACAGGAGATCCCATCGACACCTGCCTTTCCCCCTCATGCTTTTGGGAGCACAAAAGTCTCTTGCTTTCCGTCCCCTTCCTACCTGATGGTACTGTCAAACCACTTCCCACACCTGACTTTTTAAATCACTTTACATTGGCTTCAGTTCACTTTCACTGGAGTTTGAGCAAGCAATGTCCAGCTTCTACTGAAGTCACCAGTAGTGGGAAATGACTGAAGGCTGAAACCATATGAAACCAATACATTTCTTGTGGTTCTTTCAACGCATAGTAAGTGAGCACAGATTGGCTGCAAATTCAACCCAGACTTACAAACCTCAGCAAATGTTCTTGTGAACTTGATCCAACCTTCAGGTTTGTTTCATCCAGTTTCAGGTTTCATCGTGAAAGTTTCACTGTGCCTTACATGCTGCCCCAATAAACGATGTCTCAAACAAAATGAGGACATCAGCAAAAATGAAGAACTCTTCAGATAGCAATGTTTTCATTTTATACCATATGTGAGAACATGCATCGACAAGCAGTATGCATACAATTACTGTTGTTACAAATCAAAAATTGCTCACGGTTAATGGACTTCTACTTTAGTACAATTTTGCCAAGTAACTATTTTCAAGAAATGCAGATGGAATACCTCTGTGCCCTAGTTATTTTCTTTCCCCATCATACTAATTTACTGAGAAACTGTAAGCCTTTTCATCACAACACATGCACAACCCCCCCAGCATGCTTTTTACACGTTCAGGATGTGAAATAACTAAGCCCAAACTTTACTGAAGCAGTATTTTCTGCCTGCATATACCATCACTGAGGTAACAAAGGGAAAGGAAAAATAATAATGAGGAAACTGAACATCTTTTATGGATCACATGAATACAAAGCCAAAATGCACTTAATTGCCTAGCTCATTGAACATATGACATGTTTTCCTATAAAGCTTGTACTACTGGCAATGCCTCCTTACTTCTCAATCATATTAAAACAATAATTAAAATTTAAAAATCCCTAGACTTACTGTACTTTTGGGAAGGGACATAGGTTGTTATTTTATATTGCGTATCACATAAGCAAAATCTTTCAAATTTTGTAGTCTGAAATCAAAACTAAATTCATGTTACATTTAGTTTTGGGAATGATTTAATCCCTGCACAAAAACATTGTTAGAGAAAAAATAAGCTTCATAATATTAATGGTCCAAGTCATGTTGGAAGACAGTCAACTCCAATTTCTCACAAGCAACACACTGCTGCGACGACTGAAGTTTGTCCTCATTTATGCAGATGTGATTTGCAAAAGAAGTTAATTAGAAATTGTGACAGGGAGTTTCCTGTAACAGATTTTGAGGTGGCTACGCTTGAAGTCAACGTACTATTCTAGTCAAGGGCCCTTACAGGACTGGCCCTAAATCTAAAAGGAAATCACTATTCACTGAAAGGGGTGTATGCTGGTTTCCAGTAGAGCAGTGGTACTGTCTACAATTTCCAGCCTACCTGTACTGAGTTACACTGTTCTACCTGCACCAGGTGGACAAAATCAAAACTACCAGCAATATTTCACAGGCCTTTAAAATGTACAACACAAATGATCAATTGTGTGTACAGGACCTTAGGTGCCAATAAGAATAAATGAGGTTTCACTACATGGAGCATTAAAAGAAAAATTAGGAGTTGTTACCTGTTGATTCTATGTTTCTTCTACTGGCACAAAGAATACATTAATTATATATAATTGCACTACAGGTTTCTACAAACTCTTTTTCCAGCTTTCTACATTAAATGGTGAACAACAACAACAAAGGGCAATCTCTGGGTGCATAATGACTAACAACTGTGAAAGAGAAATCAGTAGCAAAACTATAAAAAAATAAAGGGCTCTGTTTAACATGGCAAAATTAATAGGAAAAGGAAGCCTAAGTACTCCCCTGCATGTACATGAAATCCCCCACAAAATGCCATTTTTACAGTATTTTTAGCAGATTATGAGAATTACATTTAGCAAGAGGTATTTTTTCATTATTGAAAATTGTAACACTTGGTTTCTTTTTATTAAAGAGTTGCTATATAGCACTGGGTGCAAATTCAGGGCATTTCTAGGATCTCAACATAGATTTCTATAGTTGGTCAGATCTCAAAGATCACATTAAAAGCATAAGCTCAAAGTTTCAGTGCTGGAAATACTCAAAACAGGCTCTTATATTTAAGCTCTGTGGTTATAAAGTCAGCACCAACCCTGATAATCCTCTATAGAGAGGACAGAAACTGTTCAGCTACCTCTTGCAAATAGCATTGCCCAGCTGACCTGGTTTAAATTGCTTAACAACTTTTGGTAAATACTGACTTTTTAGAAATGCCATGTGAGCAAATGAAGTAAGAAATAGTAGAAAAGGAAGTCACGCATAAATGCATAGACTTACCTTGAACAGAGGGATATTTTAGTGTGGGGTTTTTTTAACCCTTTATTAAGAGTGTTTCACATTGGAAATCAGTGCATGGAAGGAAACTGCTTTCAAAAAACCTCTGCTTTTGTTGAAATTACTTTACATTGTGCGTAGCAGCAGGGAAACTTACTACCACAAATTGTCAAGGAATGCATCACCACCACAGGAGCTACAGGTGAACTGGATGTTAACAGGAATGGTCTTGCTATCCACAATACAAAAGCAAGTAATAAACCCAACCTATTCCCAGATCAAGACTTCTTGTGAAAAGTTACTGATTCAAGGCACACGGTCAATCCCCAACATCGATGGTGGCAAACGCGACATGTTACTTATATGCATAAGGTATGGAACACCCTGCCTTTTCTGCACCACTAGAGCACTCCATCAGCTTGTAAGGATGCACCAAGACTACAGACTCTCCTCAAGGCCAGTGCACCACTAGCACTGCCCAGCCAGCGACAGAGGGGGGGACGTAAGAGACAATGGCAGAAGCCTGAAGAGGCTGAAGGCAGCAGAAAGAGCAGGGACAAAAGTAGGAGCAGTAGTCAGTTAAAAAGTGTTTGTGATCCTTGAGGCTGTAGGATGACAGTTTCGTTAGAAATACAGATTAACATACCTGACACATTAAGAAAGGCCAGGAAAAGATTATATGGAGGAGAAGCTGGAAGAACAACAGCAAAACTCACACAAAACCTATGAGATTCAGTAATCTCAGTCTAACAGCATTAAAAAAAAGTCAGAGGAAAATTATTCAAATCTTCACTATTCCCTGTAGTACATCACAGCAGCAGATACCAAAGAAATAATGGTATGTTGAAAAAGGAAGGTCACACTATTACAGGAGAAAGAGTTTAACATGGGCTATCATGCAAACTTAAGATGATGAGGCTAGTCTCACTGAAACACCTCTCCATGTTGGTACAGATGATAGTGCCAAGGCTGTAGAGCACTTACCCAATCCACAGCTACTTCCCTCTCCGTTATGGTGTCTTTCACATACATTACAAACAGTACTCTAATTAAAAATTACTAGATATTAAACAACTATGCAAGGCAAACACACAACAATTCCTCTGCAGTTCAAGGACAGATCAGCAGTGTCTACCCCTGTGGACCATTAATACCTGTAGATGGAATTACTATTGTAATTATTTCCATCTCTGCCTCTATCCTCATACACCACTCGAGGAAAAAAAGATGTGCTTGATTTAAAAACAAACAAAACCCCAACAACGAAAGAAAACCTCAGTTCTCTGGGAAACTAGAACAAGGAATCTAATATCTGCAAATGTATTCCTTCAGGGAAACCAAGACTCAGAAAGTATTGTTAGCCTAATTGTACTATAAGCAAGCCAAATTAATTGAATAAAGTCTCCCTTCAATAGTTTGTTTGCTGAACCAAGCAGGCTTTTTGACTGTTTCAGGCTACCTGAATCCAACATAGGTCACTTAAACAATGTGTGATGCAAACATACACAACAACTATTGTTAAAATGCATTGGATTAGACTTTAGAGCTAGACTTCCAGAAATCAAAGGTACGTAACTGTCCACCTGTATTCACAAACACATACAAACAGCTGTATATCAGAAGTAGCCCATGTATGTGCACCAGTTTCAGTGTTTTATTTCTACTTCATTGTGCAAATTCTCAGTTTCACAGCCTAGTAAATTGTCTTCACTTTCTGAGGTGGGGACAAGAAGTTTTAGAAAAATCCAAGGACAAGATCAGAGCAATCTATCCTCTGGTTTTGCATTCATAATAACAACAAAAAGGGCGTCCCATGGTTTTGCATATGTCTCTACACTGTTGAAAAAATGATTTTCTAGTTATGTGATGCCATAGTATCTTAGCAAAAATAACTAGATTGGAAAAAAAAAAATCACAGATGATGCGCCAGGGCTTCTTCCTCTTAGCACTGGTAACACTTTGCAAGTTTATGAGAGCAGCTCGAAAGGAAAAACAAAAGCCAAACAAAATTCAGTTACACAGGAACCTTTTCTTCTTACTTCTGTTTTGATCATATTAAAAGTTCCTTTACTATATAATACCTGCTCACAATCAAGGCAGTCAAGCTTCACTAATCCTTGTCATAATATATATCCTCATTGCTCTCTCTGACTCATGTTTTGTATCCACCAACTGCTTTCAGTTGACTTCAGTTTTAACCTTCATTTTGTTTTGCGTTTCCACAGCATGAAGCCTAGTTGGGATCCAAGGCGCAACACAAGTTCCTTCCAACTCTATATTGAAAGTGCTTGGTGACTGTTATTACCTGTTTTATTCTAGTCACAGATCTTGGAGAATCATCTTCCATATATTTCAGAGAACCATCTTCCAAGAGCATTTTGCTGATAGGCTGCAAAACTCCCTTGTCAGCCTGCTGAACGCACCCCTAGCCTCATTAAGAACATAAGGGAAGAAGCCAACTCTGTTCAAGCTCTCCACCTGGTCTCCATTTTTTGGGACACTGGAGTATTGCAGAGGAAGTGGTGGGATAATGAATGCATCTTTGCAGGATATACAAACCTCCTATCTGGCTCAAAATCAAATTGAGAGGTCAAACCAACCGCAAAAATATTTAATGAAAATTAAGGTTGAGACTAACACTTTGGAGCAGATTTTATGTAGCGGAAGATGACATCAATATTCTTTCCTCATGAGCCAAGTTCTCCAGCACTAAGAATAATATTCTCTCATCTGCACTTAATCGCTAGACTAGGCTATAGCCTGTCCTAAAGCATGACCTGGACAGCCTTGGTATGCAACATCCAAACTGCAGCGCTACTTCTAAATGTCTAGAACAAGATACAAAGACATACTTTGTGCTGCACTTCTATGTTGTTATGTGGCCTTTATGCTCACAGTCCCTGTCCCTCACTGAATACTAGCAAAACTTTGTAAACGATGTGAGAGCGCCCTGGAAGTGTTATATATGAAGATAAGAATGAGGGAGAAGGGAGAGAAACACATCAAGTGCCACTTAAGGAATTATTCCAGAATGCAGTTTGTTGTGTTTTAATAAATTAACAAATTAGTGGGATATTCATTACTGGAAGGAATCTAAGAATATGCAATGTACTAACATATCTAAAAACTAATATAGGGAAAAAAAATAATGCAATAATTTGCATTTTGAACTCCTAAATTTATTTGAAAACCTCATTTTTAGTCTTACTGCAGATTAATCCTACGCATACCTTTTTACAACAAATCTAAATGGGTAGCATTACCATGAAATATTGTTATTTAAAATAATAATAATAAAAATAAATCAGTAAAGTTAGAAAACACAACTGCTTTTGTACAAAAGACCAGTGATAAGTAAACTTCAGATTTAAAAAACAATCAGGCCACAGCCAATGAATATTACCAGCAGCTGGTCAGGACCGCCTCGAGATTCCAGGGATGGTAAGTTTGCCAAGCTGTAAGTCATCACATGTAGCTCAGATGGTCACAACAAGCTTTTAGCAAAACACTGGACAGCAAGGACCTTTGCTAGAAAGTTACCTACTCCACCTGTAATTTTCTCTTCTGCCATGTAATGTTTTGTAGCTGGTTTTGATGGTGATTTAAAGAAAAACACTTATCAGGATAGGAGGTAATGAGCTGCATACAACAGCCATTTCTGTGAGTGGTAAAGACAGGAAGAACAGCCATTCTTTCCAAACATTTTATCTCAGATTATACTTGAAAGAAAACTAATGCACAAAAGTAAAATTTTTGCTCACCCTTAACTCTGAAATCAAAGTATAATAGAGTTCTTAGAACAAATTCTTAGTTCTGCAGAGGATACGAAACTGGCACATTAGTGTGTTTTTCAAATACCTTTGTGAGTATGTTAAGTAACTGTTATATAAAGAATGAAAGTATATCATTACCAGAGTCTAATAAGGGCCTCATTGTACTATTGTACACAGAAATAGATAATGAGATGTTACTCCATATAGTTGACAAAGTAATATCTGAATACAATTTTAGCATACAGCAAACACACAGTCCTTCTGAAAGCACTACTCCTGCTTATGATAAAATTTAAACACCACAGCTCTCCTTTTTAAAGCTAGGGAAACTAAAGAATTTCTCCCCTCCCTTCCCAAAATGACATGACCTGTGCAAGAGTAAATGGAAAATATATGCAGAAAGCTGGGAATTGAAACCGGACTGGCCAAGACAAAAACCAGTGCCAGAAAGACAAGATGATTTTTTTCATCAATTTTGGCATGCCACATTGACAAAAGATGAAGAAATACCGATAAAGACAAGAATCCTGAAAGTCATGAGGATTTATACTGACGGCTTGAGTGTTTGTTAACTAAACCACACATGCAGAGGTGTGTATAAGCACACTCACAAGGAATGATGATGACTTGGCAACACTTTTACTTGAGATTCACGAGATGGAATTTTTTCTGCCCGAGTCTTCTGTATGAGTATTGCCAGAAGAAAGCTAATTACTTCTCAATTAAAAACAAAAAACCAACCCCACAACTAAACCACAGTATTTCAGTGTCCTACACGTTTTAATTCATCATGCAATTTTTATTTCAAAGCACGGCATTAGGGCTTTTCCTTAAAATGCCAATCTGCTTTTTGATCTTTACTGCTGACATGAAATAAAAGAGCTGTACATTATATAAATCTTCAGCTTCGCTTAACTTGAAACTGATAAAAAGCGAAAGAAAACAAAGCCAACTGCATAAATCCTTCCAAACGAAAAGGCATTCCCCTTACCATAACTAACATTCATTTCTGCACATCTTGTTTGAATTATCATCTGAAGTTTGTCTTGTTCCATCTCCTGAACAAGTCAAATAGCAGAGCATAAAGATATGGTACATGAATAAAAACACATGATCTACTTGGTCACTGCAAACCTAAAAATAAGCTCAGACAGAAAAATATTATCTGGCAATTGACATGTTACTTTGATCCCTTCGTTTCTGTATTCTGTCACATGCATTCAATCCAGCAGCTACTGGAAGCATTGGCATGCACCTTCAATGCGATGAAAATCAATAGTCTGACGGAATTGCTGCAGTTTAACAGAGCCATCACATTCAATTCAAATAAGACAGTATCATATTACAGAAAAGGAAAGTTAAAATTTAAGACAAAGGGCAAGAACTATGGTACTAGGCACTACAAAACGGAGCAAATCTGAACAGGTGGCACAGCAATAGTTTATCAGATTCACTGGCTTGGATTTTCTTGTGCAGAAAAACTGATACCTGGTAGGATTCCTAAAATGGAAGTCTTTCTTGCCTCTACCCTTTTGCTTCTGAATCATGACATGAGAATTAAGACAGTATGTGCTGTACTAAAAAGAAAAGTTAGGATGGTTTTACTTTTTTTTTTTTTAAATTTTGCTTTTTCATTCAAAAAATAAACTATTTTGAGATTAAAAATCAGTTTTTAAGGGTTTTTATCCATTTCTTTGTAGCACGCCTCTATTAATCAATAACGTATCACCAATAATACACCTTCAAAGTTGAAATCTCAGGCCTGAATTAGAAAGACTTGAAGTCCGATCTTCTGTTTATCAGGTGAATGCTGCAGTGAGTACTTATTTTAGAGGAAGATCCTCTGTTTCAGAATTGTTCCATTTTGCATACACCTTCTGAAAGAGCATCCATTAAGAAAGCAAGCAAGGAGAAATAAACTTAGTTCTCTCCAGACTCATGACTTTAGGTTTGATTCCAAACTGTGCACCAACAGATATTCCAATGATGGTACACAGAAAGCAAGAGGCAATGAGAAGAAATGTCAAGAGGAGAAATTATGTCCTACCTTAAGCCAGTCAACAGTCTTACGATTAAAATACTCCTAAAGGATCAGAGAGGAGGAAACTGAATCTCGGTCTTCCACATGTTATATAAACAACTTAATGCTCATGCTGTTAGAAAAAAGGAAGCAACAGGATTTGCACTGCTGCTGAGAAAACGTTCTACAGAGCTTTTTGGTGGCACATCCAGTTACTGGGTATGACCTCTGAGAGGCTACAGTTTCATTAGCTTCTTATTTAGCTACTGCTGATAGTTAAACCCCTGGAAAAATCTGTCATAGCAGAACAACAGGGAAAAAAATGCCATGTGTTGCAAAAGCTGTGGATGCTGCTAGGTAGCTTTAACATAAATTGCTATACTTACTGAAAGCATGCTTAACTGTTACCACTAGATGCATACAAAGAACCAACTGTCAGAGAAAACCCACTAAACCCACAGCAGAAGATAACCTCAGTGATAAAGAATGGGTATGAATAGAAGAGGCCAATGGCAACAGTGAACCTCCTGGATAGAAAGAGGTAAGAATTTCTATCCAGCACTGAGCACAGCACCTTAACACCCCCCCACCCCCCCAAAAAAAAAGTTAAGGCCAAAGAAATAAAGGATCAGTATCATGTGGCTTGAATGCTCTGCTAGGAAACCACACAGATGTATTCAAAAGGCACTGCCTCCAAATCCAAAACATTTTTCATGCTATTACATTAGCAACATAGAGCATACTAAATATATCTCTACCTAAAGACTTACCACTTTTTAAAATAACTTTTAAATGATCATTAAATCCTATGGTGTTGGGTGTTAATTTTACTCCTGGAAAAAATAGGTAATAGCAGTAAAACCAGAATTAGTGAGTTGGACAAGACACAGGGACAGTTTGCAGTGGTTAAAACTTTACATGTAATTAATTCCTTTCACAAATGTATACGCTCACAGAAATGATTGATTTTACTTCTAGTGGTATTAAAAAAGGAAGCAGAGTTGAGAAATTTGTTCTTGAGAAGTCAATGACCATTGAGAGGAAAGGGAAATGGGGGGAGAAGCCTGGAGCCTGCAGGAATTTATAATGGTAACAGTGAGGCAAAATCTTGCTTGTTAAAAATAAAATCTGGAGTGAGGAACAGAGATATTAGGACTGGCTCAGAGATGTGCAAGGGCAATCTTGGACTATTCACCTAAGAATGCCATCCAGTTTTGATCACAGGCTTCATTTGTGCTTCCAGTTGTGCAGCAGAATACACTTTATAGACATTCGACAGCCTCATTCAACAGACTGCCCACAGGCAACACTGAAAACGTTCACCCCAGTGTGCTGTAACTGCTTGCAGGATAGATGCTTAAAACCTATTTTATTATATGACCTTTCTTCTTTGATCTCAATTATCAATAGAAAACTACTGTTAAAAAAGAACCTAGGATTATTGTAATTACAAGTATTTTGGTAGCTTTTTAAAGATTTTAAGATTACAATAGTCTTTGCTTTCAATGTTTTCCTAATATAACTATTATGTGATTTGCAGTAGAAACACTATGTAATTAAGGCAGCTTATTTTCAGTTATAGGTGCATTCTAGTTTCCTTTTTTTCTCCACCATTATGAAAAATTTTTAATCAAAGAAATTTCTGTATCTAAGGAAAATTTATTTTATAGAAACAGCATTAAACGCACATTAATTGTTCTGTTTACAGCATATGCTTCCAATAATACAAGCTACTATGGGACTTCCCACCGTCCATTTTCAAGGTGAAAGGAATTTACTCCAATAAATTATGCTTTCTTCCTATTTCTAGTACTTACCATCTCAAAGTTGAAATACCTCCTTTAAAACTTAATTTTAAAGCATTTTTCATTAACTTTCGGAATCAAAGCTTTTTATTTTTAGCATTTTTTTAATATTATCTTTTTTAGCCAGAGGGAGTATTTATATGCCTCTGTTGCATTCTCACTTGTGTTAATAATGCTGAGATTATCTGTTTTGCTTGGTGTTTTTTAAAAAAACAACCTGTTGCCACAACAGCTGCTTTCATCACTAACAGGTAACCAGCAGTATCCATATTAAAGAAATTTTAGAATATGCAAATACTGAGGAGTCTCTCTCCATTAGACTGCACAAACCTAAAAACCTTGACAGTATGCTGCAACACCAGGGCTTCACATTCCACAGTAATACAGCAAACTTGAGAACCATCACCACCAAAGTCCCAGACCCACAGACTCAGAGGCACAAACAGCACTATGTAGGTTCCAATAAACACCAAGGAAAATTCAGTCACGTTAATTAACTTAAAGCAATAAATACTGTATCTAAGTAGTACTATAAGCATACTAATTATTGCCATTAATCACTGTATTTCAACGTAATACAAAATATAAAGGTGTCTTGACCCATACACAAGGGAAATACCTCTAAGAAGTACTGGAGAATGTTGGCCCAAGTGCTCATTTGCAACTACTCCTGACAGATCACAGCCAATGTCCCATTCCTGTAGTAGCACCATTGAACTCCTTGCAGACAAACCACTCCTGTATTTGTAGGATGGAAGCACATGAACCGCATCTACTCTGGCAGTAGTGTGCCTTACTGACTCCAATTCTGACTTCTGAGAAAGCAAACGGAAAGTAAGTATGGAACAATCATCAATACTGGGGACTGCATTAAGGCTACACTAAACTTTGAGAAAAGGATTTGTGGCAATTCAGTCAGTGCCTGGTACAAGTGTTTGATGTAGCGATAATAACCATTATGACCTACAATTTATATTTCTCCACCGGTTTTAAAAGGAATGTTATCTGTTTACATGAGGATCACACGCTATGGAAGCTGCATCTGTGTGTAGTTACCAAAGGCTGTAATGGCAGTAAATCTCCAGCAGAGAAAAAGAGATGGAGCCTTATAGATTCAGACGTCCACAATCTGAAGACTGTTTCAGAACTTAAAGGCACATACAATATTGCTGTATTAATATGCCTGAGAAAATAACCAGGAGTAGAAGAGAAATGGAAACAAGAGTGTGTTTCAGGTTGGAAACAAAGACTCCTGTACCCTTCTGTCTCTACTATCTGCTTTACTGATACTTTATCCTCCCAGCTATCAACCCAGATAACTCAGATTTATGATTTGTTTTGTTTTAGCTTATAATGGCCACCATACGACAGAGCATAAAGCACATCCACTTAATCTTTCTACCACAACATATATTAAGTGTACATCTTCTACAATTTTGACAGTCCCTGAGAACCAGAAGTCCCTATTTTCCCAGGCTCCACGGGAGCGTATGGCCCACACAGAACATATTGAATATACAAACCTGAGGAAGATTGTTTTAAGGTCTGGAACTCGCAGCAGGAACCGAGCTAAGTTCAGTTCCACTTGGAAACCATAAAAGCATGGGTTTAAAAAAAGTGCAGCAGTATCTGGTGTTTGATATCTAACAGTATGCAACATGTTTATGACATGTATTAGGCTACAAAATCTGAGTTCATAGCTTGGGACAACAAAGCAGAACTCGGCTCTGGCATATGTAGTGGGAAATAGAAAGGCATGTCTCATAGTGTAATGGATATTGCTGCTCCCTCAAGAGCTTGAGCTGCATAGAGCAGGTGGTTCAATGAAAGACATCAGCACTTTGGAAAAAACTAAAATACAATTGAAAGAGCAATTAAATAGCAGCTGGTTTAAATAAGAGTCAATTCAGATTGGGTTTTACTATAAGAACAACCGAATTCAGTTCTGCAGAATTATTTCTCAGAATTGAAAGGGTAAGAAAGTTTGGACAAAACATGTAGTGATAACTAAAACTGTCTCAGTCACACAGAACTATGTTAAAAAGGGTACCAAAATCATGAAATCTACATGAGGTATCACTTTCAAACTACTTTAAAAGTAGTCTGATTCCAAATTGGACAATCAAGTCCCATGGCACTTTGTGGTCTTAAAACAGCTTTTCCCTAATTTTCAAAAAAACTTTCCCCTCCCTCACATTAAGTAAAATAACCACAGAAGCAGCAAGAGAAAACGCCCAAGTATATAATGGAAAGAGGGAAACATACCAACATACACAGCAACATACCAAGCCTACATATTGAAAAAAAAAGACGTTTTATACATTAAATGAGATCAACAGAAGTAAGTGTTAAAAAAGGGTCATGCTTAATTTCAAAATATGCTTTAAAGGGTACGACTGTCTCCAGGAAGAACAGGAGTTAGTTGCCAAGAAGGAAATCATGTTAATACCAGCTATTCTTAATCATCATAGTCTCATGTAGAGGAGAAAATGTAGTCATCTTACCAAGTGAACACCCCTTCTTACTTTCACACCACAAAGTCGTCGTCTTCTCCCCCGCCCCCTCCCCAACACACTATCTCTACAGCAAATATTATACAAAGCCAAATGGTGGATTCTGTGTTCAAAAAAGTTCGGGGTTTGGGGGAGGCTTTCCATTTATAACATGAAGTAGAATTAGAAAAAAAATTTTGCATTCTGTATGACCCATGAGAGTTTGAATCAACTCAGTCTATCCTGAATTAAATTTTGGGTTAATCTTCCAGGCTTTTGACTTGTATCTCATCCTCTAGACAGCAAAGATACAAAAGGAAACTGATGTCCATATATAAAAGCCAATAATCCCATACAGAATATTTTCCGAGAAATAAATGTCCAAAATGCTACTAACTGGAACTTTCAGCCACAGTATACCTGATCACAAAACCAGTTTGATATAAAAGAAGGCAAAATAATCCCAGAATAGTAGCATGCTGATTTACCTAGAACAGGAAAAAGGGGTTTAAATGAGGAGTTACACTTCCTGTACAGTGTTCATTTAGGATTAGAAGACAGTTTGGCAAACATACTGAAAAAGGGGCACCACAACTGCACAAACCTTGCCATCTTTTCCTTCCATGCAGCATGCTCTTGGGTCACTCTCCTCCCAGAGGAAAAATTATCTGAGCTACCTTCACTGAATTCTGCGATGTGCTTAGGTGAGAGGGAAAATAGGGAGCAGCTCTCAGGTTGCTCTTTACCCTAACACAGCCTGAGACACGAGCAGCCCTTTCCATTCCTCCATGCTGGAGTACTCCGGAGGTTTCACTTCTGCCATCAATCAATAACTGAAAAGCCAAGGCTCTGTTATTTAGATAAATGCTTTAAAAATTTGTTTAATTTCTTAATTTTTTCAGGTTTTAGGTTATATAGGGCTGGTAAGCAAGATTTGTAAAGATACACACTGTGGCTGAAAAACTTCCTAACTACTGTAAAAAATTCTCTTACATATTGGACTATTACCAGTTAAATTTCACTTTTGATTGGAAAAAAAAAAAAATCTTTCACCACTCACTTGTGTGGAGTACAACAAAGTAGAAAGTTAAGCAAAGACAAGTTACCTTGTTTTACACAAGACTGAGCTTAAACATAAACGGTTAAAACCTCGTTCCTGAAGTATTTGAACATTACAGTGTAAGGGCTATTTGTGCCCTACATAAAAGTGATTAAAAATTTAGTCAAATTTTAATTAAATTGTCATTCCAAAACAGGTGTTATCGTAGTGTCATATAACATGAAACAAAACAGAATGCATACATAAGCATACCATTTTGGCATATGCATATATATATATATATATATAGTGCATACCAAGATCAGTTATACCTGAAAAATAACCACACTTACCTGTTAATGTAACTTAAAGCAACATAGGTTGGCTGCTGAAGTTCTTGTTTCTCTAATACACGTGGGTCTGTATCTGGAATAAAAAAATACATACACTGAATTGAGTTTCCTATATTTACACTGAAACATAGAGGACTGTATACTGCAAAGTAACATAGGTGAAGACAAAAGATATAAAATAGCTCAGCCCAGTTTATCCATATAGAGTATGCTTAGCACAGCACAATCATTTGTTCATTCATTCATAAACACAGTATTGCATTACTTTACACAAGAATTTGAAACATCAACAGTGAAGTAATTTCCAACTGTCACACAAGCTTTCACAATCCCCCTCATAAATATTAATTTTCACTGCTTTCCATGATTTACAGTGTTCAAAGGATCAAGCCTTCTTTTTTTAATGTAGCATTTTCTAAATATGATTGACACATTTTGAGATGTTTCAAGAGTGATTAGATCTTTTAAGCTGGAACTTGACACTCTTCTGTATCTCTGAGTTTTGCTTTCTCCCTTCTCTACAGATTATTTTCTGGAGCTCTCAATCAGAAAAGTCATACAAAAATGCACTTGAAACAAACCACTTGCCAAGCAGAGCATTGCCCACCAAAAGCCCTGAAGCAAACACAATTAAATTCCTTCGAGTGCTAACTTTCTCACTCAAATGAAAAAATATGTTTTGAATCACTGTTTTCATTGTCCTTTTCAGTTAAGTTTTGCTTTTATCTAACAAAGAAGTAGTCTTGGTTTAAATTTCTGAAACCAAAACCAAGGGAGTCCATAGTCTATGCAGTGTTCTTATACCAAAAAAAAAAAAAAAAAAAAAAAAAAAGATAAAAAGATTATTTTGAGGTTTCAGATACAGCCTTGCCCTATGTAGAAATGCACGTTTAGGAACTGAGCATAAACAGACTTCAAAAGTTCCCAATGGAAAATGTGCATCATTCCTGTGCAGATTACTACGTAGTCATTAACAACCTATTTTATGCATTACTTTAAAAGCAATTCTGGGTGCAACTTCTGCATTTTAACTAGAAAGAATACAAACTGCTTTTACTAAATGGCTCCCCATAACATTGCTGCTTTCCACCTCCTATTTCTGAGAAGCATCTACTTTGTGATGGGGGGAGGGGGGAGAGGAACTCCAAGCAAAACTGCTATTTTGGATTGTTCTTCATCCTACAGTTTTAAGCATTGTTAATCTTAAAAATTATATTGATAGCCACATTTGTTTGACTTGATCAGTTGCTTCTGGTAGGTTTTGTGGGGTTTGTTTTGTTTTTAAAACGTAACACAATTATTTTGAAATCTCTCTCTGCTGCCCTGCCTGAAGGAAGATTTTTAACTGAACTCAATGGGGACTGTGCTTGAGGTAGGTGCATTTGTCACACCACTGCCCGAAGCAGATAATGCCTTTATTCAGTGAGCAAGGAATCCCCTGTTCCCACTCCCTCAAAGCTCAGACCGATCCTAATCTTCCTACATTTGCAAAGCTCAGGCTCCAGGATTTGCTAACATGCCTTTGTCGATATGTTCCCCTTAAGAGATAAGTACCTTTAAGGAAGTTCAGAGAAGAGGGATACAAGCACAAGTGCCAACCCGACCAGCAACCCCAAGCCCGTTATCCTTGAAAGGAGCAGATCTTGCTGGTGCTTGGGGAAATTCTGCAGTAATTACCAGCACACCACACGCTGTATTAAGCTAATCAAAGACAGCAAAGCAGCAGCTATCTTCCATGTTATCTTTATAATTCACTTCTCTGAAGAAGTTAGGTTCATGCAACACCAAAGATCTTTTACTTGCCTTTGTTTCTACAAAACCCACAGTCATTTAGGTGGCCAAGCATACAACTGCTGTCATGGTGAGCTTCGTTAGATTTACACCTCCGTGGTGCACAGCCTGCCATGAAACTGTCTCAATCCAGAATGTCTGCAGAGCATTAATCCCAGCCAGGACTATCTCAGAACTGCCTTAACCCAAATTTAGGTATCTGTGGTTAAATGACTACATCTTTGCTAATCCAGTTCTTAAATGGGATTAACCTCCATCTATAAACAACAGTTTCCGTGACTGAAGCAGACAAAATTGGGTCTGGTTTACGTCTCAGAGTGCTGCACATATCTGTGGGAGAGGACAAGGGAAAACTCTAATGAAGAGCCCACCACCCTTCTGCTGCTTCCCAGTGGCTCACCATAACACCAGCTGAAGATGAAAATGCAAAGACAAAACCAAAAAGCCCCATAACTTTTGTAAGAGTGTGTTATCAAAGCACAGAGAAATTCGCCTGCTGGCATCTGCACAGAGTCCCATCTCACAGTAGGAACTGCCTGATGCACAAGGAACGCACTGCACACAGTCTCTATTCAGTGTATCTATCCCTTCTCCCTCCATGTATCAGACTTGACGTGTGTTGTGTTGCATATTCCAATTCTACCAAAAAATAATGCAGGAAGTAGTTGAGAAAATCTTGTATGCATTTAGCACTCAAAATGCTTGACACATTTTTATTCTTCTTGCAACCAGCTACTGGGTTGCCAGTCATGAGAACGTCACATTCACTTCTGCACTGTAGCAGGAACTACACATAACACTGTTGGATATTATTGCTCTTCCCAAGCTATAGTAACAGAAGATAAAAAGAAAGCACAGAAACTTATGCTGGGGTCACTGCATAGCCCTCAGAGAAGAGGAGAAAAGAGCAGAGACCAGGCCAGCTGTGCCATTGGTGCCAGTAGCCACGCAGCACCAGTACAGCCCATCCCCAGGCAGAGGGGCACAAAGGCTGCACCAGCAGCTCCACTGCACCCACCTAAAACCTGCACAGCCTTGCTATCCAAGGCACATATACGGTTTACTCACCACCAGCAGCTTTTTTTCTAAACTGTCTTAAAATGCCACCGGTCCATTCCTCCCTGCCTCCATTCCCTCTTCCTCATCCTTTGCCCAACCTCTCTCCTGCCCCTTCCCAACCCCAGTTCTTGCTACTCGTCCTGCTTCCCATCGCTCTCTCCTGTTCGCTGTGATGCTGCTTGGGCCTCTCCCCTCAAAATGTCCCAACATATGAACAAGTTAAAAATCACATGGAGATGTCTATAACCACTTGTTCACTCTTGTACCACAGGACCGAACATATATACCATTCTTTCCCAAGACTGCCCTCTTCCCTGTGGCCTCTGACTTCCCCCCACATTGTATCTTATTTCCAATTTAGACAGTCCCAACTTACTTTCTTGGAGTTAGTTAGCACACTTTTGAGCACGGGGTGAATATGCATTATTGCTAACAACTACAAAAAGACCACAACCATCCCAGGCTTGGAAGGAAGGAAAGAAGGAAGGAGGAAGCTTTTTTTTAAAAGCTAGCAAACACAACTACAGTGAGATTAAGTAGCAGTATTCCCTGACGCTGAACCTTCAAGTCTGGACTACCAGTGCTCTGCTTCTCTCACACTTAAGCACATTCATACAGACACTAGCACCATTTTCTAACACCACACATGCTGCCCAAAGACACAGTCTCCAAACACGTGTTACCCCACTGACCAGAACGTTACATATCAGCCAACACTCTGAACTATCTGACTCGGGGATGACGAGCAGGGGAGGCAAAAAATCTGTTGTCAATCTCACAAAATGGCCCTGTGTAATGTTAAATGTTTAGTAAATGTTTCTTCAAACTTGCATAGGCTGGTCAAAGTCAGCCAAAAGTAGCCTAAATAGTTTCCAAACAGACACCTATAATGCATTAAACACTCACAGATGACAAATCTTTTTCTTGAAAAGTATTTAAGCAGTACAAACTAGGACTGATCTGAGCCCTCTTTCTTATAAGAAAAATATCCAGACAGCACAAACACAAAACCAACTACAGATTTTGAAGGGACTGGTTGATTAGCATTACTTTAACTAGTTACCCTCTCTTCTTGAATTAACATGGGCTACTGAAGACTCGCTACTTCATTAGTTTCGCTGTAACACTTTAAATCTGGTAGAACAAATTGCCACCCACTGTACATTAAGCTGCCTTCATTACTTGTCTCTTCTCATAAGCATTATGTTCCACTGATTTCATTCCACAGTGGGAAGAAGAAAAGCACTACGTACTTTCTG